>NC_084536.1:742500-1080000 GCF_024500275.1 Phycodurus eques
TTAGCTACATAGACTGTGCAGACACTTTGCCCCCCACTAGCTTAGCTGCATGGAATGCGCCAACACTTTGCCCCCACTAGCTTAGCTGCATGGAATGTGCCAGCAATTTGCCCCACTAGCTTAGCTACATGGAATGCGCCAACACTTTGGCCAAACTGGCTTAGCTACATGGAATGCACAGATGCCCCCACTAGCTTAGCTACATGGAATGCGCCAACACTTTGCCCCCACTAGCTTAGTGTCGCCGAAGGCATGCGGCTCAAAACGGTTTCTGGTTTGTCGGCGTTCTGCTTTTTACGTCATGTCATCGCTAACTTAAGGAGGTTTTATAAGTAACAAGCTCATTTTTAAAATGTAAGGAGGAGAAAGTACAAATATTTGTGATTAAAAAGTAAGAAGCAAAAGTAAAAAGCCACCACAAAATTAAATACGCAAGTAAAGTACAGATACCTGAATAATCTACTTAAGTACAGTAACGAAATACAAGTACTTCGTTACCTCCCCCTCTTCTCCCACAAGTGTTTTGCTTCTCTTTCATAAATGTGGGGATGAAGTTGCATTAAAATGTACAAATTTGTCTTGGCTGGCCATGAGCCCGGCACCCCTCATCATCTGATCCTAGAATCGCCTCTCGTAAAACTTACAAGAATGATGTTTACCTAACACAATCAAACCGTGCTGCATTTTGAAACATAAATCTCCTTTTTTTAATTATCATTATTAGTGATTAAACAGTAACAAAACAATTCTTAAAGTGGCACTATACAGGCCCAAAAAAATTCATGTAAATTCGACACACCACAAAGAAGAGTAACGTTAACAAGACTGCCAGATTTGAATGAATAGAATAAAAAAAAAAAAAAACACTATACTGTATGTGAAATCGGGTTTCAAAAGTTGAATAATAAGGGCCACCGCTCAGCTCTCAGACGTTGCGGGCGTGACAAATGGATGCGCCAAAAGGAATCAAACATACTGAGGGGGTGATAGCTTCGACCAGGTCAAAACAGGTTAGGAGGCTCCACTTCAAACTGACTCAAGTAAAAGTCAAAAGTAGTCATCCGAATATTTACTTGAGTAAGAGTAAGAAAGCACTCAGTGAAAAAACTACTCAAGTAAAGAGTAACTTGTGAGTAACGACAGATTTTTTATTTTTTTTTAAAATCAGAGCATGAACAGCAAATCAAAAAAAAAGAAAATAATATATAAATAATATATGGGAGTCGACACACACCTGCCACCATTTCAATTTTTAACTGCCCAAAAACCAACAACACTTGCATTGGGCCCGACAGAAACATGATTTGCTTTATTCGCTTCAATGACTTCACGAAGAAGCTGTTTGCTGAGATTGTGTGCGCGTGTGCGACACCTTAAGACAGGGCTACTGTTGCCATAGCCACTGCCAAAACAACAATCGACACATCTGCAACTTACCGCAAGGTGTTTTCTCAAATTAGAAGTGGGCTGAAATGTCCCAAGTTAGAGCAGTCACAGTAAATGTAGCGCGTTACTTGCCACCTCTGGTCGTAAAATGCGCGCTGCAGAGTCGGCCGGCGGCACTATATTGTTATAAGTCTTTGCATATGTCTGCAGCACTTATCTTCAAACATTTAACATTTATTTTTAATGTATTTAGAAACAAAACATGGGTATCTGGTTAGAGCCTCTTTAAAGAGCAAATACGGCCTAAAATGAGTTATGTTCTTCAGCAACAATGTTCGACACAATTTGCAAAGATCAATATTGTCCTGAAATGAGTGTTCTGGTGCTGGTTGGATCGTCAACTATCCATCCATCCATTTTCTGTACCGCTTCTCCTCACGCGGGTCGCGGGCGTGCCGGAGCCCATCCCGGCTGTCATCGGGCAGGAGGCGGGGTACGCCCTGAACCGGTTGCCGGCCAATCGTAGGGCACATACAAACAAACAACCATTCGCACTCACAGTCATACCTACGGGCAATTTAGAGTCTCCAATTATTTTGGTATGTGGGAGGAAAGCGGAGTGCCTGGAGAAAAGCCACGCAGGCACGGGGAAAACATGCAAACTCCACAGAGGCGGGGCCCCGCGGGGATTGAACCCGGGTCCTCAGAACTGCGAGGTTGACGCTCTAACCGGTCGGACACCGTGCCGCCAATTACAGTTAATATTAATAGTAAAGGCAGTAATAACAATAATATTTTGCATTATAAACAACGTTGTCATGGAATTGCATGACATTTGCAGAAGTAATTTGGGGTTATTAAATGTCGGGTGTCTCGATAGTCCTGTGAAGGCCTCGTATGCAGATTTTGGTGCCAGAGTGGCTGGTGATTGGTGGAGAACGGGGATATGAATGCTACTCGCTAATGGGAGAAATTTGCTGGGCAGAGGCGGGGCAGGTCAGAACCGGATCTCAAAAAATAGAGCCGTGCAGGCCAGTAATACCTGGGCACCGAAAGGCCCCCGGGCCGGAGGTTTGATGCCGCGGCGTGTAATACTTTCACTGTTTTATGAAAAAAAAAACACAAGCGTCTATTTGCTGTATCATTATTTCCTGAATTGTGGAACATTTCTCTGTCACTCAAATGCATGAGGGGTGTAGTTGTAGTGCAGCGGTTTACCTGCGTCTGCGGGTTTACGACAAGGTAGAGCGCTCGCACGCGCGCGCGCAGGGGGAGCAACGTGGCGCAAGCCCGCTGGGCGCAGATGAGACGAGCACTCACGCCTCACCGGCGCGACCCTGATGGTCAGCGCGCCCTCCGAGCCCTCGTCAAGTTCGCACTCAGACGGCGCTCAGCACAAAGAAAAATCAAGATGGCGCCTACCCGTGCGCTCGCCTCGGTTACGCGCTCTCGAGTATTGTTTTTGTTTTTGTGTTTTTCGTTGGTCTTTGGAGACATTACGCGACTCACTTACACAAGGAGGCTACTCCGGACTTTCCTTTCTTTCACCAACTTTCGCAAATCCGCTCAGTTTTTTCCCCGAGTTATTCACCGGAGCGGCGACCGCGGTCCTCGGCGCATGGAAACGGAGGCGACGCCACAGAGGGAAGCGAGCCGGCATCCAAGTGAAACTCCGCAAGAGAGGATACAGATCGGCGTTCCCGTCCATCCGCCTCGCGAATCTACGCTCCCTACCCAACAAAATGGACGAGCTTCATCTTCTGATAAAGACCAGTAAAGACTCGGGACGTTCCGCCGCCACGTGCTTTACGAAGACTTGGCTTTGCGAGGCTGTACCCGACGGCGCCGTCATGCTTCCGGGTTTTCATCTTCACCGAGTTATCGGGGAAAACAAAAGGCGCCGGGATATGCTTCAATATCAACGAAAAATGGTGCACGGACGTCACGGAGCTCAGCCCGCATTTGGAGTCGCTGTTTTTGAACTGTAAGCCATTCTACTCGCCTCGTGAGTTCGCATCGATCATTCTCGCTGGCGTCTATTTTCCGCCTCAAGCTAACCCTAACGCCGCATTGCTAACGCTCGCCGAAATTGAAAAAAAACACCCGGACTCACCCTTCATTATTCTCGGGGACTTTAACAAAGCTAAACTCAACCACGAACTCGCTAAATACAAGCGGCACATCGACTGTCCTACCAGACAAAATACAATTTTAGACCACTGCTGTACTACGCTAAAAAACGCATTCCGTGGCAAACCTCGTGCAGCCGTGGGCTCGTCTGATCACTGCTTCGTTCACTTGATACCGACGTACAGGCGAGAACTTAAATGCGCGAAGCCTACAGTGAAAACAGTGAAAAAGTGGACCGATGAAGCCAAGATGGAACTTCAAAGCTGCTTAGACCGCACAGACTGGAGTGTCTTTGAAAATTCAGCCGAATATACGGACACGGTCACATCCTATATTAGTTTCTGTGAAGAGGTTTGTGGACCAACAAAATCATTTCGGACGTTCAACAACAACGAGCCGTGGTTCACTGCCAAACTTAAGCAGCTTCGCCAAGCCAAGGAGGACGCATATCAGAGCGGGGCGGGGACAGGGCCCTGTATAATCGCGTGAGAAACCAGCTGACTAAAGAAATGAACATTGCAAAGAGGAACTATGCAGCAAAGTTGGAAAAACAGTTTAGCGCCAACGACTCTAAATCAGTCTGGCATGCATTCCAATCGCTGACAAATTCGCGACCCGCGCGAGGAGAAGCGCTACGGAAAATGTCAAATATCATTTTTGTATTCATTCTCCCGGTTTTAGCAATTATTTTTATATCATTCCGACTTTGCCCGATTTCTTCTCAGATAAATACACAGCGCAGTCCCCAACGTAAAAAAGAAAGAAAGAAAAAACTTGAGTGCTGTACTTGCAGCCCCGTCTGCTGGATGGGGTTGGTTACGGCACCACTTGGCCCCAATGAAAGTGGACCGTAACAGCAAAACGCACAAATGAATTCGGATCCTAATTCAAATTGAATGCAGCATTGTTTGGAAGATGCGGCAGCCTTCCATACACTTTGGTAGAAATCTGTGGTGAAGTTGTTGTTGTTGTTGTTGTTATTTTTGCGTAATCCTGCAAACAACTGGTGAAGAGAATGTGCTTTTTCTTAAGTGAAACGATCCCATTTAAGACTGAGAACTCAACTCATTTGTTAACAGCCGGCATCCCAAATATTTGAAGGTGGTCCTTGTTATCTGTTGCATCCCGCCCAGCCCTCCTTGACTTTCCTCTCTCGTTGGAATTCTTCGACCTTATCTGCGTAAGTCTCGTTTATCTGCGGCCGTGTCACCGGCGCTTCTGTCCGCCGTTCAAGTGCTACCCGCGCACAATTCCCAGGCTGCTCGGCTGCCCGACTTCACACCTTTTTGTCCACAGGAATCTCAGGAATCCCCAGCTTCCTTTCCATTGTGTGTGTGTGTGGCAACATGAAGGAAGGGCCCCCGCCTGCTAATGCACTTCCCCGCCCTTGTATCCACCAGAGAAAGTGAGCAGGCGGCTCTCACAATAGACTGAGTCACATTCTGAAATGGCAAAAACTGCTCATTTGTGCTATGACGAGCACAAACTTTTTTGGGGGTATAAATTGGAATGCCACATTGAATGGCGGGATCCAAGAAGTTCCCAATGATTCCTGTTTCCCCGCTTCGCACACTGATAGAGGCCAGTAGCACAAATAACCTCAAATCAGATACCGGCATGAGTATAAGACGTCAATTTTGGTTCTGCGAGGTCATTTCAAAACGACAAAGAAAACCCTGCCAAAATAAAATGGATGAGCATTTTGTTGACGATTCATCCAGCTACGTGGACGTCGAGGTGCCTGCGCGTCGTCGAACGTGCTGACGATCAGCAAATATGGCCGCCGGGTTATGCCAAAGATTTGTCATTTTGCTACTAATTCGAAGATTCTTCTCAAGGCAAACAAGCTCACTGAATTGAATTGCACACGAATGCGATGGGGAGAGACTGACAGTAACCGAGAGTGAGAAGAAAACAGCTTGAAGCAAGCACGTTCGCCTCTCATTTGGCGACCTGTCAAAGTGCAACGCAGCCACGCGACTGCATTAAAAAGACGTACGGTCGCATTTTAGTCGCGGCACGCACCGTGCGCCCTTATCAGGTAGCCTTGAAAATGGAGGAGAATACGTTGAGTTCATTTGCCTCCAACATCGCGGGACCCGCTCCGTGACCGTTGCGCACATGCGCATCGCCGAACTAAGCGGCTTGGAATTTCTCAATGGATCAAACCAAAGCGAAGCAAACCGAAAAATACGACTCATATGCGAGAATTAGAAGGTAACATTGGGTACCGAGCCAACAAAATGGTGTCGAGAACATCGATGGGCATCTTTTTTTTCGTACTTCAAATAAAAACAAAAATTCGTAAGCAACACGGGCCTCATTTTGCTTGCACATTTTGGAATATCGAGTTGTGCCTACAAACACGGCGGACGCGATATGCTTCCATTTTTCCATAATATTAACAAGATTGAGGCATCGTCAGACGTGCCCGCTCATGTCGTTCGGCAGCCGCGCAGTCATTGGAGCCGCCGCGGTCTTGACTCATCCGCGTCGGAGCGCCGGCCGCCGCCGCCGCAGCGCCTCGCTCGTACAAACGCGGCCCGGCGGTGATTCACGCCGGCGTTTTGCCAACGCGGGATCGCTGTCGTGTCCCGACCGCAGACTCCTTCAAGTCCCACGACGGCCCGCTTTGCGGCCTTTTGCGCTTTCCGCTCAGAGCTGCGAGTCGGAGCGGAAGGACCCGTCTGTTCCGTGACACGTTTGCACGCGCGCCAGAAGATCACCTGAAGACACCTCCGCAGGCCATTGAATGAAGACATTCGCGCAATGTCCATTGTCGTGTCAAATCTCGAGACCGCACGCACACCCATCTGTAAACGATGTTTAAAGGTATCGAAGGCCAATTTCTACCAAACGTTCACGCTTTTTTCTTAGACTGAGCCAAAAGCAGGTTTCGACCAAGCGGAAACTCAATCGGAGCCGATTGCTTCTCTTCGGTCCGGTGCGGTCACCGCGCAGCTGAAGCCGGCGCGCGCTCCAAAGACTTCGGGCGAGCGCGATCGGGGGGGGCGTCGTCATTCTGGGCCACGACGACGACGCCGTCGGGACCTCCGCGGCCGCACGAGCGCATCGGGGCCGGGGTGGCAAACGAGACCGGCGTCATTCTCACTTGACAAACTCTCTCCCAGTTGGGAGACGTGGAACATTGGATGGAATTGGGAGCTCGGGACTTTTAGCGGGAAACAACTCTGCTTATTTGGGTCAAATGTCCTGGGACGTGAGTCAGGGAGCGCATTTAAAAGTCATGAATGAAGGCTGACAAAGGCCTTGCGCGTGTAACATGGGTGCAGCAGCGTTGCCTTTGATGAGTCACGCGGCCTCCTGTGAGTAAGCTAGCAGCTATTTCATTCCCGGAGCTCGGAGCCTCCCGCCCTCCGCCCCGAACCCCGAGAGCGGACGGGCGCCGTTGGCTAGGTGCGGTCGGCGGCGTGGGCGCAGGGAGCGGGCGAAGGCCGGCAGAGGGCGGGGGGGTCGTTCTCAGGTCAACGCACGGCGGGGGCCTCCGCCCGCGTCGTTAGCCACTTCCTGTTCAGGCGGCGCCGTCGCCTCGTGCGCTACTATTTTTATCGAGTGTCGAGTAAGAAGTGCGTTTCTGTTTTGTTGTTGTTTAGCAGGCACGGTGGCCGACCGGTTAGAGCGTCAGCCTCGCAGTTCTGAGGACCGGGGTTCAATCCTCGGCCCCGCCTGTGTGGAGTTTGCATGTTCTCCCCGTGCCCGCGTGGCTTTTCTCCGGGCACTCCGCTTTCCTCCCACATCCCAAAAACATGCATGGTAGATTCATTGAAGACCCTAAATTGCCCGTAGGTGTGAATGTGAGTGCAAATGGTTGTTTGTTTGTATGTGCCCTGCGATTGGCTGGCGACCAGTTCGGGGTGTACCCCGCCTCCTTCCCGATGATAGCTGGGATAGACCCCGGCACGCCCGCGACCCGAGTGAGGAGAAGAAAATGGATGGATGGATGGATGGATGGAAGGATGTTGTTAAGCAACGTGACGTGAAAAACCTTCAATTGAAATTTCGAGGAGTCGCCCCACTTTCACCCAAGAAGAACGTGACAATTTGGTGCCGATGGATTTAGTCATGAATATCTCCATATTGGATATTTTTCAACATTTTTCTTGGTGATTTTCAAGACATAATTGCCGTTGTTAAAGCACTCTGAAGGAATTTTGCGTGGGCCCAGGACGACACCCCGCAGTTTAGGTGCAGATCTGGAATTCTTTTGCTCATGTTTCTTACTATTGCAAGAGTTATCCTTGTTTTGTTTATTATTTTGATCAAACTTTGTGGAGTGATGTCGCATGGTCTGAAGAAGCACCTATTAGATGCTGCCCCCCCCCCCCCCCCCCCCTAAACATTTTTCAGTGTCTTTGGAAAGCTCGTTAATCAGAATCAGAATCATCGTTATTTGCCAAGTATGTCCAAAAGACACACAAGGAATTTGTCTCCGGTAGTTGGAGCCAAATTCCTTTGTGTTAACAGATTGCTCCAACTTTTTGGTTGACAATAGAACAGCAGAATTTTTCAGGAGAGCCACAATGGAGAAATTCCCGTTTTTATCAGCTAAGTGGACAGTCGCCGCATGCCGAAGAACATTAAAGAATGCATCCGTCCGCCCATGTTCCGTCCCGCGGGCGATCCGGCGGCCATCTCTGCCGATCGCAGGCCGCAGAGAAACGAACAACCGTTCGCTCCTCATTTGAATTTTTCAATTGAGAGCCTTCAATCAACCTCGCACGCGTGTTTTCGGGATGTGGGAGGAAAGCGGAGTACCCGGAGAAAAGCCACGCAGGCACGGGGAGAACAGGCAAACTCCGCACGGGCGAGGCCGGGATCTGAACCCGCAACCTCGCGACTGCGAGACGGACGCGCTGACCGCTCGCTCGCCGTGCCGCCATCAATTTTACAACGTCGGGCAGTGAGACGATCTAATGTTTGCTCAGTGAATTTGAACAACAGTGACAATAATTGCTAGCATTCTATGTCGTAAAACTCTATGACTAAATATTGTATTTCTTATCATTTCTTTCTTGCTGTATGATTTTATTTATACTGCCTACAAAAAAAAAATGACAGCCTACACTCGAAATCCTGCGATATGGCAAATTATGCAAGAAGAAAAAGCCTGATACACCAAATTCCCGACGGTTCGTTCAAGCCAGCCGCCGCTCATTTTGTATCAAAAATAAAAGCCGCCCAACAATACGGACGTGCTCTTGCTCTTCGGTGAAGGGACGCAAGCAAATCTGGAGATGCATTCGAACATGTAGTTTATTTGATATCTTAGGAAAAATAAATGCTAAATGGACTGCACTTCCGTAGCGCTTTACCGACACCGTCGCAGTGCCCGAAGCGCTTCGCGAAGCCTCACGTTCGCCCATTCATACACCCGTGGGCGACTGGTGCCGCGCGAGGCGCCGCCAGGCCCACTGGGAGCAAATAAATATACCAATTTCAGGGGACTTTTATTTTGAAATGCCACCTCAGATTTGGGTGGGACCACTTTTGTTGGAGACCTGGGCTTGTGCAGTGTCCCCCAGAACTGGACCTAGATGTCTTTCAGTCAGGGGTAATGACAGCAAAATGTGCAGTTTTCAGAGACTTTTATTTTGAAAGACAATATCAGATCTTCATCCAAGTCATTCCTCTTTTAGCGGAGTCCTTGGGCGGTCTGTCACACAGATCTGGACTCGTCTCGCGATACCAACGGCATCGTGTCGGGGCGGCTTCGGCTCAGTAGGCGGAACGGGTTCGAATCCCTGCTCCGACTGTCCGCGTGTCGAAGTGTCCTCGGGCAAGACGCTGAGCCCTAATTTGCTCCCAGTGGGCCTGGCGGCGCCTCGCGCGGCAGCAGTCGCCCACGGGTGTATGAATGGGCGAACGTGAGGCTTCGCGAAGCGCTTCGGGCACTGCGACGGCGTCGATAAAGCGCTACGGCAGTGCAGTCCATTTAGCATTTATTTTTCCTAAGATATCAAATAAACTACATGTTCGAATGCATCTCCAGATTCGAACGAACCTCGCCGGTTGCGTCCGTTCACCGAAGAGCACTGACGTCCGTATTGTTGGGCGGCTTTTATTTTGAAGGCGGCGACCTATTACCCTAATGCCTCGCAAGAGCAAGATGAGCGGCGGCTGGCTCGCCCGCAGTCCCGACACCGGCCGCGCGAGCCTCTCCTGGCGCCCTCCGCCCTCGGGCGACTTTCGTCAGGCGTCGCAGCTCCTTTGCGGGGCTTTCCTGCCGACGCACGTCGCCCCGCCCCTCTCTTCCTTCCGTCTTCCCTCTTCTTTTTTTCTCAATGGATATGTCCTCTTCCTAACCCCAATTGAGCGCCGTGTAACAGGACCCTCCCCTTGCCCCGCCCCTCCCTCCCTCCCTCCCTCCCTTTTGCTCTTTTTCCTTTTTTCATTTGAAGAGCCCCAACTATAAAGCGAGCGCAGGAGCGCCGTTCCCCAGTGTGTGTGCGCGCGCGCGTGTGTTCGTGTGTCGGCGGAGAGAGACGAAACATGTGATGGCGCAACTTTGGCTCGGGGACTTTTAACGGCTGCGGCGTCTCGGAGCGCTGAGCTTCGAAGCACCTTTAGCCCAGAGGGACACGCACGCGCACACGCACGCATATACCGTGTGTGTGTGTGCGTGCGCGTCAATGTGAGCCTGTTACTGATTACACTTGGAAGAATGCAACAGCAGGAATAAAAGGCAGACGGGTGAAGATTTCTTGTTTTTTGTTTGTTTTTGTTTTTGAATTTGATGAGTATTTTTTGGGAAAGCGAGTGAGTGTGATTTGTCCAAGCGAGGATGTGGGTGAGAACGTGTGACCCAATGGCGTCTGCTCTCTCTCTCTCTCTCTCTCTGCCCTCCCCCTCCTCCCTCCTCCGCCGCCCACCGACGGAGCAGGCAAAAGTTTCAAGAGCGACGCCGGGATCCCGCTCGGAGGCAGAGGATCACGGGACCGCGCCGGGGCAGGATGAACGCGGAGGGGCGGGGGCCCCCCGGGGGGGGGGGGGGGCGGCCCGGGACCCAAAGTGGCCAAGAGGAAAAAGCTCGGGTAAGTCCCATAAAAAGGGGGGGTGGGGGGGGGGGCTTCAAAAGTCGGTAGAGAGGCGTTCCAAGTTGAGGGCCGAGGTCTCCAAACTGAGGGTCGGGGGGCCAGAAATGTTTTTTTCCCCCCATTCTTGTCAGTCATGTGAGCGGTTATGTGGGCGGTTTGGACCGTAAGAGCCGATTGCGACTTTCGACGCCCCAGATGGAAGCGCGGCTTCCTCTCTCGGTCACGCTGAACAGACACCCCCGCCCGACCCCTCCTCCTCTCCCCACTCTCATTTCACACACACGGCGCTTATTCTGCTCGGCGGCATGAATGAAGCGGCTGGAGTAGGAGGCAGAGCTCCGACTCTTTGTGAATGGGCGTCGCACGTGATTGGTTGTGCCGAAGTTTGACGTGTTCGTATTCGCGGGGGGTCTTCGTCAACGAGCTGACCACCAGTTTGGGGAAGATGACTTTGGAAACGCGCTTGCTTCCAATCACAAGTTAGCCTGTTGAAAACGTCGTAGCCGTGGAACTATTTCAACGACTTTCTCAAAGTCATATCGCGAATTACATTCGATGACATTTACGTGACCGTTCTTCATTTCGAATGAATGCGCCAATAGGACCCTTGGATGTTTCCTTGAAAAAAAGCTGTTTCCATCCAGGGGTCGTTATTTGGCAGGTAACAGATAACGCATTCGATATGCGGTTCATTAAGAGGTTAAAAAGGTGCGCTTCATAGACTCGGAGAGAAAAGAATCATTCTTGAAGTGGAACATTTTCTTTGACCCACCAACAAAATAAGAACAGTTCTTCTTTACACAAATAGTAAACTGATCAGAAAACACATGTTTGTTACGTTATTATTATTATTATTATTATGTGTACAGCACATGGAAAACATAAAAGCATGTTGACCTAATGACAAATCCACACAATTTAGACAACCCAGATAAGAGAATATTCCATCCAAAAAAAGTCCAAAATTAGAAAGATGATATTGTTCAAAAGTCAGTGCTCTTTTATGTGGACAAAGGCGGAACTCGAAAGGCCTCTTTATAGTCCCGCGCCCGACAACGCCCGCATTGCATCACGTGACCGACAAATTGCCCCGCGCGACACCTCTGCGTAGCTTCGCCGCGCACCCGACAAAAACAGTTGCTGCGCGTCGAACGCCGCGGAGATCATCCCTCGTGATTGGTCCGTTTTAGTCACACGCTGTGATGACGTACCGGCGTGCCCATCGGTTCTACATACCAGCTACGTCGCCGTCTTCTCGATCGATTTTGCAGCATAATTGAGCGTGTCATCTAGGTCCATTTGTTCCGTCGCGGTCGCCATTGTCGTCGCTTTGTTCCTTGTTACTGAACGGAAAGTCTCAACGGCTACCGGAAATGGCCCCACGCAAAGAATGCAGAGGAAACTCCCCCCCGTGGCGTCGTAGCCAACAGCAGCCGTAGCGACACCCCCGACTTGGAGGAGAACCGCAGCGCACTTTCAAAACAGCGCGCGTGGCTTGCGCTCGGGCAGCCGCAGGGACGTCAGCGTGAGTATAAAGAAGCCTTAAGTCAAACCTTTTCAAAATCTCAGACACACTAAAAGATTGTCTGGAAAACTGTCGTCAAATGACACATTCTCTCCCAGTAATGTAATGGATTACAATGACATAAATGACGCCATCTTGTTACATGTAATTAGTCGCTCCTCAACACCGCTACATGTGCGTGTGCGCGTGCTCTCGGATGTTCTCACACTTGTCGTGACTGAGACGAGCACGATTATTCCCGCGTCGTCAAATTTCTAACGTGCAAATCTCGTGACTTGCGTCCGAATGGGAAGTTGTCGCCGAGCCGCTTCATTTCCGTCGTGGCGGCGAGATGTTTGGCGGGAGATTAGCGTGGAATCTGTCCCCCGTTGCCCCCGGCGACCCTCCGCCGGTCTCATCTTACGGAACGAACCCCGAGCCCGACCTGCGTCATGCGGCCGCACATGCGGGGAAACATCAATCGGTGCAATAGCTGCAAATGTGACGAGGAAGTCACAAATGACGCTCAAGGTGTTGCGTTGAGCGCTATTGGCTCGTTTGGTTATTTTCCACGTTTCGACAAAATGATCTGCTCGAATGCGCCAGATCAGGGGGTGAAAAACCTACGGCACCTGGGCCATATACGGCCCGCCAGAGTATTTGATCCAACCCGCCTCGCAATTCTAAAAAAAAAAAAAAAAAACATGCATGATAATATGGTAATGTAAAAAAACAACAACATTGAACACAGTAATTGTTTTACTTCTTACAGTTGTTGTATTTTTACCACTTTCTAAGTAATTAAAAATTCTATTTAATTCCAAAATATGGCCACAGTATGAATAATTTTGACCTTGACCATTTATTTCATAATACCTATCTAATAATAATAATACTCTTTTATTGAGATTCTATTGTAATATTACGTGAATGTGTTAATGAAGTATTTTATAAAAGAACATTCCATCCAGAAATAAAGTCTGTCTCCTGACCTTTAGTGACTCAATTGCAGATGGGTGCAGGCTCGTGGAGGAAACATTTAATATAATTATAATAATAATCAAAGACGCTTAACAGTACAAGGTTAAGAACAGATATAAAAAGCAGATATTAAAAAAAATCGGATATTCGTAGAAAATTGCACAAAATACAAAGTAGAATTTCAACATTAAAAGCCAAGACATTAAAAGTCAATTCATTTTTGGAAGAATATCAAAAGGTATCAAAGTCTATCATATTTAGTTTTATGGATGGAAGACAAAAGTGGATGTGGAAATGTAAACATGGAGGACGCCCGCAACATTGTGGAGTGTCAAAGGTCACAGTTGACCGAATGGCTGCAAAAGACGCTGTCGCCACACACGAGCATATTGAATGCCGTGCAGGGAACTCCCCACTAAGTCGCTTTCGTTTATCTGGCGGACTGGGCACGCACCCCGGTAGCATCTCGCGCTGCTGTTTTTGCTTAGCGACGGACTTCAAATCACTCGAAGGCAGACGTTCGATGCTTTGATGACTGATGATCGTACCTCGTTGAAAATGTAAAAAGGCAGCTTCCTGGTGACTTTTTCATGGCGGCTTCGTTTGAACTTCAACGTTGGTTGATGCATGGCGGGGCTTTGCTAGCTTGACTTTGTGACGTACGGCGGCGCTTTGCTAGCTTGACTTTCTTACGTCAGGCGGCGCTTTGCTAGCTTGACTTTGTGCTGTATGGCGGCGCTTTGCTAGCTTGACTTTGTGACGTACGGGGGCGCTTTACTAGCTTGACTTTGTGACGTACGGCGGCGCTTTGCTAGCTTGACTTTCTTACGTCAGGCGGCGCTTTGCTAGCTTGACTTTGTGCTGTATGGCGGCGCTTTGCTAGCTTGACTTTGTTACGTACGGGGGCGCTTTACTAGCTTGACTTTGCGACGTACGGCGGCGCTTTGCTAGCTTGACTCTCTTACGTAAGGCGGCGCTTTGCTAGCTTGACTTTGTGCTGTATGGCGGCGCTTTGCTAGCTTGACTTTGTGACGTACGGGGGCGCTTTGCTAGCTTGACTTTGTGACGTACGGCGGCGCTTTGCTAGCTTGACTTTCTTACGTCAGGCGGCGCTTTGCTAGCTTGACTTTGTTACGTACGGGGGCGCTTTACTAGCTTGACTTTGTGACGTACGGCGGCGCTTTGCTAGCTTGACCTTCTTACGTAAGGCGGCGCTTTGCTAGCTTGACTTTGTGCTGTATGGCGGCGCTTTGCTAGGTTGACTTTGCTACGTACGGGGGCGCTTTACTAGCTTGACTTTGTGACGTACGGCGGCGCTTTGCTAGCTTGACTTTTTTTGAGTCATCGCATTGCAACAATGAAGACCTAACTTACCTGTGGCAGCCTTTCATTTGACTCACATTTTTGCTCTGAGCATACGCACGCACACACACATACGCGCGCACGCATACACACATGGAAAGGCCATCACGGAGGTCACGTCCTCCTGAAATGCCAGAAATGCAGTCTTTTCCCCAAAGTGGAGTTATGCAAGTCAAAGTGTATGCTCAGCAGCAGAACGACATGAGCACGATATGAGGGTTCCTTCGTTACTTTCCGTCACTCCGCCGGCCGCGTGACGTCTCGCTTGTTTACACAGCAACAAAGCAGCGCAGACGTTCTCAGGCTGGAGTTAAGTGCGCAAAGGCGATGTCACGGTTACAAACACACACACACTCACACGCACACACCTGGCCCAGTTCCTCCTACGCTCATATATGGGCATAGCTTCCCCTACCTGGGCCCCACTCTGAATTCCAATAAGCGGTGCGTGCGTTCAAGTGTGCGTGTGCGTGCGTCCGTGGCGGATGCACGTCATGGAAAAGTGGGATGAATGCGCGGCCTGTTCTGAAGGTGTTCCTCTTGTTTTGTCAAGCTAATCAGTGAACAGCGTGACTCAGCCAGGTTGCTTATTCAAAATGGAATCGCGTCAGCCGGGCTCGAACGTCGCAAGCCAGCAAACTGTGACGCCTGCTGTTCACGTTGACTTTGGAATCGGAGGCAGTTATATTTGTCCATCGCAAGCTGCACTTTTAAGATCCACGTGCTGTAAATACTGTGAATCCAAACGAGTCACGATGGCCTGAGATATGAGTTGATTTGTTCCGCGACCACGCCGGTATTCCAATCACAAATGATCTTTCCCCATTGAAAGAATGGAGATGCCATTAATACGTTCCAGCCCCCCCAAAACACCCAAAGTCATTTTCATGCGTATTTTCATTTTTTTAAAATGCACTCGACAGTATTGTAGTGTATAAAATCCTGGCATAATACTGTAAATAAGATTTGCTTTCTGCCCAAACGTGGAAAATGCCAGCACAAAACATGGCTGTACCTAATCTATTGTCTGTTCTTGTTCTTCTTCTGTGGTTTCTATTGGCAGATGAACTGATATTGGGTGACGTTTAAAAACATTTATTGTTGAAGACGTTCATGTTGTGGTAACTCGCCTTGGACGTTCACATTGTCGTAGCCGACGACGACATTTTGTATTGGCGTAGTGTAAGACATTTATCTCAGCTTGGCAACATTTACGTTGAAGGCATTTACCTAGACAAGATCGGATAAGACAATCATGTTGTTGGGGTTTGACTCAAATATTTACGCGGACGGCACTCCGTATTTATGTAACTCAGCTAAGAAATGTACGTTGCTGCGGCTCCGCGAATGCATTCAATTTGACGTGGCTCAATTAGAACGTTCACATTGAGTATATTTGTAGCTCAACGAAGAAATTCACATTGTTGTACCTCTACTGAGACATTTGTGTTGTCTAAGGTCCATCCATCCATCTTCCGTTCCGCTTCTCCTCACGGAGGTCGCGGGCGTGCCGCAGCCTATCCCAGCTATCTTCGGGCGAGAAGCGGGGTACACCCTGAACCGGTCGCCAGCCAATCGCAGGGCGCACAAACAAACGAGCATTCGCACCTGCGGACAATTTAAAGTCTTCAATGAACCTGGCGCGCATGTTTTTGGGATGTGGGAGGAAAGCGGAGCGCCCGGAGAAAAGCCACGCAGGCACGGGGAGAACACGCAAACTCCACACAGGCGGGGCCGGGATTTGAACCCCGGTCCTCAGAACCGCGAGGCGGACGTGCTAACCAGTCGGCCGCCGTTGTCTCAGCTCAGTCCAGACAATCCTGTTGTCTAAAACAATTACGCTGAAGACAATCCATGTTTTTGTAAGTCACCTGAGACATTTACACTGTTACAGCTCAACGAAGAAATTCCCGTCGTAGCTCGAATCAAAAAGTTTGCGTTGAAAGCATTCACCTTGTTGTAGCTAAACCTGAAACCTAATCCTGTTGCAACCCGACTATAACATTTGTGTTACAGTTCGAGCAAAAACATTCACGTTGTCGTCGTTTGACTGAGACATTTCCGTTTTTTGTAATTTAACTAAGACATCGACATTGTAGTAGCTGCAATAAGACATTCAGATTGTCATAGCTCAAGTAAAACATTCACGTTGGCTACATTCATGACGATGTAGCACAACAAAGAAATGTAAATGAAATTTACTAAGACATTCATGTTGTGGTAGCTTGACTAAAATGTTGAAGACAGCTCGGTCAAGAGAATGCCTTAGCGCTGGCTCGACTACGACATTGACATTTCTCTCGACGTAATCACGTTGCACTGAGACACTGACGTCGCGCAGAGCGAGACCACGGCGTTGTCGCAGCTCGACGCAAGCGTCCGCGTAGCCGTGCCGGCGGTCCGGGTCCTCTGCGGCGCATTTATCAGCGTGGTGTTAGCATTCCGGGCGGAGGCGGGTCAGGCCGGGTTGTAGCGCTGCAAACGGAGCGTGCATTATGGCGTCGTAGCCTCCACGCTGCCTTGTGTCGGGCCTAATGAAGCAAATTAATGGCTGGTCCCAGCGTAAATTAGCGTGAACCCCCCCTCAAAGGGGTGACGGGGGACGCAGGAGTTTCTTGTGACTGCGGATCTGCCCGTCGCTCGGCTCAGCGTGCGTTTCTATCCGTGGGCTTCTTTTCGTTTGTTTTTCCTCGGCCAACGTGCCAGCTCCCTCCCTTCAGCCCGGGGTGTCCGCAGGCCGGGGTACGAGGAAGGGCCTCCCTCTGGAGACCGTCCTTGGTTCTGGGCTGACGCGAGACTCTCAAGACCGCCACTCAAAACCATTGCGGGTTCACTTCAGTTTTAGTTAAAGTGAGCGTCGCGAGAAAGAAGGAAAACAGACTTGACCGGCCTGCGTGGCAGCGACCTATCTGCTCGATCGACTATTCTGGGATAGCGAAAAGCTTTGGTCGCGGAACAGAAAAGGACTCTGTAATCCTTCTTCCACCGGTCGGCTTCTGGTGGACCTGAATATCTGATTGGCTGGCAGCCTGGTGGCCATCCCGGAGAGCACTTTGTGGAATTGACTCTCAGTTTAAGCAACGTTAACGCCGACGCTAGGATACATCCACTTCACAGTTGGAGTCCGGCACAGACACAAGTATAGCCTTAAGCTACTCGAGATGCCTTTCTTGAATGTTTGACTAATTTGGGACATTTTTTGCTGCTTTATAATGGCACTAGGACCTAAGAACATTCCTTAAAAATCACTGCTTTTGTTTGTGCGTATATCTTGGTGCACGCAATCTGTGCAGTAACAAATGTGAGGACGTGTTTTCCGTCATTACTGTCTTGTCCAGGCTCCCCACGTTTTTACAGGCTGCCACTTTTAGCATATAGACAGAAAGGTTTTTTTCTAAAAACGGCAACGCTGATGCCAGTTTTCCAATGTTTGTTTTCCTTTTGTCATGTCATTGTACAGCGAAAGCCACAGCAATTTGTATGCGTTTTAAGTACAAAGTTGTGGGGTACGTTCAGTTTTGCCTCATACGTAGGTTGGGCTAGCATTAGCCAATTAGCCGTGTGTGAGCCACCTTGCTAATAAACGCACCGACCTCGAAGGCTGCAGCCGTCCGAGCTCACCTCGACTCGCGAACCGACGAGCCGGCTCGGCCGACAAGCGAAGCGTCTTCTAAAACGGCAACAACGGTCCAGTTGCCAGCGATTCTACGGCCTGACCTTGAAATGACCTGGGTGAATGGCAATATCCGCAGGCTTACAATTGTGATTTGTTCACCATGGCAAAGGCCCTTTGTATCAATAGGTGGACACATTTTGTAAACCAGCCGATTTGTGTCTAATTACTTCATCTTTTACAAACCCAGATGTCTTTGGCCCAAATCATTTTGTAAATGCCAGTTTTTTTTTTTATTGTTACGACATCCCTGCAGTTGTCTGCAGCACATCGTAGCTTGGGATGGGCTCAGTCATCAATTGTCAATGAATGAATTGTAAATGTGGTCGATGTGTGCTTGTCACTTGATCACAATTCGGCCGAAATGGATTATATCGCTTGACTCCAATCCGCAGAGGTACTCTTGATTTACAACAATAGCATGGAAATAGGAGCCAAGAACATTCCTTACAAATAATGTATGATTAAAAAAATAACAGATGAACAATTCATTTGCCAAAGAACTGTGGTCAAATGGTAGCGGTTGCCATACAGTTGCGAACGGGGCTCTCCGAGCGGACGTGTCATTATTCAGTGCGATCGGCATTTTTTCTAATGACTCGTATCGTATCGTATCGTATCGTATCGTATCGTAGTATTATTGTGAGTGCTTTGGAGATGAAGCGGAGCGCATGCGGGACGGAGAAAGGAAATGAATGCGTCCACACCTAGCTCACACATCCTACACACCCACACATGCACACACACACACACATGAACTAGTGTCGCTTGTAAGAAAAATGCAACGCACGTTTGCACACACACACACACACACAGACACACACACGCACGTTCTTGCCCAGTGGTCACCCCCTACTTTGAGGCTTAGGCAGGGGAATGATTCACTTCCTCTCGGGCGTGCGCGCGTACGTACGTGCGTGCGTTCGCAGCAGTTGTCACTTTGCGAATGCGTGCGTGTGCACGGGTGCGTGAATGTGGATGTGGTCAGGCCCAGTCATCTTGCAGGCAGCTCAGAGGAAACCCACATCAACTGCCATTCGCCACGTTCTAGGAATAGACTTGCCCAGCGCGGGCAGGAATGGAATGGCACGCCTGCCCGCCGGCCACGCCCCTTTCCAGTCTGCAGCTCGCAGTGCATCGCCAAAGCTTTTTCCTAAAATTTGGACCCTCACCTGTAACTAAATTATGACAAACAACTTGGCTTGGAATATCGTGGCTGTCCAATGCAAAGCATGCACGTCCCATTTTTGGTGGGGTTTAGAAAATCAGGTTTTTAAACACTTCCTTGTTTCACGACAACAAATTGGACAGCACACAAGAATATGTCTGGAAATGTTGTTCCAAAATTGGATTTTCTTGTTTAAAAAAAAAAAAAAAAGAACATTTTGTTGTCTTTTTATTCACAAATATTTGACAAAATGTAGGTTCAAAGGTCAATCATGTGATAAAGTATATTCTAAGTTATTTGTTAGGCTTCTGATTTTACAGCAGTCAAAGCAAAGTAGACTTTAAACGCACTCAACAAATACAATCAACACTGGACAGATAGATTTCAAAACTGGGAACAAGTTCCCCCTTTTCTTCAAAAATATGTTTTTCTTCATTTGGGAGGATTTTTTTGGGGGGGGGGATAAAATGGGAAATTGTTTTTTAATAGAAAAAGTGGTCCTCAGTCGGAAAAGGGCGGCGCGCCCTCTCCGGGTCGGGGATGAGATCCTGCCCCGAGTGGAGGAGTTCAAGTATCTCGGGGTCTCGTTCACGAGCGAGGGAAGACCGGAACGGGAGATCGACAGGCGGAGCGGTGCGGCGTCCGCAGCGATGCGGACTACGTATCGGTCCGTCGTGGTGAAGAAGGAGCTGAGCCGAAAGGCCGAGCTCTCGATTTACCGGTCGAACTACGTTCCTCCCCTCACCGATGGTCACGAGCCGCGGGTCGTGACCCGAAGAACGAGATCCCGGATACGAGCGGCCCGAATGAGTTTTCTCCGCGGGGTGTCCGGGCTCTCCCTGAGAGAGAGGGCGAGAAGCTCGGTCATCCTGGAGGATCTCGGAGGAGAGCCGCTGCTCCTCCGCATCGAGAGGAGCCAGATGAGGTGGCTCGGGCATCTGATTCGGATGCCTCGCGGACGCCTCCCCGGTGAGGTGTTCCAGGGTCGTCCCCGGGGTCTCCTCCCAGGTACGTCTCTCGGCTGGCCCGGGAACGCCTCGGGATCTCCCCGAAAGAGCTGGAGGAAGTGGCCGGGGAGAGAGAGGGAAGTCTGGGCGTCCCTGCTAAAGCTGCCGCCCCTGCGACCCGACCTCGGATAAGCGGTAGAAAAAGCTTTTATTAATTCTGGTTTTATAGCAGCAAAGTAGACAGTAGCAGCACATGAAAATAATATATATTAAAAATAATAAAATATATACTGTAAGTAACAAACAATGAGAATAGATCTAAAAATGTTACTTTTAAATGTTCTGAGATGTATTTGTAAACATTGAATTTTTTATTTTGATCCTAAAACCACAACAATGATTTGTTTTTGTGTTTAAGCCAAAAGGTAAAAAAACAAAACAAAAACAAAAAACAGTATTTGGAAATGCGTGTTCGTATTAGTTCCTGTTTCCCCACTGTTGAACCTTGACCTCGGTCCACTATCGCGACTCCACTCGGCATTTCCAGTGGAAAAAAACGCTTGTTTGATGTGCCGGCACGGCGGAGGTGTCAGCGTCACCGAAGCGTGGAAAGAAAAGTCCGAGATAAGACGGAGCAAAGAGATTAGCGGCTTTATCTCGCTGTGAGTCAACTCCAACTGGACGTGAATTCATATCACACCTGAACCTGCGATGCTGACAATATCATCAACACAAGAACATTGGAACGCAAACAGAATATCGCCGTACTTTGTGAGATTTCTCTTTTTATTGAAAACATTAAGAGAAAAAAATGTGGGTTTTTTGGGGTGGGGGGGTGTAATAGAAGAAGCCTTTCTAGCTCTGTCAGCAGAAAAGGAGCACACAAACATCATATTTTAAAAAAACAAATCTTTACAACTGTCAACAGGAATAGATACAGTATGAAAAAAAAGGGAGATTTGCGCTTTTGATTTGACAGTGACAGTTCGTAAACCTTCGCCGCTGATCAAAGAAATCGTCCCACTGGATGATTTTCCACTCCCAATTCTTTGGGGGCAGCAAAGCCCCTCGTTGCAAAGTGGCAAACAACCGAAGAAGGACGAGGAGGCGTGGGGGTCGTCTTCACAACGGTCAAAGGGAAATTCTCATTTCGATTGTTCCTTCTTTGGCTCAAAGTGGTTTCGGTGCAACCCTTCCATCCCTCCATTTTCTACCGCTTATCCGAGGTCGGGTCGCGGGGGCAGTCGCTTTAGCAGGGACGCCCAGGCTTCCCTCTCCCCGGCCACTTCATCCATCCCTTCCGAGGGGATCCCTAGGCCGAAAGACGTGTCCCGGGTCGTCCCCGGGGTCTCCTCCCGGCGGGACGTGCCCGAAACACCTCACCGGGGAGGTTTCGGTGCGATCCTGCTCAGAAAAATGCTGGCCGCACGTTTGGCTTCTAAAATTTCAGGTGCCGACACGTTGCTTCTTTTGTCTCAGGTCGACGCGGTCGAGCTTCTTCCAGAGGTTCCGTGAAGACAACCGTACATCGGACTCGGCCTTCAACGGAGGTAAATAGCCACCCATGTCCTCCTTTTGTCCGTTCAAGACTTGAAATATTTGTTGTTGCTCTTCTTGTTGTGTCGATGTAAATGCGCGCTGACGTCATCGTTCATGGCGGCTTCCGACCAGAGCTGGTCTGCGACGGAGATATTTTTAACTACTTGTAACTTGTTTTCATCGAGCGGTTGCTTTAATAACAGTATCAAAACAATCGCAACGATGCGCTAATTGGATGACCGACTTTTGTTTGTTTCGATCCGTGTCACACGTCTGTCAAAGGGCTGGCCCGTGTAAACGCCAGATCGGAATAGATCACGACGACACAGCGAAGCAGAGATCTTCAATTGGAGTGGCAAAATAGTCGGCATGTAAAGCCGTTTATCCGAAGCAACCAAAAATGCACCACTTTCGAGGGTCCGCCGTTGAGGGCGTTAGCTTGGCGTCTCATGGCATTCCATTAAAAGTCTTTCATGCCTGGATCATACTACGGCATTTTAGCCCCGATATTGATTTTTGCTATCGCGGACGGCTTTGCAACAACAAAAGTCCCCGTGGTGTGACGTAATCCACGAACAAAGATTTGGCCCAACGACGCCCAAATGGGAAGTCTAGCGCGTCTGATTTTTGTGGATATCGTCCGTGTAGTGTGACATATCAACAAGACACCTCCACCTTGACGTCGACCAATGGGATTGCGTATTGCGACCAGCGCCTCGTCTCGTTTGGTCGTCAACATCTTTTCGTGAACACTGAACAATGTTTACTGAAACTTGAGAGCGTGAATCGACAGAACGCCGCCACGGTGTTCACGCGCAAACGTTAGTGCTAGCACTAGCTAGTTATCTAGCTGCCTGCTTTCTAGCGCGAGTAAAAGTACGCGAAGAGGACCTCAAACTCTCCGTGAAGAAGGCGCGGCCCACTGCCGCCGATGTTGTTGCTGCCACGGTAACGGTTGTACCCGGTAGCGAGGACGCGTTTTCCGGCCCCGCCTCCCCCGACTGTGTTTGATTTGACGAGATTAGCCCGATGCTGGTAAAAGACTTGATGGGGAGATATGGTAATACATGGCTTGTACTTGTATACTTGTAGCGTTGCCAGCGTTGTCGTGACCGAGACGCGGCACATTTTGTCTCGCAGTCTGATGCGGGCCGACGTCGCGCAAAAGTGCAGCGTGAGCGAGGAAGAGCCTCGATGGCTGGAATGTGTCGTTTGGGGACGAGTCCAGCGCACGTCGCTCTGAATAAAAGCAAGATTGGAGTCAAGTCTATTTGATCAACGCGGCGGTCACGAGCTGTCAGGTATGCGCGTCGAACTCCTCACGTACGTGCGCGGCTGATATTTCATTAAGAGTGCCTCGGCGCTTCCATTATGCGACGCAGCCGGAGCCGCTACGTCGTCGGGGCCGATGAGAAAGAATGACAGGAATCTGCGGCGGATAACGGCGTGCTCGGAGACGTTCGTCGGCGGCTAATTTCCCGTGTCCTCCGTGAGTTGTATTCAAGGGGTGTTCCGTGCTCTCGCCCCGCAGATGGACTCGCCGCCGGCGGACCGCTTTGCGCACGGCGGCCGTCGCTTGCTCAGTAGGCAGTGTAGATCCTGTGTAGCCGTCAGCAGCTACATCTGGCTACTGGGTCTCCGGCGGCTCGGCCCACTTCCCGCTACGTTCCGAGGCTCCCGATCGGCTGCGCCCTGGGAGAGGCGGGGCCGGGGGCGGGACCCCGCCCACGGGACGCTCTCTGTCGCAACTCCGCGAGGGGCCCTCGTCAAGGCTTTCGTCCTATTCCACCCAACGTCTTCCCGTTTGGCCTCCCCGAGCTCATGGATTTGCTTTGTCCTGAACCTGGCATACAATGTAGATTTCTGTGTGCTACGATTCTACAGCTACATTGTCTGCTGGGTTTCTGGCTAGCAATATAATCGGCGGCCGATTCATAAATGTCAAAAACGTCGCAGAAGGTAAGCTAGCGATTATGTAATAAAACAAAACATTCCTCCAATAAAAAGACGATATTTCACTTGAATTGTGGCTGTCGCTTTCATTTGTCCGAGTCAAAGTCTCGATAATGGATTCGTTGAGCGTCAATAATTCTTTCATTTGCGTGCACGACTTGGCTGCGCTGTCTGAACGAGTGAGTGTGCTGTCTGAAGAGGAGAAAACATGACATCCAATCATCTACTGTAAATCCACCAAATGGCAAGTCCTTAATTTACTCACCAAAGCAGGAGCTCAGAACATTCAGCACGAAATGGTCCCATCTCAAGTTCGATCAATCAATTCATTGATCCTTAACCTCTCCTTGGTTGATCACGGAAATTATGGAGGAAAATGTCCAGCCCTGGTTCAGAATTAGGTCGGTTATGTGGAATTGCGGCGGCACGGTGGCCGACTGGTTAGCGCGTCAGCCTCACAGTTCTGAGGACCGGGGTTCGATCCCCGGCCCCGCCTGTGTGGAGGTTGCATGTTCTCCCCGTCGTGCCTGCGTGGCTTTCCTACGGGCACTCCGCTTTCCTCCCGCATCCCAAAAACATGCGTGCTCGGTTGATTGAAGACTCTAAATTGCCCGTAGGTGTGAATGTGAGTGCGAATGGTTGTTTGTTTATATGTGCCCTGCGATTGGCTGGCGACCAGTTCAGGGTCTCCTGCCCGAAGATAGCTGGGATAGGAGAAGCGGCTCAGAAAATGGACGGGTGGCTGTGGAATCGATGATTGATTCATCGTGTTTTGAAGCCGTTGAGTCCAAACGGAGCGCAAGTTGTTTGCCGTCAAAAGAAGAAAACCTGTGGCCAAGTTGAGCTCCGTCCTCGCCGAATTATGGCGTGGAAAGGAGACTTCCAAATATCCGCAGAGAAATTGTCGCGTCCTTTTAAAAAAATGGAAACGGAGATGCTCTGTCGAATGGATCTTGTATGAAATGGAATGGAATGACGACAAAACACACGTTTTAGTGTCAGTTTTTCGTCTTCTCCAAAACTCAATAAATGCTCTGCCTCTTCTTGCTGCAGTTGATCCGATAGTTCCAAGTGTAGCCTTTTCTGGAGCATGATCACATCATCATGTCGGAGTAGTCCTTCAACACTCGGGGCCTGCTTTATTCTCATTGTTTCAAGTAGTAATAATAATAATCATCATCATGTTTTGCGCACACAAGCAGACGTACGGGCAAAACAGCTTTGCAGTTAATTTCACATTTGTGCCCGACTGCGCAAAAACGCCGGGAGGAGAAGATGCGAAAGGTGTCGATGAGTTGAGCGCGGCCCGGAGACAAATCGCGGCGGCGGCGGCGGCGGCGTCGAGCATAACCGTGACGACGCTTACTGGCGCAGGTGGGTAATATCGCGTGACATTTTCGCCCGTACGTTTACTTCGGATACATTTGGTAGTTTTAATGCAGCGTACTTGTTACTTTTACTCAGTTCATTTTGTTACGAAGAAACGCTACCTAGAAACCAAGCAATGGGCTGTCGAAAGACGACCCACGCACCGGAGTTTGCCCACCCCTGATCTTAAAACGGATGCCGTGCCAGAAGACGACGGCGGCGGAAGGCAAAGAAGCGAGCGTGGCGAGGACAAGCGGCACAGAGGCGGGCGATTGTCTGCCGGCCGCTGTCACGTTGGCTCCTCGTTAGCGCCGCCGCGTTGTCTTCCGTGGACACGCGCACCGCACGCACGTTACAAATCGCACTTCCTGACGTAAAAGTGATGGAAGTTGGCCTTGTCTTCTGAAAAATAGCAACTTTTCATTGCAGTTACAAACCAATCTAATCTGGTGTTTGCTTCGTTGAAGTTTCGAGAAAAAAAAAAAAAAAAAAAAAGCCAAACGAGACAACGAGCCACGGAGCAATAAAAGCGAGTGAAACGACAACAACGGGATGAAAATGAGTCGATTCGGCAGGGACTCGTGTCAGCGCTCTGCCAGTAAGAAAAGAAATAATAATATCGCGACACGACCAAGAAAACAAAATAAGGAAAACCATTTTGGAAGCTTGTAAGGCTTCTATTTAAAAGAAATGGAGACTGAAATTGTTTGGAGGAAACAAGAGGCTAGAAAGGTTATAAGAGCTTCATTTCCCCACAGTAAACCACCTGAAAATTCTGTTTCTGAAACATATCCAGTTTATTGAAAGGTATTTTTCATATCCCAGGTGGGAATTACAATACTATCACAATATAGCGATTAAGAAATACAGTGGGTACGGAAAGTATTCAGACCCCCTGAAATGTTTCACTCTTTTGTTTCGTGCAGCTATTTGCTAAAATCATTTCAGTTCATTTCTTTCCCTCATGAATGTACACACAGCATCCCATCCATCCATTTTCTGAGCCGCTTCTCCTCACGCGGGTCGCGGGCGTGCTGGAGCCAAGCCAGGAGGCGGGGCACACCCTGAACCGGTTGCCGGCCAATCGCAGGGCACATACAAACAAACGACCGTTCGCACTCACAGTCGCGCCTACGGGCAATTTAGAGTCTCCGATGAATGCGTGTTTTTGGGATGCGGGAGGAAACCGGAGTGCCCGGAGAAAAGCCACGCAGGCGCGGGGAGAACATGCAAACTCCACGCGGGCGGGGCCGGGGATCGAACCCGGGTCCTCACGACTGTGAGGCTGACGCTCTAACCGGTCGTCCACCGTGCCGCCCACAGCATCCCATATCGACAGGAAAAAAACAGGATTGTTGACATTTTGGCAGATGTATTAAAAAAGAAAAACTGAAATATCACACAGCCGTAAGTATTCAGACCCTTTGCTGAGTATTTAGTGGAAGCACCTTTTTGAGCTAATACAACCACGAGTCTTTTTGGGAATGATGCAACAAGTTTTTTCACACCTGCATTTGGGGATCCTCTTCCATTCCTCCTCGCAGATCCTCTCCAGTTCTGTCAGGTTGGACGGTGACTTTTCAGTCGGAAAAGGGCGGCGCGCCCTCTCCGGGTCGGGGTTGAGATCCTGCCCCGAGTGGAGGAGTTCAAGTATCTCGGGGTCTCGTTCACGAGCGAGGGAAGACCGGAACGGGAGATCGACAGGCGGAGCGGTGCGGCGTCCGCAGCGATGCGGACTTCGTATCGGTCCGTCGTGGTGAAGAAGGAGCTGAGCCGAAAGGCCGAGCTCTCGATTTACCGGTCGAACTCCGTTCCTCCCCTCACCGATGGTCACGAGCCGCGGGTCGTGACCCGAAGAACGAGATCCCGGATGCGAGCGGCCCGAATGGGTTTCCTCCGCGGGGTGTCCGGGCTCTCCCTTAGAGGTAGGGCGAGAAGTTCGGTCATCCGCGAGGATCTCGGAGAAGAACCGCTGCTCCTCCGCATCGAGAGGAGCCAGATGAGGCGGCCGGGGCATCTGATTCGGATGCCTCCCGGACGCCTCCCCCCCGGTGAGCTGGATGAAGTGGCTGGGGAGAGGGAAGTCTGGGCGCCCCTGCTAAAGCTGCCCGACCTCGGATAAGCGGTAGAAAATGGATGGATGGATATATTAAAGTTCCACACTGCCACAGTTTCATGTCGGCTGGTGAACAAGTGGTTGTTGTTTTTTTTATTGGTATTTCTTAACCGTTGAGCCAAAATGACCCATGTGATTCTTCTTAGCCAATCAGTGAAGATGATGAAATCAAAGTCTCTTGCGCTGGTATCTCATTATTATGAATATCATGACATTTTTGGGGGCAGCACGGTGAACTAGTGGTTAGAATGCCTGCCTCACAGTCGAGAGGTTGCAGGTTGTCCGTAGGTGATATGAGTGTGAACGGTTGTCTCTAAATGTTCTTTGCAGGTGACAAGCAACCAGTCCGCCATCGCCATGAGCTATCGGAGATCCAGCTGACCTGCGACCTTGATGACACACACACTCTTTGACTGTGCTGTAACCTATTGCACTTCCTCGCCTCATACTGTACATTTTGTGAACTTTGGAGGGTTTTGTGTGGCATTTCCCCTTCCGAAGCAAGAAATTCAATCGCAGTTCTTGGCTTCCCTCAGGCATCCAACAATGATGGCTGGCAGGAAGAGGGCAGGTTTAAATCAGAGGTTTTTTCAATAAACCTTCAAACTGAACATTTCTGAAAAAAGATCCATTATTAGTAGGCTAAATTCAATTGGGCTCATTACGTTTTTAACTGCACCTCGTAGATGATACATTTTTTAAAAATGAATTGAAACAATTCATTGTTCCAGCATTTCTTGGGTGGCACAGGTTTAAAAAGTCAGGTCAGGTCCTGTTCCTGTGCTTAAAACGATTCGGCAAATAAAATGGGAAAAGGTGCGCATGATCAAAATGATGAACACGCTTGACCACATCCTAATAAAAACAATCTTTCACATTGCGAGCGCGCTTACGTTGATGACGCACAATGACTCATCAAACGTCGCGCTGACATTTTCCAGATAATCAGATGGTGCCCTGCGCGTGGGCGTGTATCTGTTCCACTTTCACCGAATCTCACCAGCGACGGCAAACGCGCGGCGAGGAAGGCGGACGGCAGCGCGTCTCGTGCCCGACACGCCGACTCGGCCCTCAGGTGTCCCGAAAGCGGGCACCCGAACGGGTTTCGTTTGGTATCGAAACACTCCGAATGCCCCACGGGTCGATGAAGGAATTTCCTCGGTGAAATGCGCACTGTAATCGGAGGACAGAAGATTTCGATCCGCATGTCGCACGCACGTGAGGTTCATCGACGACTAAATCGTCCCTCGGTGTGAACGCTCGTCCGTCCATTGGTTTTCAGTAACGCTTCTCCTCACGCGGGTCGCGGCGTGCTGGCGCCTATCCCAGCTGACTCGACTGGTCGCCAACCAATCGCAACAACCATTCACACCTCCGGGCAATTTACGGTCTTCGATCGACCTACCGTGCATGTTTTTGGTGCCCGGAGAAAAGCCACGCAGGCACGGGGAGAACGCGCAAACTCCACGCAGGCGAGGCCGGATTTGAACCCGCAACCTCACAACTGCCGTTTTCAACACCGCTTATCCCGGTTCGGGTCACGGGGCGCCGGAGCCTATCCCGGCTGACTTCGGGCGAAAGGCGGACCACACCCTCAACTGGTCGCCAGTCAGTCGCGGGGCACCTATAGACACGGACAACAACTCGCACTCGCAGTCACGCCGTCACTGAGTGGGAACTGAACCCACGCTGCCTGCACCAAAGTCAGGCGAGTGGACCACTACTGAAACAAATCCAATAAGGGTCATTTATTCAGACGTTCTACGCCCCGCAGCCCGTTTGTGACAAACCACAGGCAAGTCAACGGATTTCACGACCGACATCAAAACACCGTCACCATCGCGCTATGACGATGACAGCAGTTTTGTGAGCGGCGCTTTCGGACACGCCGCAAGCAAGCCGCCGGCAGCTTGTTTGAAGCCGAAATGCTCCTCGCAGGTGAAACAAAGTTTTTCGCCAGCTAATAGGATATTTTGATGTTGGCGGGGGCACTTTACGGCCGTCGGGTAGTCGCTCAGCGTATATGGGCCAGGCGCCAACACGAGGGCCGTCGCCCGCCGTCGGGGAAGTTACGGTAAGTGAATCCAAGCCCGCGATATGACCTTCCACCCGTGGAAAGCGGACGGACGGAGGATTGTTGACACCTATGAAAGTCACATTTCTCAAAGTCTTTTGATACAAATCACTGCAAACAACAAGCGCAATAAGCAACATTTCTATCTGTCCGTGTCAATCAAATGTTTGCATCTTGATAAAACAATATCGGATTCCGCTGACGCTAAAACGAGAAGTGACGTCACGACGTCCTGCGTCCTCTGACTAAAGACGGTGACCTTCGTCACTGTGAGAGCGCCGGTGCCGGCTGACCCCCGATATTTCAACGTCGCCCCTTTATGTCAGCCCCCCCAAAACTTCCCGGCGGGGAGCGCGACCCTCCGACCGCCGAGGTCGACGACGCGCTCCCCGGATCGCGTCGAGGCCGAAGCGCTGCGGGAAAGCGCTGATGCCGCAGGAACGGAACGGAGAGCGGAAGACGAAGAGGAAGAGGCGGCACGTCAGCTGTCAGTGTCGGACAGATGGACGGGCGGGCCGCGACCTCGCGTCACGTGACACCAGCGGGTCGTCACGGAGACGCATTGCACGGACTGCACAATGACGAAATGGAAATGGGGAGCGCGTGACACCAAGTATATTCGTGCGTGCGTACGACTGCGCTGACGCGTGTAACTTTGTCTCCGACAACGGCCGTCACGGCGCGATAAAGCGCAATATCTTTTCCGAGCGTATCGAGTCCAAATGGACAGGAAAAAGGACAACAATTGGACAAAACTGAAATAATAAATCCTGTCAATATTACAACAGATTGTGAAAAAAAAGAATCACTTCATAGGAATTCATTGTAATTTGCCAAAAAGAAAGTCAGCGTATTATGAGGAGGATTCTTCAGTCTCGTGGGTCCTATTTTTTCTGTTCAGCGTCACGCTAAGCTTTCATAGTATTCAGCTAATGTCATTATGCTAATGACTTGATTCACATAAGATGACGACTTTTTTTTTTTTACAACTTCCTCTCGACACATTGAGCTTTTTTGTATTTTCGAAACATGACGAATATTGCGTGGTTTAGCATCCAGCTAACATAGCCAGCCACACCCGGAGAGGGCACGCCAGCCTTTTCCGACTGAGGACATCTACATCACGGAAATGTGATTTTTTTTTTTTATTGCTTCTAGGTGAAGAGTCGTGTGTCCGGAATGCCGAGCGAGCCATCGGGTGTGAAATTAAGCAACAAAGCAATTGAAATGATATTCCACGAAAGAAATCACATTTTGCCTTGATTCGCTATTTTGGATCTCGCTTCGATTTGAGTTTTTGCAGCGTGCAAAGCAACCCGACGAGAAGGGTCGCAAATCCGCGTTTGAGTGGAACGGCCGACGGGCGCGTTCAAATGAGCGTCGTAAACTTTTAAGACCGTCGCGGAAGCTGACTCCGCTTCTGCTTTTTCTTTTCTGATTTTCACGGTTACACCGCCACAGACGAGCTACTTTGGCGTGCACTGGTAAAGCCCAGCAGTAAGCGTTTCCCACTTCCTGCGCCGCGATGAATCAGGCAGCAAGAATGTACGAGCACTGACTCACACTTCCTCCTGGACGTGACAGCGCTTCCTCTCGCCTGCCAACGGGTTTTGCCTCTCTCTCTTTGTCACTCTCTCGCTCGCTCTCTCTCTTTCACTCCCCCGCCTGACTTCCTTCCTCAAACAGTTGACGAGGCAACCTGGAGCGGAACGAGTGACTCCCGCTCGTTTGCTAACGGACGGACCGAAGGCCGACGGAGCGGAGCGTCGTGGTTGAGGGAGGGGAGGGGGTGCGGCGGGGTGGGGGAATCAGTCACCCGTCGCGGTCATCGAGCGTCTGAGTCATTTGGATTTCTATATTTAGCTTACATCTGACCCGATGATCGTTCATAGGCCGGCGACAGATGGCTCTCTGTCGCGGGGGGGCACGGGCAAACGACCGACGCTGACGTACGGCGGCTAAACTCCAGTGCAGCCTTCATTGGAAAGCGCGCAAACACGACCCTCAAATAGTTCATGAGGGCGTCGCTGCATCCGTCGTGATGCCGTGAGGTCCGTTGACCTGGAAATGTGGGCTGCATTCTAAATTCAAAATTCAAAATGAAAATTTTGGAACTATCTCGGATGTTTACCAACACGAGCGCATTACTTTCATTAGAAGCGAGTGTTAAAGAAAACACTGATGCTCAAACATGAGCAGTACGTACATTCCCCTGAGCCCAAAGTTGTCTGTGATGTTTACAAAACACACGTTGGGTTCACTGAACACTTCAAAGTTTTGGATGTTTACCAAAACAGCTTTATTGAAGACTGAAATGTCTTCCATGTTTAACAAAATGTCCGTTAAATTCACGTTAAGGACTGAATTGTCCTTGATGTTTACAAAAATATACGTTTGATTCATTAAAGTCTTAATTACCTTCAGTGTTTAGGAAACACGAAAGTTAAGTTCATTGACGGTCTTCGACGTTGGAGAAAACACCTCGGAGGTTCCGTGAAGCCTTCCGGTTTCCTTCCAATTCATGGAAACGTATTCGACATTGTCCTTGACGTTTCCAAAAACGTGTTGTGTTCATTGAACTGCGAATGATCTTTTTGTTTTTCCGAAAACGTCCGCCTCACGATGGCAGCTGAAGCCTCGATGTGTTGAAAACTGGGAAACGCTTTTAGATGGAGTCAAAAACGATTGTAATCGGGGTCCCAAAATGACGCTCCCACGCGGACCGAATATCGAAACCTTTGAAGCGATTTTGGCGCGGACGTGGTCTGAATCCGCTCCGATATCATCGCAAACACGTAACATGCACTAGATTGCGATGCTCAGGAAACCACTTACGTTCGGTTCATTGGACACTGCAAATTGTCTTTGATCTTCACAAAATGTACTTATGTTGATGAAGTACTAAATTACAAAAACATGCAGGATAGGTTAAGAGATATGACTTCGTTGTCTTTGATGTTCATGAATATCCAAACACTAGGTTTGTCGCTGACTTGAATTTGTGTCGATGCTGACAAAAACACATATGGTAGATTCACTGAAGACTCCAAATTGTCTCTGATGTTGACAAAAAAGCCTATTAGGGCTCTGAAGAATGTTACATTTTCTATGATGTTCCTGAAAAGATTCACTTTACTTCCTAGAACACTCGAAATGGGCTTTCTTTCTTTTTTTCCCAAAAACACAAATGCTCGTTAGGTTTCTAGAAAACGAAATCGGGCATTTAGGTAATTGATATTCGAATTGGCCTTTGAAAAACTGTTCGGTCACTCAAGACTCTTCCACAATTACAGAAACACACCCTCATGAATAACTCGAACATCTTCTTGAACACTCCTTCACTGCCAGCCTTCCCAGTTAACGCGGATATTTGACTTCTAAAGCCGTCAATGGCAGTGAATGTGTTTTCATGTTTATGAAATGCGTGCGTGAATAAAAATAAAAGCTCTCCCCCGTCTCAATAGAAAAGTGGAGCATGTTCCCGACAAGCTTTTTTTGTGTGAGCGCAGTGGAAAGTTTACTTTGCGACAAAAGTGCACCGCTGCTGCGCTGATTCTGCAAACTGCCCAGAGCCGACGCGCGCGCGCGCGCACACACGCATGCGCACGTGTGCTGCGCGCGTGTGTTCCCGTTTGTTGTTTATTGACACCAAACAGTGTGGTTGTCGGCGAGCGCATCACGGGCAGCTCGTGATGATGTCACGCCAGCATAAGCGAGGAAAATGTTGCGCAACACGAGCGTCACAGAGGCTGAGCGGTGGCGTCGACCGCACGACATCTGTCCTCAGAAGACGAGACGCACTCCAGGGTTTGCCGCTCCGTGACGCGTTGAAGTAGCGCAGCTCCCAGCAATGCCACATATATAGCTTCTTCTTTTGCTTTGGGCTTGTCCCTGTCGGGATCGCCACAGCGTGTCATCCTTTTCCATGTCTCCTGCATCCTCCTCTCCAACACCAACTACCTTCAGGTCTTCCCTCAGGACATCCATCGACCTTCTCTTTGCTCTTCCTCTCGCTCTCTCGCCTGGCAGCTCCGTCCTCGTCATCCTTCCACCAATATACTCACTCGCTCTCCTCTGAACGTGTCCAAACCATCCAAGTCTGCTCTCTCTAACATCGTCTCCAAAACCTCGGACCTCGGCCGTCCCTCTGATGAGCTCGTTTCTAATTTGATCCAACCCGGTCACTGCGAGAGCGAACCTCAACGTCTTCATTTCCGCCACCTGCGGTTCTGTTTCCTGTTCTCTCTTCAGCGCCACCGTCTCTAATCCGTCCATCGTGGCCGGCCTCACCACTGTCTTCTAAACTTTGCCCTTCATCCGAGCAGAGACTCTTCTGTCACATAACACACCCGACGCCTCCCTCCGCCCGTTCCAACCCGCTCGGAGCCGTTTCTTCACTTCCTGACCGCACTCCCCATTGCTCTGGACGGTTGACCCCGAGTATTTCAAGTCCTCCACCCTCGCTATCTCTTCTCCCTGTAGCCTCACTCTTCCCCCACCAGCCCTCTCATTCATGCGCATATATTCTGTCTTACTTCATTCCTCTGCATTCCGGTGCATGCCTCCATCTTTCGAACTGTTCCTCCATCTGCTGATTTCACTGCTTGCCTCTTCTACTATCCCTTCTCTCTCATTTTTCTCATTCATCAACTCCTCAAAGTATTCTTTCCATCCATCCAGCGCACTGCTGGCACCAGTCAACACATTTCCATCTCTATCCTTAATCACCCTAACCCTGCTGCACATCCTTCCCATCTCCATCCCTCTGTCTGGCCAGCCCGTATAGATCCTTTTCTCCTTCTTTAGCGTCCGACCTGGCCTCATAAGGCCTCTACCTTTGCCCCGTGTCGCATCTCAATGTATTCCTTTCGCCTCTCCTCGGTCCTCTCGGTGTCCCGCTTCTTCTTAGCTAACCTCTTTCCTTGTATGATTTCCTGTACTGTGAGGTTCCACCACCAAGTCTCCTTCTCTCCTTTCCTGCCAGAAGATACACCGAGTACTCTCCCGCATGCCTCTCCGATCACCTCGGCCGCAGCGGCCCAGTCTTCTGGAAGCTCCTCCCGTCCACCGAGAGCCCGTCTCACCTCTTCCCGAAAAGCTGCACAACACTCGTCCTGTCTCAGCTTCCACCACGTGGTTCTCTGCTCTGCTCTGCTCTGCGTTTGTCTTCTTAATCTTCCTCCCCACCACCAGAGACATCTTACACACCACCATCCCATGCTGTCTCGCCACACTCTCCCCAGGCAGAGAATGGGACTGACGTATTTCCGGGTGACAGATATACAATATGACTAGATCCAATTCCAAAAGACGTGCCTCCTGAGCCTACATAGCGGCCATGTCGAATGCTGCGCATTCACGCGGCGGCCGTGGGATGATCGTTTTTCTATCGTCTATTGTACGTACGGCAGAGAATGAGAGCGTCCCAGCTCCAGCGGTAACACATACAAGTCTCTGGAATCTGGAACATGCTCTTTTTGGTACAGCGACTGTTTACTTGGTCAAGCCGTTCGCCTTTGGCATTATATTTGGAACGAGGAGGCACACTAATTCCTCGAGGCTCATGAAAGCGACTCGCCTACAATGAGTTCTGTACGTCAACAATGTCACCGGCGTAGTAAGTTTGGATCAAATGCGAAACGTTGAAACGTTTTCAGGCTGTATTGTAACTGGGCGTTTTAGGCCACACAAAAAAAAAAACCTAGAAAATGATCATTTTGTACCGTACAGCAATATGGGTGGATATGGTCTCAAAAATCAAAGCAATGGACGATCACCTATATCAACCGAAACAAACTCGGGAGTCACATCCTAGTCCTCGTCGTCATGACTCCTCGCGGTGACCTTTCCCCTACTTCGGTGCCCCGTTCTCAACGTTGGCAAAAATGCACACCGCCGCTACAAGTGAGCAACACGAGGCCGACGAATGAAAGAGTGGGTCGGGAAGACTTTGAGAAGGACGCGGACCGGAGGACGGCCGCCGTTCGGCCGCTCGCAGGCGTCCGTGCGCTCGTTAGTCGCTGCCTCAGGGGGGCGCCGCCCGCGCTCGGCCGCGTGACGCACGTACGCGACATTCATGTCACGTAAGACGAGTTACTCGACTACTTATCGCAGCTTCTCTCTGGCGCGCAACCGACATGAACATTTTTGCGGCTGCCGGCTTCCCGGACTTACGAGCCACTCAACGTTTTGACCAGCCCCAAAAAAATACTTTCGACAGATTCGTGAATCATATTTGGGAGAAATAGAAATAGGCATGACTAGAAAAAGTCTTCATAAATCTTTGAGGTTAGCGCATGAAAAATTGGCGCAAAATCAAGTGATATATTCATTGATATTTTTCTTCAAATAGCGCTAGCAAAAAAATATTTTCATCTCATTTCATTAAAGATGCCTCATAACTCATGTACTTATTTGTACTGTTGTTATTATTTCTTGATTTGATTTCCATTATTTTCATATTCATCTTTTTTTTGCTTGGTTTAACTAAAAGACAGGGCGTTACCGATTTCAATTTCCAAATAAAAGCATGTTGCTACGATGCAAATAATGCCGATGTCATTGATGTGCAGTGTTGTGTTTTTGGAGATGCTGTTGAGGTGAAGCTGGAAATTCGCTCAAAATATCAAATGAAACTCAAACGTGAGGGGAGAAAGATCAATGACAAACTGCGGAACCCAAGCAGGCAGCTGATTGGCTGCGGGACAAGTGGCAAAGCGACTTTTTAATCAAAGGCATCCGAGACGCTCGCAGGTGAAAGACGATAAATAAAGCACGAGGGAATTCCAAAATAAAACCTAACGGCAGCGAGATCGCAAGCAGAGGACCGCAAAACCCACAAAGAATGAAAACATTTCCTTCTGCACATTTTGGTCGCATGACTCACATTTCCTCAACTGAAGAATGCATCAATTCAACTTTCAGATGGAATTATTTTCATGCTGAAGAAACTTGTGACTGTGCCAATCATGCCAAACGTTAATGTAGAACGACAGTATATTAAAAACAAATCCCCAAATCCCTAACTTGTGCAGAAATAAAAGTGCTACTATTGGTGTGAATAATTTGTGGGGCTCGCTCACACGCTTTAAGAGCACGCGTGTCAATGAGCCGCTCGTTTATTCCGACACAAGCAACAGCAGAAACAAACGGAAATCGAGACGCATTTATAGAGCCAATGTGATGGCAGCGTACACGAGCGAGCAGTGACACCATTCCTTTTGGAAGTGATGTCGTCGTATTACTATCGGTAGTAGTTGGAAAGAAATCCAAAAGGGAATCAAATTTTAAAAAAAATGGAAAACAGATTTCATGCCAGCATTTTTTTCACCAATAATGATGTCAATTCCACCAATATGGTTTTACACTTGACAAAAATACGCTGCGTTCCAAATGATTATGCAAATGATATTTTTCTCAGATTTTCCTAAACGGTTGATAGAAACGAATTGTCAAGTCATCCATCGTTTTCCCGACTGCGCACTTTCTTTCTTGGCAGCGACAGAAGAAGAAGAAGAAGAAGCGCGTTCATCCACAAAATCATCTTCAAGCTGACAATTCGCAACATCTCCAAGAAATTCAAGAAATTCAAAGAGAAACAAATCAAAGTCAGAACTGCCAAGCTGCGAGCAAAAAGGTCCTTCTGAGCTTTTTCATTGAAATTGTTTCGGATTTCAGTCCGGAGGTCGTCCTCGTGTTGCTCATTCAATCATTTTCAAATCTTTCAAACCTGTCAAATTTGTCTTGAAATTCTGTCGGGCCGAATCATTCGGAACAGTGCAATTGTTTCATTTTTCCCAAAAAAATACATACTGGGATCACGGGGAGGTTAGCACGTCTGCCTCAGCGTTCTGGGGACCGGGGTTCAAATCCCGGCCTCGCCTGTGTGGAGTTTGCATGTCCTCCCCCCGTGCCTGCGTGGCTTTTCTCCGGTTTCCTCTCCCATCCCCAAAACATGACTGCAGACTCTAAATTGCCCGTAGGTGCGAATGTGAGCGCCAATAATTGTTTGTCTGCGTGCGCCCGGCGATCGGCCGGCGGCCACACGCAGACTCCGCACGGGCGAGGCCGGGATCGGAACCCGCGACCTCACGACTGCGAGGCAGACGTGCTGAGCGGTCACCCGCCGTGCCGCCGCCGCAGCGCAAAACGTTTGCCGCTGACCAGTAAATGAAAGGCTTGTGATACATAATTTGTTTCGAAGTGAAGTTGCTTGAATGGAAATGGAAATGGAAATGAAAGCCACACAGCAAGCGCGCTGAGTCACAGTCATCGTCTTCTTGACAATTTGAGAACATTCGGGACAATTTGCGATTGAAAAGGGCAACCTGGTGACGTGCGCGTGTAAAAGCCGACGAGCCGTTGATCCGGCGAAGTCCGCGCTTCCTGTGACTCGGCTCCGACAGCTCTCGGACTCACGCGGAAGGAATTTGGGGGACTTTTGCACGCGCGCAGAGGACGAGGGCGGACGGGAGGGCCGCCGCCGGGCAATAGAGCGATAGAGTGACCCGTTGTCGGCGCCGTGTCCGATCTGGGATCTGGAGACACCGTATGAAAACCTTTTCTTGTAGTTTGACCTCTCCGACGCAATTTAAACCCCAAATTAAAACCTGTAAGCGGACGACATCATTCCAAAATGTACGTCATTGAAATCTCACGCGCCACTGTGAAGGAAAAGTGCCCGAGAACGAAACGTGCACATTTCCACGACGAGAAGTTTAGTTCCGCTTGAAAACTAGCCGCGAAAGCGCCGATCGGCTCTCTCTCCCGCCGTCGTCTCAGGCCGCAAGTGGCCCCCGGGCCGTAGTTTAGTTTGACGTGCGCGGTCCTGCTGCGGTTTTGAAAAAAAACAACAACCAAAAAAACCGACATTGTTCTTTATTTTCGGGTCGCTTCGACACGCGCCCAAAATGGCCTCGAACGGCACACGATCGGCCGCCGTCGTTCGATCCGACTTCCTTTGTTTTGCAGCAAAACGTAAAGCCGGCGAATAGGATCGCGCGCAACCGCACCGGAAAGAGGGATGAGTCCGTGACGTCGGCACCGGGCGCCGCTGACATGATGGACAATTCCACGAAATTGCCTCGAGACCATCGAGCGCCGGTTTCATCACTTGCGCAAGAAAGGACGCAAAAGGCGCTTTGACGGCGTGCGACTGAAGAACGACAACAACTTTGCATTTCCCCTCCGTGTTTTGGGTTTTTTGCTCCCTTTTGGTCTCAAATCCCGCCCGACTCACAAACAGAAAAGAAATCGGAGAGGAAGGCGGCCGGCACGAGTCGCCTTCGGGCGGGAGCGAGTGCGCGTGCGCGTGCGCGTGCCATCTCCTGAAGACCGACAGCGCCGCCTGCCGGCGGCGCGAGCCGTCCGCCGTGTTGTCGCCGGTGGCCGTTTGTTCCCTCGCTCGCTGCTTCCTGCGGGTTTCTTGCGCACCAATGGCGTCCGCCCTCCTCGCGCCTTCACAGTGCAACATTTTCAGGAGAAAAATGTGGATTGTTGGGACTACTGCACGGTGAATTAGTGCTTAGCACATCTGCCTTTCATTCGTTTGTTATTTGTCATCCTCTTTATTTCATCTACATCGTTAGCTGTCGATGTCTTTATTTGTGTGCGTGTGTTTCCACTTTATGTCCACATTTTGCCATTGTCATTCTTGGCGAATGGAGCTTTGAAGCTTTTGCTTTGAAAGCTTTGCGGATGGCCAACTTGTATCATAGGAAGAAAAGTTGACAGGACTCGGGTTGGAATCCGAACTTTGAACTTCCTCTTCCTGTGTGGACTTTGCGCCTTCTTCCTGCGGCGGTTCTAGGCCGGGGGCCGACCTGTTGTGTCGTTCCGCTTTGCATCGGAGGGCCGCGATGACCGGAGAGCAATGCAATGCGCGTATGATTAAATACACGCCTATTCGCAGTTCGGCATTCACGGATTCACCCGTTTGCAAATTTTGGAGCGACCTTGCGGAAACCATCGCTTATTCGCGGTATATTTTGCCTGATCCCTAGCATTATTCGCTTTTTCGGGGGGGCTTAAAAAACATATATTTTTTCCCATCCATCCATTTTCCGTACCGCTTATCCTCACGCGGGTGGAAGGCGTGCTAACCACCCCCAACCGGTTGCCGGTCGATCGCAGACTGAAACGGTTCCTCCTAATTGTTATAAAAAGAAGGCGTCGCTGGTTTATTGTCCCGAATAGAACGTGGCCCAGTGTCCCCCATTTTCTGCAGCGTTCGTCCTGGTGCCCATCCCGGCTGACTTTGGGTGAGAAGGCGGGCACGAGCACAAAGAGCAACGGGCAGTTTAGAGTCTTCAATGAACCGAACGGCTCGTTTTCAGAATGCGGGAGGAAGCCGGCGCGCCCGCAGAAAAGCCACCCGAGCACAAGGAGAACACGCGAGCTCCAGCTCCGCACGCGAAGCTCGGCGATTCGCACAACTTTACGGCAGACGTTCTTCTAACCCTTCGACGTGCCCCGGAAAGTGAATTGCCCAGAGATGCCACAAAATGGTGGCAAAGGACTATTTTTGTCGAAATGAAGCTCTTCAACACACTTCAACAGTTCCTTGGTACCATGAGGGCGCCCAGAGCAAGACTGTTATTGCTTTCGTCTGAGCGCAAGCCTCCAGCAAATATGAGAGGCTCCAAAAAGCCCGACCAATCCAGGGTGTACCCGACCGAGTCAGCTGGGATCGACGCCAGCCGCCCATCCATCCATCCGGCTTATCCGAAGTCGGGTCGCGGGGGCTGCGGCTTTAGCGGGGACGCCCAGACTTCCCTCTCCCCGGCCACTTCATCCAGCTCTTCCGGGGGGATCCCGAGGAGTCCCCGGGGTCTCCTCCCGCAACGCCTCACCGGGGAGGCGTCCGAATCAGACGCCCCGGCCACCTCATCTGGCTCCTCTCGATGCGGAGGAGCAGCGACTCTACTCCGAGCCCCTCCCGGATGTTCTCGAAGGGAGAGCCCGAACACCCTGTTCTTTGGGTCACGACCCGCAGCTCGGTACGAGCGTATTACGGGCCACTTTCTAAACATTTGTTTATGGTTAGCTGCGGTCGGTTGACCCCGGCGGCGACGACTTTCTTGTGTGTTTGAAGGATGTGTGAGGGGCAGCGCTAGAAAAAGAGAGAAAACATTTTCAGTTTGAGAATGGACTGCATTAAAACTGCTGTCAATTATTTGGCAATGACTTTAGTGGACGACTTTGTCAACCACGTATCATTTCTATTTTTTGGTGAACCCGATTTTCCGCATCATGTTGGCGGAGTGACCCTTTAAGCACACCATATTCTCTGTCAAATGATACGAAAAGCAGACTAGGCGGATGACTAAAGTGTCGGAACTTCTCTTTTCAGGTCCTTTTTTAGCAAAATATTAACTCATAAAAAGTAGAAGACAACGTGCTTAACACAACAGACGCACATTTGATTTTTGTGGTGTTCCTCAAGGCTTAGTTCTTAGAACCTGTCTTTTTTCTTCATTCGGGCATTCCATTGGCAGTGTTACTAATTCAGCATTGGAAATTATGTGAATTGCACGATTTATGTTTTTCATAACAGAGTAGAAAAAAAGAGCTGCAGAGTAGAATGGACATACGAAACACAAGTGCAGACCTCCCACTCATGACAACAACTGCATTCTGCATAATGGTGAGTTATATTTTCGCTTTTTTTTTTAAATGTCAGTCTGCGGCGGCGTGGTGGACAACTGGCTGGAGCGTCTGCCTCACAGTTCTGAGGAGCGGGGTTCAATCCCCGGCCCCGCCTGTGTGGAGTTTGTGGCTTTTCTCCGGGCACTCCGGTTTCCTCGCACATCCCAAAAACATGCACGGTAGGTTCATTGAAGTCTCTCAATTGCCCGTAGGCGTGACTGTGAGTGCGAATGGTTGTTTGTTCCTATGTGCCCTGCGATTGGCTGGCAACCGGTTCAGGGTGTTCCCCCGCCCGCCTCCTGCCCGAAGATAGCCGGGATAGGCTCCGCCGCGCCCGCGACCCGCGTGAGGAGAAGCGGATCAGAAAATGGATGGATGTCACGTCTGTCGAAATATTGCTTTACATAAAAGCGGGCTGTTGTAAATGCTTCTCCGGCGTGACGACTATTTGTTGACAGAGTCCATCCGTTTTCTGTATCGCTTGGGGTCATTCGCTGGCCAGCTGGATCTTGTCCTCGCTGACTTTGGGCGAGGGGCGGGGTCCACTCATTCTAGTATCAAAATTCAAACCGTTTCTTCTTTCTGATTGAAATCGTCCAATCTACCAAAGAACACCAAGTAGGAGTCCCTATCAAGCGCTAAACAAGCTGTTTGGCATACAAGTGTGTTTCAAGTAACATTCAATGGAATTTGGGCAACAGGATGTAAACACTTTCACACATTCTATGGATGAAACCACAAAACAAATAAAATGATACGACTCAATGTCTATGAATTAACTGAGTGGTTTATTCATGTCATCGATGGCATGATTTAGAGGAAGGTGATATTAATTCTCTCGGTTCCTCTTTCACAAACTGTCACTTGTATAACTTCCTCTTTTCATCTCCTCCTTTGTGCATGTGCGTGCGTATTTTTAGGAGGTTATCAAATTTTGATCGTGCTTTGGAACAACTATAAGACACGGAGCTCAGGCAGGCAGGCAGTCACCTGCCTGCTGCGGGACCGAGATTAATAAGATGATTAAATCGGATCAAAACCAAACTGTGCCAACTTTGAAGACACGAGAAAATGTCTTTTCTCTTCTCCCGTTTCATTATTTTCCCAGCATGCTCGTGGGCTCCGTCGGGATGAAAGCAGGGCAACTGCGTTTTCTTTTTCTGGTTCTGACTGTGACAAATCTTCGGCAAAAGTTGTCGGCCTTCAGAGTGAGAACCTGAGGTGCGCGTGCTCATTGCGACCCGAACTGTCTGCCTTGACACGCGTAATAGCTGTCAAACGGGATCATTTGCGTGCTACCGAACTGCTCCGCATCATTAGGTTCCTCCTATTTTGTAACTCATGTCGAGTTTGGTCCCAAAGTATTCTGCCGGTCTTTGCATTTCAACTGATCTCAGTTGTCCGAATATTTCCGAGCCCCTGCAAATGGAGGGAGTCAAACGACATCAAACGGCAGCAATTCTTGAACGCGAAACCCATTTTTTGTTCAACCTGCACTCTAATCACACCTTGATTGTTTGTTTCGTCCAATTCAGTGAGGTGGCGTATGAAGGCAATTTCAAAAGTCAGTGACTCTCAAAATGTTTTTGTCCCAAATGCGGCTTATTTGCTCACATTTTTAAACACTAACAGCGTATTATGTTTCGATCACGTTGTGAGGTCATTTCCCTTTCAATTGAAATGTCAAAATTGTACTAAACATTTCGAGGACTCTCTCTTTATGTGAAGGTGAGTAATTATACTTGTTTTTCTCGGATGAATGCTCTGAAATTCGGAATCCAGTATAATTTGAAAACTACCTCGCTTCTAAAACGGCGCCGTTTCGAGGGCTTTTCCCGTGTACAGCAAGCTTGAGAACACCCCACAGATGACGCGGTAACATCAGCCGACATCCATCCATCCATCAAGGTCAGTAGCTCTCGTCCTCAGTTGGGTCGTGGATGCGCGGGAATCCCAGCTGACTTTGGGCGAGGGCGGAAACTCCGCACTGGACCCGTCAGTCAGTCCATCGCACGACAGAAACACGAGCAACCATTCGCAACGGCATCCGCACTTCCGAAAAAAAGAGCAGCACAGGTGTCAAAGTCAAGACTGGCCGCTTCATTTCCTGTGGTCCGCTGCAGCAAATGGCCAATAGCGGGTCTCGCTACTTCCCGTTTCTTGCTCAATGGATTTGCCATTTTCATGAGGGCAGAAAACTGGAACCAAAATTGGAATTTGTCTTCACCTCTGACACGATTGAACAGCTGCATCTGTACTTCAATATTTGGTTGCCACTATTTTCCGTGACCATTAGCTCATTTTCAATTTGTTAACAATGGGCTCTACAAAATGACCACTTTCTTTGATTTGGATATTTTTCAGTACATTTGGATTGATATGAACATCTTTATTGAGTACATAACTCCCATATTCCAAATATAAATATTGCCATTTACAGCAGGTTTTTTTTTTTTGGCTCTCATTTCCTTTCCCAACGGAACGCAAGGGTAATTGCGGCACTGTAACGACAGACACTTTTTCAGTCAGAAACCTGAACAACCAAATGAGCGACAACCCGACCGAGTTCTCAATCAAGCGACGAGGCGTGTTTTGAGAACGTTGGAGGAAGCCCGAGTACACTGTGAAACCCGCCGAAAACACGGGAAGAACATGCATGAATACAAACACGCAAAGGCCAGCGCTGAGATTTCAACCTCAAACCTTAAAACTCTGAGGCACTAGGTCACTATGCTGCATCTGCAAATACAATAAGTCTAAAACAGTCATGGTTGAACAAAATCTCCCAGTATAAATAGAGACAATGCATTTATTGACGCATAAACCCTCCTTTCAAACAACAAACCCGGTCTGTGCACAATGCTTACTAAGCACTTTTATTTCTATACAAAACATAGAAGCTCTGCTCAAAAATCACAAGGCTCCTTTAAATTTAATAGCAAGTATTCTGGACCAGAAAAATGACAGCAATCAATCAACAAATATTTCCAAGCAATAAATATGCATTTATAAATAGTGTACATTAACATCAAAATAATTAAAAAACCTTGAACTCTTATGTGCAACTCGTTTTCTCGTGTCTACAAACGATTGATCAACATTGTTCCAGCAAAATGAGATATGAAAAAAAGGGAAATGTTGTAAAGGCTGCATCACTCAACTGTTCACATTAAAAACAGGCTCCTTTGTTTTAGCGAACGTAGAAAAGACCAGTTAGGTGATGGCAAACGGAACCAAAAAAGAAGCGTCAGTAGTCAGCTGATTTGAAAGATTCGTATCATATGTACAGCGCTTCGATTTCATGGCGTCATGTCGGAGTCCGGCGGAGGAGCTGCCTTCCCCCTCCAGTCCACCAGGGGGAGGCCAGTTGCATAGACACGCAGCTTACGCACGGCTAGCTGCCTTGCTGGAACGCTACCGAGCGCGCTTCAAGAGGACTGACGGCTTACTTCCCAAATGACGACAAGATGAAAAGCGGAGAGTCCGTTGTGGTTGGAAAATGTCAGTCTTTGAGATCATCATCATCATCATCATCATCAAGACGAGGAAGGCAAGGGACTCGCCTGTGAGGAGAAAACAGCAAAGAGTCACTTGGAAACTCAACGGCCGAGTGTCCAAAATGCACAGAGAGGACAACAAAATGGCGGATTGGTTAATGATGGCGATCAGGGGAGACTTTTTTTTTTTTTCTTCTTTAAATAAATTCAAGGCCGTATCATAAGCCCAACGGCAATTTGACTTAACACAACTCTTGTGTGTACAGGGTAAATCGTCTGCTTTTCGGCATTCGCAAGTTCGTAGATTTTTGGGGGGACCTTACCGTTGTTCGCTCCAAAAACTGGAAATTCTTGGCCGCATACCAAGGTTGAAAACCAAAGCAGCAAAAGGAATTATGATGCCAATTATTAGTCAAATCTAATCTTATTTATACAGTACAAAGTGCTTTCCACAGAAATATATTTTTAAAAAAATGAATAAATACCCCTCCCATCCCACAGATAAATGCAGAGACACACATACAAAGACGTACACACACACGGGGTTGGAGATATGGGCAACTAAGTATCAATATTTTTATTTTATTTTATGATACTTTGACAATATCCTATTAAAAAAAAACCCGGCCTAAGTCCCGACTTGCTTCCCAGGACATTTATTGATAGACACAGCGTTTCAGAACAGCAGCCCTCGTTTATTTTTTAAAGTGCTTCATACATACATCATCGACAAAACATTGCTCAAGAATATTGTATGGCAATATTTAACCATGAATTCCAGGCTATATACAGGACAGTATGCCAAATCAGGTTTGCGCAATAGTATTTTAGTTAAGCTTTTGTTCAACAAAAATGTAAACAAATGTCCAAAAATGAAGATGAAATGAAAATCAGAATCATCTTTATTTGCCAAGTATGTCCAAAAAACTCACAAGGACTTTGTCTCCGGCAGTTGGAGCCGCTCTAGTACGACAACAATTGACAGAGAAAACAGAAAGACATTGACCAAAAAAAAAAAAAAAACGTACATCGCTGGCATGTGTCATTTTCGTGTCGGCCAACAACAAACTACCGGCTACATGGCATCCATACAATAGGATCAAAAAATAGATAAATTAATTAATAAATATATAAGAACAAATCAGAATGTAAAGCAGACAGGTGAGTCTTGAACCTCCTCTTAAAAGCATCAACAAACACTCTTGCGTTCCTGATGCTGATTTTTTGGCTGCTAGGACTTTAGAGCTGCCAACCAATTAAAATTAACTTGCACAACAATTGATCTCAATTTGCATATTTTTGAAATGATGTCAAGAACATTATATATTATATACACACACATAAAAACACATATGCAGAGGTGGGTACAGTGGCCAAATATTGCACTCAAATAAGAGTACTGTTACTTTAGAATATGACTAGTAAAAGCAAAAAGTAGTCATCCAAATTTTTACTTGAGTAAGAAAGAATTGAGTAATTGGTGAGTAACTTCAGTTTTTTATTTTATTAAATCAGAGCATGAACAAATTAAATAAATAAAAACAATTAATAAATATATGGGAGTCGACACACACACCTGCCACCATTTAAATGTTTAACTGCCCAAAAATCAACAACACATGCATTGGGCCCTACAGAAACATTATTTGCTTTATTCACTTATATGACTTCATGAAGAGGCTGTTTGATGTGTGCACCACAGCTAATTTTGCCATATCCACTGCCAAAACAACAGCAAAAACATCTGCAACTTAGCGTAAGGTGTTATCTCAAGTTAGAAGTGGGCTGAAATATCCAAGTTTGGGCAGTCACAATTGAAGAGCTGCATGACAAAGCTGTTGTTTTTGGGAGTCCGGAAAGTAAACAGTCACACAGCTGTCCCCGCCTTCGCCCCAAAATTAGTCATTTTGATTGGCTCGCGAAGGCGACGCACTCAGTCATGTCACTGCCTTGTGTCGTCCGATTGGTGAATTAGAGTCAAATGACAGTGATCCCGTTTGATCGGCCCGACGGGCGCCCCGTGCCCCCATGCGGAAGGCGAAGATGGAGTCTAAAAATAGACGCGCATACACAAGAAAGGGTAAATAAAAGTAGCCAACGGCATGTCGATCATTGTAACGGAGTAAAAGTATTGATCCTTCTTCACATAAATATTCAAGTAAAAGGTAGAGTGCATTTAAAGTACTCTGACAAGTACAGTTTATCGAAAATGTTACTTGAGTCTATGTAACAGAGTAAATGGAGCAGGTTACTACCCACCTCTGCATATACAGTGGGTATGGAAAGTAATGAGACCCCCTGTTATATTGCAGCCATTTGCTAAAATCCTTTAAATTCATTTTTTCCCCAATGAACTCACAGCACCTCATATTGACAGAAAAAAAAACAAGGGTTGAAATTTTTGCAGATTTATTAAACAAGAAAAAGTGAAAAATTACACAGCTACGTATTTAAACCCTCTGCTCAGTATTTAGTAGAAGCACCCATTTTGAGCTAATACAGCCATGAGTCTTTTTGGGAATGATGCAACAAGTTTTTCACACTTGGATTTGGGGGTCCAAATGAACAGCTGGGTAAGTTCTCCATCAAACACGCCGGGTTCCCTCTCGTCATTGTCGGAGTCAGTCTCGTTGCCGGGGGGGCTGTTCAGCAATGATGCCGGCTTTCGCGAAAGTCAAAGCGGATACCTTAGCCCAGGCATCCACAATCCATTCACATATGGTGGCCTAACTCGCCCGGCGCTGCCTCCTAGTCTTAGTAAAGCGGTGTTCGCCATCTGTCATCCATCGCTCCCACCCCGCTCGCAACTTCGCTTTGAACACCCTGTTTACACCAATGTCCAGCGGTTGGAGTTCCTTCGTCAAGGATCCCGAAATGATGGCAAGCTCTGTGTTCATTTGCTGCACTGTTCATTATTTCACAGCGGCTGTGAGATGGGGGCGCACATGGAGTCACAGATCAACAGGGACGGTGACGCGTGGGAAAAACCATCCGGTCTCTTTACGTGCACCACACTCAGCCACTCTCTCATTGTCTCCTCATCCATCCAGCCCTTCTGATTGGCCTTAACGATGACTTCGGCAGGAAACTTTTCTTTAGGCAGCGTCTTCCTCTTATAAATCACCGTAGGTGGCAGTTTCTGTCCATTACCGTGGACCTATCCCATCTGCTCCATTTGCACACGGATTGAGGAGTATCTGTAACATTTGCACAACCGACATTGTCCCAGATGATCGCACGACTCGTCACTTTAAACCGCATACACTCCTTGAAGTCTCGGCGCCCTTTGCAAAATGGTCATTGCACCGGACTATTGCAATATGAGTCATTCGAACTTGCTCTAAGTGCTAGAGGACTCTGCATCTTTTTGCACAATTGTTTTTTGTCAATGTCTTTATGTCCCCAAAGTGTTCTGTAAATTGACCGTCTGTCGTACTAGAGCGGCTCCAACTACCGGAGACAAATTCCTTGTGTGTTTTGGACATACTTGGCAAATAAAGATGATTCTGATTCTGATGTTTATGCCACTGATCTAATAATATTGGGAGCATAATAATTCAATCATTATTGCTGTATTAGTCGTTTCAAACTACTCTGAATTGCTTGAGGACTCTGCATCATTTATACAACTGTCACTATCAGCATTATCACATTACTGGCAACAATTCAGTGCTAAGCGACTCTCCATAATGTGTTCTTATGTCCTAAAAGTATGTTTTGTCACAATGGCTGTCTGTTGTCGTACTAGAGCGGGTCCAACTACCGGAGCCCCAAAATCCTTTAGTTCCTTGTGGGTTTCTGGCACACTTTGCAAATAAAGTTGATTCTGATTCTGACAGTTCATTTTACACTTGAGACTGTGTGAGTCCCAGGATCTATATGTCTTGAAACAATGAGTCCCAGCCCTGGAACAATGAGTCCCTGCAACTTATCATGATGGAGTACAGATACAGTAATCCTCCACTTTATGACGGTTGTTGCTTCGCGGTCCCGCAATATTGCAGATTTGAATTTGTGCATTTATTTTTGTGTTATCCATTGCGCTTGCACTCTCTCTATATTGTTTCAGCCTGCAACGGTCGTACATTTTTCAGGACGATATATTTTCCCAAAAACCACCACGATAAACGATAGTATCGATGTTTTTTTTTAATGTCGTGTTATCTATTGTATAATTCCTGCTGCCTCTTGGCTTTTGAAAAATACATTTTCTCTCAAGAAGCTTTTACCTGGTTAAATAAAGGATGAAATATAAAATAAGGCCCGCCCTCGAGCTGCTGGACTGTGATGTGAGACCTTCGCCTGTCAATCAAATAACGCTGAAAATGAGTTCGCTGAAGTGAACTAATGCCTGAATATTGATCACGTGTGCCGCTGTGCTTATGGTTTATAAACAGTTAACTTTCCCGTGTGTGTGTGTTTGTTATGTGGGGAACACCCACACACAACTCCAAGCGCTGACGTTTTAACGATGGCGCCGCAGTGGAGTGAGCTTTTTAGCTCCAGCCCTTAGCTCGCAGGCTAGCGAATCTAATAAACTTAACTTTTCCTAGGTTTCAAGTTGTGTGCATCTACGGAGCAAATGCTGTTCTGCCAGCGGCTTGCTGTGTTGTGAGCGGCGTGGCGGGTGTTACCACAACAATGAAAATGTATCGAGTCCAGAAAACCCCCGTGTCCATTGTATGGTATGATAACCCGTCCCACTCCACCTCTGATTGGATAGCACCAAGGACTCAGGCTTGTGATTTGTTGTGTGTGGAAGCTCGTCACCAACACACACACACACACACACACACACACGTAGGGCGGGTCTTAAACCATGAGTCTACATTCGCAAAATGAATATGCTTCATGCGTCCCTGCTAATTTTTGCGCGTCTCAAGACGCGGGACGTACATCAAACGAGATCCCTGTTCATGTACATCCTTTTTCAGAACAATTAATATATTGAACATTCGCATTGGAATGTAGAACAATCAATATCTGAGATAAAAACAGGCTCTGTTCACAAAAAATGCATTTAAACATTTAGCACAGTTATTAACAGTCATGAATACTTTAACAGGCAATATTCTGCCAATCAAGTTTCCAGTTGGTTAAGAAAAAGTACAAAGTATAGCAACGTAATTAACAGCACAACAAGTAGATCAAAGCAACCCGTTTTAATTCAAGATTTGTACTACTATTTAAAAGTTTCTCGCCTTTCTTTAAACGCTGCTTAGTCAACATGTTCAACGGCTACATCTCTTAAAATAGTGAGTACGAGTACGCTGTATTGTACATAATGTGAGCATACGTGCGCCATATACGTTGGTTGTCACGTTTGTATTTGCACTGTTGGGCAAAGAGTTCCATAAGTGCAAGCTGACAGGAAATGGTTGTTCCCAGCTGAAGAAATTGCCTGGGATGGTTGCTTCTCAAATGGATTTTGTCACTTTGAGGTTTTAAATTCTGTTGTCTTTGTTGCGACTTCATACAAATTCGACAAAGCAGCTCATCGCTGTAAGCCAGATGGCCGCGTTTATCTGGCCTGAATCCAAAATGTTCCCACATCGTCGCGATGGCGTTAGGCTTTGGAATTCATTCCATTTATGCCACTCAACTTTCTATAACAGTGCAGCTACCGGCTTGCCGTCAGAAAACCCTAGAGCCTTCCCTTCACTATCTCTGATTGGTTTAGAGCCCAAGATGGGCGTCGCGTGTCTGCTTTCAAGTTGTGGAAATGTTATTTTCTTCCTCAAATGACTGGACGCGCAGGTGCACCCTCTGTATTTTTGCCATACCATTCAGAAATTAGGGCGCATATGCGACCAAAGCGGTCACACTCTAGAACCCCGTCTCGTCAGCAAAAAAAAATAAAAAATCATACGCAGATTTCCAGCACCATGCGGAGTATTTTAAGCCATAGCTCTGCATCTTAAGATTCAGATTGATCTTCCTTTATGCGAACCTGCTCGTTTTTTTAAGCGTCAGACACGGGACCCACATCAAACGAGATCCCTGTACGGTGTATGTATATACACAAACTGTATTGGTGCGGCTTGGCAGCACTGTGGCGTAGGCAAAATAAAGACGCGTGATATTGGATTGACAGCGAGAGCCTGGTTGCAGCACATTCAACAGACGCCCACAGCGTCCAAAAGCAAAAAGGCTCGATTTTTCATGAGTTTCAGGCCTGGTTTTATATATTTGGCCATTTCTCTTTTCAATCATTCAAATTTGGCAAGGTTGTTGAACACTCTTCTCTGTACTTTAAACGATTTGTATAATTAGTGAAAGACAGGTTGAAGAGAAGCAAAGCCATGAGCATGGCAGCTGTGTGTGAGACGCTTACCAGAGTGAAGTGGTCGTAGACCTGCATGAGCTCTTCAACCTTGTACTGCTCCAGCACCACAAAGTTGTCCAGATTGGGGCTCCCCCTGCGGGCACAGTCCTGGCAGTGCACCACGTAGGTCTTCCTGCTGTTGCTCTCGGTGGTCACGAAGAGCAGGTCGTACACCTCCACCTGCGTGGACAAGTGGACACACACAGGTGGAGGATGAGATACAGCGAGGCACAGACCCACAACATTTCTTGAAGCAAAGGTCCAGAGGATTCTCGTGCCGATCTATTGTGATATTTAAGTTGCGGGCGGCTTGGTGGATAACTGGTTAGCACGTCTGCCTCACAGTTCTGAGGTTGCGGGTTGAGATCCGACCTCGCCTCTGGGGAGTTTGTATGTTCTCCCCATGCCTGCGTGGCTTTTCTCCAGGTACTACGGAACATGCATGGTAGAGGTTAATTGAAAAGTAAATTGTCTGTAGGTGTGAATGGGACTGCAAATGGTTGTTTTTTTAAGTGTGTTTCAGTTCACATCTTACAAATTCTGCAAATTCACTTATGACCGCATTTGTGTAATGTTCTCTCATTTACTCAAAAGCAGCATTTCAAAATAAGCAAATGAAAAGGGAACATTGTACGTTCAAATAAAGTGCTTAACATCAGAACAATGAAGCAAAGAATGTTCCCCAGTTTTAGAGGTTATGTTTGTTCAAAACGTATGTTTCATAATGGAATCAAATCAAATATGCTCCTAGTGGGAACTTTCCACTGACAAGTATCCTCTAAGCAAAAACGACTTTGGCCGTTCCATTTTGATTATTTTGCAGAGTGCCATTTGTTCCAAATGTTCTCTTCCTTTACTGGTCATTTTCAGAACTTTCTCCGCCTTTTTCTTTCTCCCCTCTTCTTTCTGTCTGGTCTGCGCGCAGTCAGCAATGACTGCTTGAGATGCAGACTTGATTGGCTGCGTAAAGTCACATGGGACGGCTCAAGTCGAATGTGATCGGTTCGTACGTTTCGTCACTCCCGTAAAGCCTCTAATGCTGCGCCGCTTAAAATAGAAGCACTCCGTAGCCTCTCTTTTTTGGCTGGAGGTGTGGGTCCGTATGGGACTGCTTGTGGGTTCGGACCCGGACCGCGGTCCTGCAGTTAGCTACCTCTGGTCTATGTGGTTTACCTCACAAATGCTGCAGTAGTGCGCAGGCTCGTTGTGGGTGCGTCCGTGCCACACTAACTCCTTCCCGGCAGCCAACAGAAGCTCCCGCTGCATCTGACACTGCTTCAGAGTCCGCAGCAAGCAATACCTAACATGGACACATTGGCTGGAGTTACAAATATCATCAATCATTATTAAAAATGCAGTCGCAATGATATACGTGTCCTTCATTTCTGGCTGTTCTTCGACTGTTTACCTAAAGCACAAAATAACCACTCGAGAATGGCAAAATTAACATGGATAGGACTTGGAGCACGGCAAAAGCAAAAGGAGCTTCATCTTTTTTTATGTATGATCAAAACTTTATTAAATTTAACATATTTCCAAACATGATTCTTTAATCGATTTGGTTTCTATTATGAGCTTAATTTTATATATTTTTTAAAATAATACAAGCACTTTTTAAACCAACTAAATTAATTCCAAGCACCATACGATGCAGGCAGCGCACTGGACGCATCACAGTCATGTGAAAATAGCCATGAGCTCAAAGGTAAAGGAAGGTTAGGTTTTTGAAAGGAGAAGCAAGTTCTCACTTGATCATCTCAAAGAGCTTTTGGTCAGACACTTTGATGTTCCTGGCCAGGTTCCAGGAGAGGTGGATCATGGGAACAATGGACTTGACGCTCTGCAGTTTGTTCCACTCGTAGCGCTCTACTGCCAGCTTGTACTGATGGGCTGGCGAGGACATCAGCAGATAAAAGCCCTCAGTTACTGCCTAAAAACAACGTCATCACCGGAACCGATCAGTCCTTTCCAGAGTGTTGCCCTCACCTGTGAGGGGTCCGACATTCCACGCGATGTTGTTACACCAGCCAATGGCCTGCACCCAGTGGATGGCACCAGTGTTGAGCCACACCAGGTCCCCGGGGCGCTGGATGAAGCGGTAAACAGGCACGTTGGTCTCGTACAGGTCTTCCAGGTTCGGCCACCAGGAGCCCATCAGGAAGTTGATGTTGTTCCTGTCATGGAGCCCCCAAAAGTCAGCGTCAAGACTGGAGAACCAACACCTAGCATGCAGTAAATGAGCTTCTGACGCACTTTTCGCAGAAGCTGTTGATGACACCCCAATATGGTTCAGGCACAGCAAACCATTCGCAGTCGCCAGGGCCAATGTTGATGTTCACCGAACAAAAGTTATTGTTCTCCTGGTGACCTAAATAACCCCACAAGCGCTTATTATTAGCCAAAGTGACCCACAAATCGCAGGTGATGATTTCCTATCCTTTTTGCATGTTTACCTGGTGTCCTGCTCCCGGGAACCTTCATGTAGAGCTGCACCGTGTTCATGCCCAGGATGGTGTGCCCCACGTGGCTGAGCAGGTTGCCGGCCGAGACGACCCGGGCGAAAGCCGGCAGCTTGGTCAGCTCCTGGAGCTGCTGCTTCCACCTAGAGGCGGGGGGAACATTCCCGAGAGCATGAGACAACTACAAGTGCAACCACTGGACATCTTCGCATATGTATACTCTAACAGTAGAGAAAGAACAAAAGCACAATTGAGGTGTACTCTATAATCTGTTTAATTTTTTTTGGTATTTGAATTTGTTTAACCAGAAAAGCCTCATTTAGACTAAAAATCTCCTATACAAGAGTGTCCTAGTCCAGTGTCCTAATAGTTGCATCTCTATATGGAACTCAACTTACAAACAAAAATTTAAAAAAGGCACGTCAACATATCTGTGAAATCTCAAAAAGATCAAGCATCAAAGGTTGAATACAAGTCAACTGAAATCTGAAATTCTTCATTGTCAGCGTTTTCACTGTTGCTGATATTTTATCTTTTATCCTAAAGGCTAGATATTAACGCTGATTTTAGTTTATTTAACCTCTTCAAATGGCATTCAATCGATTTCAGCCCAGATCTCAACAAGTGTTACATGCATCCATTTTCTAAAGCGCTTCGTCCACATCGAGCCGATCCCAGATGACTTTGGGCACACCCCGCGCTGCTCGTCGGCCAATCGCAGGGCACATTTAGTCAAACAAACCATTCACACCTATGAGTCTTCAATAGTATAGTTACAGTATAGTATTACATAGTATAATTACAGACGCCTACAATTTAAATGTGATCCAATTGAAATTGTTACCTGTTCTACAATATAACGATTCTCTGTATGCCAGAGGGATACAAGAAACAATATTCGACATCTTCATTTTCCTTGTGGTCATATATGCAAAGGTCCACATACTTCTTTTCATCAGAGAGGTCTATGTTGGTGCCAAACTTGATGTGCTTGAAAGGACATTTCCTCCGCCTACCGACACAAGCGCATCAGTGTGAGCAACAGGAACAAGAACATTTTTGATTGTGTGACAGCAGAAAAGAAACGTCACCTATCAGATGAAGCTACCTCTGCTTCCATCTCCTTCTTCTTCTCGTTCTCCTCCTATTTCACAAATCAACATCCACTTGAACGTACAGCGTGTGGACCAAAGCATTGGGAACATGGCCATTCCACCACCGATAAGTTAAATTGGAAGCTAACGCGGACGTCGCGGTTACTACTAACCCGAAGCGACTCCTGGAAGGACGAGGCCTGATACTGGGCGAACTTGACGATGGTAGTGTGCGAGCGGCTGCTCTCACAGCGCCACATCTTGTGGCTGCCGCTGGGGTCCCAGTTCTCGTCAGTGGGCTGGGCCAACTGGGTGCGCACTTCCACCAGATGGTCGGGATTGGCCTCCACCAGCGTCTTGGTGGAGAAGAGGCCCAGGTCTGCGCACAAAGGGATGAACATGGAGGCTCCCTCAAGCCTTGAAATCTGCATCTTTAAGTTTCTAAATGCGAGACTGATTGCTGTTCTACAATGTCTTGTCAATGTTTTTTTTATTTGTGTCCTACAACAATTTGAGCACATGAATTACCGTAATTTCGTGTGTATAATGCGCAGCCATGTATAATACGCACCCCCAAATTTGACCTCAAAATTCTGGAAAATCCTTCTACCTATGTATAATGCATTTTTACAATGCATGATTTTGCTTCTACCCATATGATCAAAACATGAAGTATTATCTGTATTTTGTTAGTTTTTTTAAAAATAATTATTCTGAAGTTAAGCACTTTTTTGAACACTTAATCCTTCTTTTAATTCACAGCCCTACTTTTATTTAGTAAATGAGAAAACACACAGTTGTGCTCATATGTTTGATTAACCAGGCAGAATTTGTAAGATGGGTACAATTCTTTCAAGAAAACATGAAGGACCAGGCGAAACACATTTAATTTAATTTTAATGGGTTTCAAATTAAAACGGTCAAGCATTTCAGAAAAGCATTATCATTAAACAAAACATAACCAAAACGAAAATGATGGTTATTGTTCAGTCATTAGTCATATTTATTTAAAAAAAAAAAAAAAAAAAAAGGTATGTAAACTTATGAGCACAACTGTACATATATGTAGTCATTCATACGTACGTCATATTGGAATGAAAGTGTAGGCTACACCTTTTTTCTAACCACTAGGTAGCAGTGGCATTTAGGAATGAAAATGTACAGCTTTTCCACAACCACTAGATGGCGACATACATTTATAAAATGCGCAAGGTTTTTTCTATTTTCCCCTATACCCATGTATAATGCGCACTATTGACTTATGATGAATTATGGGGGGGGGGGGCAATGCGCATTATACACGAGAAATTACGTTAAGTGGCGGGAAGTGTCACTTTAACTGACAATCTGATAGATTAAAACCCCTCCTTGAGCTGTCACCTTATTGTGGTGGGGGGGTTTGTGTGTCCCAAAAATCCTAGGAGCTAAGTTGTCTGGGGCTTTATGCCCCTGGCAGGTTCACCCATGGCAAACAGGTCCTAGGTGAGGGACCAGACAAAGCATGGCTCAAAGACCCCTTATGATGACGACAAAAAATGGACACAGGTTTCCCTTGCCCGGACGCGAGTCAACGGGGCCCCCCTCTGGAGCCAGGCCTGGAGGTGGGGCTCGAAGGCGAGCGCCTGGTGGCTGAGCCTGCACCCATAAGGCCCGGCCGGGCACAGCCCGAAAGGGTAACGTGTGTCCCGCTTCCCATGGGCTCACCACCTGTGGGAGGGGCCATAGGAGTCTGGTGCAGTGCGAGCTGGGCGGTGGTCGAAGGCGGGGACCTTGGCGATCCGATCCCCGGCTACAGAAGCTGGCTCTAGGCACATGCAATGTCACCTCTCTTCCACTCTGGAGTTGCCCACGGTGAGAGGCGCCGAGCAGGTGTGGGTATACTTATTGCTCCCCAGCTCGGCGCCTGTATGTTGGCGTTCACCCCGGTGGACGAGAGGGTAGCCTCCCTCCGCCATTCGGGATGGGGGAGGGGTCCTGACTGTTGTTTGTGCCTATGCACCAAACGGCAGTTCAGAGTACCCACCTTTTTTGGAGTCCTTGGAGGGGGTGCTGGAGACCGCTCCCGCTGGGGACTCCATCGTTCTGCTGGGGGATTTCAATGCTCACGTGGGCAATGACAGTGAGACCTGGAAGGGCGTGATTGGGAGGAACGCCCCCCCCGATCATAACCCGAGCGGTGTTCTGTTATTGGACTTCTGTGCTCATCACGGATTGTCCATAACGAACACCATATTCAAGCATAAGGGTGTCACACGTATACTTGGCACCAGGACACCCTAGGTCGCGTCATCGAAAACCCTAGGTTTGTGGTCGTTTCATCGGACTTGCGGCCGCATGTCTTGGACACTCGGGTGAAGAGAGGGGCGGCGCTGTCAACTGATCACCACCTGGTGGTGAGCTGGCTCCCATTGTGGGGGAAGATGCCGGTCCAACGAGGCAGGCCCAAATGTATTGTGAGGGTCTGCTGGGAACGTCTGGCGGAATCCCCTGTCAGAAGGAGTTTCAACTCCCACCTCCGACAGAACTTTGCTCATGTTCTGGGGGAGGCGGGGGACATCGAGTCCGAGTGGACCATGTTCCGCGCCTCCATTGCTGAGGCGGCCGACCGGAGCTGTGGCCGTAAGGTGGTTGGTGCCTGTCGTGGCGGCAATCCCCGAACCCGTTGGTGTCCAGATGCCGTCAAGCTGAAGGAGTCCTATCGGGCCTTTTTGGCCTGTGGGACTCCTGAGGCAGCTGATGGGTACCGGCTGGCCAAGCGGAATGCAGCTTTGGTGGTCGCTGAAGCAAAAACTCAGGCATGGGAGGAGTTCGGTGAGGCCATGGAGAAAGACTTCCGGACGGCTTCGAGGAAATTCTGGTCCACCATCCGGCGTCTCAGGAGGGGGAAGCAGTGCACCATCAACACTGTGTATAGTGGGGATGGGGCGCTGCTGACCTCGACTCGGGACGTTGTGAGCCGGTGGGGAGAATACTCTGAAGACCTCCTCAATTCCACCGATGTGCCTTCCCATGAGGGAGCAGAGTCTGGGTTCGCCAAGGCGGGCTCTCCTATCAGCGGGTCACCGAGGTGGTTAAAAAGCTCCTCGGTGGCAAGGCCCCTGGGGTGGATGAGATTCGCCCGGAGTTCCTCAAGGCTCTGGATGTTGTAGGGCTGTTCTGGTTAACACGCCTCTGCAACATCGCGTGGACATCGGGGACAGTGCCTCTGGATTGGCAGACTGGGGTTGGTGGTCCCCCTTTTTAAAAAGGGGGACCAGAGGGTGTGTTCCAACTACAGGAGGATCACACTCTGGTAAGGTCTATTCAGGGGTGCTGGAGAAGAGGGTCCGTCGGGAAGTTGAATCTCAGATTCAGGAGGAGCAGTGTGGTTTTCGTCCTGGCCGTGGAACAGTGGACCAGCTCTACACGCTCGGCAGGGTCCTCGAGGGTGCATGGGAGTTCGCCCAACTAGTCTACCTGTTTTGTAGACTTGGAGATGGCGCTCGACCGTGTCCCTCGGGGAGTCCTGTGGGGGGTGCTTCGGGAGTATGGGGTACCGAACCCCGATACGGGCAGTTCGGTCCCTGTACGACCGGAGTCAGAGTTCGGTCCGCATATCCGGCAGTAAGTCGGACTCATTTCCGGTGAGGGTTGGACTCCGCCAAGGCTGCCCTTTGTCATCGATTCTGTTCATAACTTTTATGGACAGAATTTTCTAGGCGCAGCCGAGGCGTAGAGGGCGTCCGGTTTGGTGGCCTCAGTATTGCATCTCTGCTTTTTGCAGATGATGTGGTTCTGTTGGCTTCATCAAGCCGTGACCTCCAACTCTCACTGGAGCAGTTCGCAGCTGAGTGTGAAGCAGCTGGGATGAGAATCAGCAAATCTGAGACCGTGGTTATCAGTCAGAAAAGGGTGGCGTGCCCTTTCCAGGTCGGGGATGAGATCCTGCCCCAAATGGAGGCGTTCAAGTATCTTGGGGTCTTGTTCAAGAGTGAGGGAAGAATGGAACGGGAGATCGACAGGCGGATCGGTGCGCCGTGAACTCTCAGAGTGAACTATTTCATGATTTTTTTAAAATATGTATAATTTTCATGCTTATAGAAATATATAGACTTTTCTAGCATATCCTAATTTAGAGAGATGCACCTGTACATCAAGGGCATCAAGTTCTTATGTGCAGTACCGTTTTGTGTTTGCAGATGGTGCTGTTGCCACACGTGTCAAATAGAGCCACAAGACGCAATTTGCGACACATCCACAGTATCATGCTGCAGTGTCCAAAATGATAGTAAATGGCAGCAAAAATAAACAATTTAGAGGATTTTATTTAGGTTTTTTTTTTTTTTTTTTTTTTTTTTAGGTGCAGTTTCTTACCTAGTTTGAGGGCTCCTGCCAGGCCCCTGATGACGGTGACAGGGTTGGCAGGGTTGGTGCAGAACTGATGTAGGGGAGGGTAGAAGGCGTCCCTCTTGTTTTCCAACTGCGTGTGAGAGAGGAAGCGCATAAGTTTGGACCCCCTCCAGGGAGGCTAATGAGAGACTGTTTCGCCAACATTACAACATCATATTGGGCCTGTCTATGGAACTCACATAAATGCTTGGCGTCGGCGGGTTGAGCTTGTCCTTTGGCAGGGGAGGGGAGGGTGTGCTCGGGGGTCGTGGCGGCGGGCACTTGTCCAGAAAGATGCTGCTTGCCGACAGACCGTTCTTGCCCAAGTTTCTAAAGGCATGGTGAGTCATGTGATTAGCTCAAGTGAAAAGTTGGTAGGAGTGAGTGAGCAACCAAAAACAGCCCAATTGGAGGAGATGCTATTTGATTTGAAAAGCATCAATGACACTTAAAAAAAATAATAAGAGTGAATATGTCAACATTTCTAATTCCAGATGTATTAACTAGACAATAAATGCTAGTAAAAATGTGGCCAGTAAAAAAATAAAATAAAATAAAAATATATAAATAAATAATAATAAAAAAGGTTTTATGGCCGGCCCAAAAAATACAGTAAAGGTATGACAAAGGAATCACGTCACACGTAATGGAGGCGTATGCTGAATTAAACTACTGTAGGATTGTACCTTATTTGTGGCGCATTTACATTTAGCCAAGTACATGACAGGACTGTGGTCAGGGTAAGCTGACCATTTTTATCATTTAAACCCTTCACCTTTCGATAAATTGCATTATGTTCAATTAAAAAGTTTACATTTGAGAAAATTCGATATGAAGTCCTTAAGATCCTTAGCAAATAAGTGAATCATCTCAACACTTTTACAGGAACAATAATTACCATTTAATGTAGTTTACTATTTGAACCGCCTTTATACGCACATCTTGGTGATGAAAAGCGTCACTCGTGTCACCCTCAACTTTTTCTCCGTACTCGGCTGACACTGACAAGAGCATCATTATACAGCATTACATTTTTACAAGGCATGATGTAAACTCAATAAGTCAATATTTTGCTGTGATGGAAGGCTTTTCTTTTTACAATTCAATAGTAAAATAAAGATTTGTTCTTCATATTAATTCATCATAACATTTAGGCCTTGCCTACAGGAAATGTCAGACTATAGAATAATGTATTTTTTGTACTTTGTGAATAATGCTGAAGATAAACTTTCTCCCCCAAAATTATTTTTTAATTGTTTCTTCTGAGAGGTGTAAATGTTCTGATTTGCAGTTTTGTTCCTAGAAGCGTGGAAATGCAGCACGCCAAACAGTCCCTTCTGGTGCACGAAACAGTGTGTCATGGGGTAAAGTGGTAAAGTTTTTGGAGGCGTAATCCCCGCAAAAAGACAGCCCGCCATACTGCTAGAGCTGTGGTGCAGGCAGGTAAACCAGCAGCTGGGCGTGCTCATCTGCACCCGGGGGACCCGCCGTCCGCTCCATGCCAGGCGCCTGGCGCTGGCCGTGTTCGAATGCAACTTGGTTCTTGGGCTGGAACAGAAGAATTCTATTTGGTTCCTCTTTATTTGGCTTTGCACTTGGCGGATTTGTTTTGATCGTTTGTTGGATTGTTAGCAGTGACTTACTTTCTGTCAAACAATACATAAAACGTTGGCACAGATCCTAATAAAACACGCAAGATGAAAAATGCATTTTCGCCATTACCATCAACTTGCATCAGGGCTACGGCTGGGAAGCAGCCATTCAAATAGAGCACAAGTCGTAGAAGGGCTTTACATGTCATGATTGTTTTGACAATTAGGCAGATTTTCCTGTTTGGTCTAGACAGAGGTCTGCGCGAGTGTTATTGTCGTTTCAATGTGTCTTCATTTAACATTGTAAATTCTGTAATTTGGCTTGTAAAGTGTCTGACATGCAGAAAAGACCAGCAGAAATGTGTTTAATTCACTAACCATTTATTAACATACTGTGTAATTTGTTACCGTTGCAGAGTATTCAGAAGAACCAGAATTTTATTTTGTTTCCCATTTTAATAAGAGAATGTGCTTTATTTTATTTTGTTTGTGCGCGGGCTATTATCAATTTGATGGTACGTGGCAGAATACATGCTGAATTTGCATCAGCTCAGGTCCAAACAGCCACAGATGGAGTTTGTAAAATAGGAAACATCGTACCTGCACGCTTTGAGCACCTCGCTGGAGCTGGGGTAGATGGAAACCGAAGACCAGGGAGCCAGGGTGGCGGGGGCTGAGTGTTTGTGCAGGGCCCCTTCCCGAGTCGCCACCTTTTGCGGGCTCAGAGAGTCTTCCTTCCCATTCACTGCGGGCCCCTGACTGTCGGTCTGGCTGTTAAGGCAGGAGAGGCTGCTGGGAGCGTGCGCGGCAGCGGCGGACAGTGGCGAGGATGCCGAGGAGTGCTCCGACGCAGCTTTGGCGACACCGGCGTGGACATTGTTGATTTTCTCTGAGAAAGGCCCTCCGTGGTTACTACAGTTATTATTATCATCATTCGTGGTGGTGTTGGCTTTTCCCTTTAGCAAGGCTGAGAGTGGAGGATTGTCTAAAGTGGGCGCACCGGCGACCGGAGAGCCAGGTCCGTCCTTCGCCCGCAGCCGGATGTGATTAGTCGATCCCTGCGTGGGTGTGATGCAGAGATTTGGGGTAATCCCTGCAGCGGTGGTGGCGTCGGGACCTGACGGCAGAATGGCAGCTGCTCCCGCGCAACCCCCGGAAGGCGCATTGTCTTTGGTGTGGAGCCCTGAGGTAGTGGCGCAGTGGGTAGGCGAGGACAAGTGGTTGGGCGTGGACCTGGGGGAGGCGGGGGATAAGGAGGAAGCCGAGGACGAGACGGTGCAGGGCCCAGAAGAATGTCCCACCTGATTGAGAATAGCTGAGGAAGAGAATAAGGTCTGAGGGGAGGGGGAGCAGGACGAGAAAGGGGGTTCTCCATTGGGACCTGCCGAATGTGAACCTGGACCTTTGTGAAGTCCCTAGACAAAGACGAGAGGAAACGCACTGAATAAGATTCAACAGCAAGATTGAACAAATCTTAAACGATGCGAGCTAAAGGCTTCTTTATCCTCGCACGACCGCGCTGACGTCAATGCGGCTGTCCCGCGCGCAGTTTGCCTTTATACTCGAGCGCAACCAAGGCATGCAGTTTTGAAAATGTGCTGCAGTTCTCCTCCGAGTCAGGGGTGTCGCTGCGGCTGGTATTGGCTAGGACGCCACAGGGTGGTGTTTCCTCTGCATTTTTTGGCCATTTCTATGTTCCTTTCAGCAGCAAGGAACAAAGCAACAACAATGGTGACCGTGGAACAGTGCCTGCTAGAACAAATGGACCCGGATGACCAGATGATAAGTTTAATTACGCTGCAAAATCGATCAAGGCGGCGGCGGTGTGTGGAACCAAGTGGAAGGCTGCGTACGACCTCACAGCATGTGACTAAAACAAACCAATCACGAGAGACGATCTCCGTGGCGTTCTACGCGCAGCAACGTTTGCCATGACGTGATGCAATGCGGGCGTTGTTGGCCGTGCGAGCGCGAGAGTATAAAGAGGCCTTAACTGTTCACACATTGACATTTAAAAAAAATAAATAAATAAAATCTGATCCATGTCACATCTATGACTATACACACACTGCAGCGTTTTTTTTGTTTACATATGTAGACGGTTTAATTTGGAATACAAATTTCATACTACTTTATGGTCACATATACAACAAGTCAAGGACTAAGAGGCAATTTAACATCTGAAAGTGTTGTGTTTGATAACTGTTAAATGGAAATAAGCTTTCATTATACCAGTGATACTAGAATCTGTTGACTACCAAATGCAGTTTTTGCTGACAAGCAGAATAAAAAGATAATTTGGGGGGAAAAAAAGTTATTCTCATCATGCACAAAACGCATACCAAAACCGTACTAATCTTGGCCCAAAAACTGAGGTGCAGACCATACCGTGGGACAGCTGTGCCACAACAGCTATGATTGTCTGGCATTAAATGTTTGCCCAAATGGGCCAAAAACATAAGGTAACCTGTGGCCCAAAATGTTCACCTGAGTGTTGGCGTCGCTATGTGGACTCCTCCGCGTCTCGTCTGCATGAGCGGGACTGGCGCTGCCGGGGTGACCGATGGCTGTGCAGTTGTGAGGTAGACAGTTCTGCTGCGCGTAAGGCACGTTTCCGTCGCTCGTGCCGCCACCTTCTGGCAATGCCAGGCGGTCCCCACCGGGGGACCCGCCGTCGAGCGGCCCCAACGACGGACTCGAGCATGATCCGTTGGCCGTGGGTCGGGTGACTGATGGCGGTCTGATGGTTCCGTGATTGAGGGGGGAATAGCGAGGGGGGCCTTCGCGGCAGGTGGGGGACTCTGCCTGAGGACCATTGGCAAGGCTGGCCCGCGGTTGGACACCCGACATCGCCTGATGCCTCACCTGATGAGACCAAATGGAAAAACTGAGGAATTGCGTGTACTTGCTTTAGAATATTGCATAAGTCAAAATGTGTACCTGCTGCTGATGCTGCTGCATGAGTGAGAACTGGCTCTCCAGCTGATCCAGCATCTGCACCTGGAGGGGCTTGAGGATGGCTCTATTGGTTCGCAAGTGTTCCAGAAGCTGCATAGAACACATTTTTATACTTTTTTACTTCAAAATCTACACAAACATCATGCTGAAAGATGAAATAAACTGAGATACTGTATCACTGGTTGTAAACGTAAAATATTCTTTATCTACCACTAGGGGTCCCTGTATCAAAATGGCCAACAGATCAGGGTTCCTTAGATAGAGAATGGAGGTGCGGGTTAGGAAAATGTCTTCAAGCCAAACAACAATGTATAGGATGCTTTATAATTCACTACAAAGTATTTTGTCCATCAAAATACATTTTCTTCTATTGCTTTATGCATAACATAGATCAAAATGTGTCTGGTTCAAGTTTGACATCTATGCGGTTTGTCAACTGCAAACGGCAATAAACAGCATAAGACTTGTAAAAACGGGTGGACTTGAAATCACTGACGGTGTGAAGTACTTTCACCAATTAATATTCAAGTACCTGCCCACTGCACTCAGCCGAACGGCAACGCGTCATTTACGGGTTTTAAGCCGGCCAGTCTCAGCCATACAAATACAGGTATACATTTATTGTTGTTTTACAACATAACCCAACTATATTTATAATTTATGATTTAGCAGTGTATGAAATAGCAAAGATTGCATTCATTGTCACCGGCAAAGATCATCGCGGCAGGTTCAATTCAAATGAAGGGGAGCAGATAACGAGCATGACCTCCCTCTTTCTCTTTTCATTTTCACCCACGTCGCCTTGCAGTTCACGTTCCCGATTAGTCGGCCAACAATCCAACGCTTGGTGAATTGCGCTTCACAATGACAGTAAGACAACAAAGGACACGACATTGCTATGAATGCTTAGCCGCCCGAAGCTTCTAGACGTTAGTAGATGCTGTGAAATTAACCCATCACAGACAAGCGGTTTTCCATATTTAAATTGGAAAGATGAGCCATCCAATCAGAGCAAAGCGTATGTACATTATGTCACATATAAATAGAAATCCATCCATTTCCACTGCCAGGCGTAAAAGACAAACTAAAATGGCTTGAAAAAGGACACTCTGGGCATTTCCAACCAAAATGATCTTGCAAACCCAATAAAAAGGATAACAATAAAATTTTAAATGTATGCAATGGGACCTTTAAATAAAATACAATTGAAAACAAAGTAAGTTCTATAGGATTACATCCATTCAATAATTTTCTACAGCGCGAAACCTCAGTGTCAGGGTGAGACGGAGCCTATCCCAGCTGAATTTGGGCGAAAGTCCAGGCAATCACAGGCACAAAAGACATTCTTGCTCACATTTAAACCTACGGACAATTCATAGACAAATTTGTGCAAAAAATTTGCATGTTTTTCAATGTGGGAGGAAAGCAGAGAACCCAGACAAAACCCACACAAGCACGGGGAGGGCAAATCTTCTTCACCACTTGAATGCCTCACACAGAAACCTGCTTGTGAAGCTTCTCTGAATTTGATTGGTTCGAGTCCTGTCACGTAAGGAGGAGTCACAACGCACAGAATTGGTCAGCATCTCGTCACTGCTTGCCTGCCTCACGCTTGCACCACCCACAAAAAGATGCCCTGGACAAAATATTCGATTGGTTTAGTCGCCCCATGGGAGGAGGCACGACCGGGGTCTCTGTTGTCGTATTTTACGCTTCATAATGCGCCAATAATTTTCAAATGGGAGACAGATCTGGACTGCAGGCAGGCCAGTCTAGTACCCGCACTTTTTTTACTACGAAGCTGTTGTAACACGTGCAAAATGTGGTTTGGCATAGTCTTGCTGAAATAAGCAGGGGCGTCCATGAAAAAGACGTTGCTTGGATGGCAGCATATGTTTCTCCAAAATCTGTATGTACCTTTGAGCATTAATGGTTACTTCACAGATGTGCAAGTTACCCATGCCATTGGCACTAACAAAGCCCCAGACCATCACAGATGTTGGCTTTTGAACTTTCCGTCCATAACAGTTCGGATGGTTCTTTTTCTCTTTGGCCCGGAGGACACGCCGTCCACAATGTCCAAAAACAATTTGAAATGTGGACTTGTCGGACCACAGAACACTTTTCCACTTTGCGTCAGTCCATCTTAGATGAGCTCGGGCCCAGAGAAGCCGGCGGCGTTTCTGGGTGTTGTTGATAAATGGCTTTCGCTTTGCATAGTAGAGTTTCAAGTTGCACTTACGGATGTAGCGCCGAACTGTATTTACTGACATTGGTTTTCTGAAGTGTTCCTGAGCCCACGTGGTGATATCCTTTACACATCGGTGTCGGTTTTTGATGGAGTGCCGCCTGAGGGATCGAAGGTCACGGGCATTCAATGTTGGTTTTCGGCCTTGCCGCTTCCATGCAGTGATTTCTCCAGATTCTCTGAACCTATTGATGATATTATGGACCGTAGATAATGAAATCCCTAAATTCCTTGCAATTGTACGTTGAGGAACGTTGTCCTTAAACTGTTGCACTATTTTCCCACGCACTTGTTCACAAAGAGGTGAACCTCGCCCCCCCATCTTTGCTTGTGAATGACTGAGCAATTCGGGGAAGCTCCTTTTCTACCCAATCATGGCACCCACCTGTTCCCAATGAGCCTGTTCACCTGTGGGATGTTCCAAACAGGTGTTTGATGAGCATTCCTCAACTTTCTCCGTCTTTTTTGCCACCTGTGCCACCTTTTTTGGAACGTGTTGCAGCCATAAAATTCTAAGTTCATGATTATTTGCTAAAAACAATAAAGTTTATCAGTTTGAACATTAAATATCTTCTCTTTGTAGTGTATTCAATTAAATATAGGTTGAACATGTTTGCAAATCATTGTATTTTGTTTTTATTTATGTTTAACAACGTCCCAACTTCATTGGAATTGAGGTTGTAAATTAGGAGCAATCATCAAAATAGAAAAGCAACTGAGGACCTCTACAATCCAATGTATCTGTACCGGCATGTTCGTGTCCATGTTATTAAAGAAAGTTTGCTTTTTAAATGCCAAATCTTATAATAATTGAATAGTGATTGTTCCTACCTGGAGCTTCTGTGGTGTAAGGTACCAGCTGGGAAGCGGCTGTTGATTGGCGCTGTCTGCACACGAGTCCGCAACACTCTGCACACAACCAAAGGAAGGAAAAAAATAAATACGTGAACCCAGTGTTCTCCACTTAAATTGCAACGTGTGCGGTCATGTTCTGCTCTTGGCATTACTTTGGCTGGGCTGGCAGTGCGTTTCTTTTTGGCAGGACTGGCCTGAAGGTCGCTGTGATTGCTGGTGCTTTGGACTCCCTCCTCCTTACAAGCCTACAAATCCAGCAGAGAAACAGCTTGTGATGACAGCCATCTGTACTTTGGCAAAGAAAATAAAAATAAAATTTAAAAAAAACCTAAAACGCAAAAAGACCCCTGAAGACTTTTTCAGAAGGGAGGGGGCAGGGGGGTGGACATGAATCTTCTGCATACACCCACTACATTTGCATGCTTCCAAATAAAGAATGCATGACAACACTGATTAAAATACAGGTTGGTTTCACGCCTTCTATCTTAACCAGAACTATTGATTAAGGTCTTAATCAGTCTTCATGGTGTGCTTGTCGAATAATGCAACAATAATATTGCATTAGTGTGCAAACATGCAGTCGGGTCTTGGCTGGGTTAACAAGTCAAATTATTTTCATTATTACTTTTATTTCCGAATTGTATGATGACTGGAAATATTGTTGTCTTAATAGTAATTTCGATGCAAGATTGGTACATCTTTACATGAAGTACAGCGTGCCATATGATGATGCTTGTCGTGCTCCGTCATCATTGACAGAGCCGTTCAAGCTCAACACCTCACTGTCCCCTTGATTCTGCACCTTATTCCATCTTTAGCTTCTCACGTCCATGCCAAGATGCAAAGCAGACTACTGACTGCGCTTCTGTGAGTCGCTGAGGTCTCGAGAAGGAGCTGGATCTCTCACCTGCTGTGCCTGTGCAGCGTTCAAGGCCCCCTGCCTGGACGTGAGCTCGGCGGGGATGGGCAGGCTCCACGCCTCCTCAATACTAGGGAGCATTTTACTCTTATTTTGCAGACTACTTGGCTGTAGGTTACACAACTGAGCCTAGGAGAAATTGTGTCAAGACACGTTTTAGTGCAGAACCAACAAGACACAAATAGAGGAGAATATATCACAAATGTTTTATGTAATGAAGGTGTTTGATCATTACAAAAGCACAAAATAATTCATATCTCAGGGATCGGATATGAAAATTATTTTGACACGCATTCACCAAATAACTCGACAACATCTACCAGGGTTGCAGCCAGCTTTTACCAACGGAAAAGAGACTACCTGCAGCAGCTTGATGCGTTGACCCAGCACGGCAGTGTTGACGCAGGCTTTGCTGCGTGTGGCGTTGACGTAGCACTTGATGGCGTCGTGCGGCTGCCCGCAGCTCTCGTACAGCGTGCCCAGGTCCATCCAGGCGGCGGCGTGGTTGTGGTCCAGCTGTACAGCGCAGATGTAGGCCTGCAGCGCGTCCATAGGCTGGTTCTGCTGCTGGTAAAGCACGCTGAAGGCAGACATGAAATGGCCCCCCATTTGCCAAATGTTTTTGAACCAGCCGATTCCCAGAATAATGTATTGGGTAAAGTTTAAGTCCCTTATAAACAGCATTTTTCCATGTCTTTCTCTATATGAACGTCACCAACATGAAAATGGAAGGGTGGCCAACCTGGCATTTGTTTGCCTTCAGACATCTGTGCATAGGGGTATTACGATGTAATCTAATTATCTGAATGCGGGATGCCTTGTTGCTGTGTGAAAGCACACTTAGTTGGGACAATAATTTACTTGGCCGTCTTCGAGATAAAAGGTAAAGGTGGAAAAATTCCTGATTTTCTGGTATGGCTCCTATGTGATAAAAATCTGTGTCAAGGACACTATACAGCCCAAATTATGTAAAAATAAGCAAATACATACTTGAAATTGTTGAAATTGTGGGCCCTGAATATATAATCTATGAAAGTTTTAATTTTTTGAATGGAATTATGGAAATAAATAAACTTTTCCATCATATTCAATTTTTTTGGAAAGAGTCTGTAGATCGGGGTGACAAACATATGGCCCGCAGGCCGAAACCCACCTGCTCGGATGTACAATTTGGCTAAAAGGGATGAATTTGGAAGTAATAAACTACATGAAATGTGGTGGTGGGGATTAAGGATAATTTTGAGAATTATTATTTCAAGAAAATGGAGTGGTAATATTTCCTAGGCCTTCATTATCTGATTTCATTTTCAAGCGCAATACTATATTTTTCAGTTCCAAATACCTGTGACTTGAAGTTTTATGAGAACATTTTAAGAAATTAGGTTTTGTAAAATGCTACAAAAAAATAAAGAAATAAAAAAGTCTGATAGTCTTCTATATTGTATTTATTTTATAAATACACCCAAAAAAAAATTTCTCTCTTATGTTGAGTATGGTATGATTTTACTGGTCCGGCCGGCCTCTTTAACATCAAATTAGGCCATTCGTTGTGGCCCCTGAACTACAATGAGTTTGACACCCCTGCTATAACTTGATTGTTCTTCCTCACCCTATGGAGCACCAGGTGTCAGCGCTGGCCTCAGACTTATCGATGGATTGACGATAGGAGATGAACGCATCCTGCACCTTGCCGATACTGGAGTAGCACCTAAAAGAGGAAATGGAGGAAGAACAATGATGAGTGATGATAACCAAGACAAATACTAATACCTTAACAATTATCACTTACATATTTATTAAAAATAAAATGCAAACATTGAGCTTTACCATTTGGACCAGATTGTGCTTTCAGGTAAATTCATCATCATGTTTCATCATCATGTACATGTATTTTCAGTCTTTTCTCTAGACAGAAACTACATTTTCCACAGCTGTATTTTCACCACTGGATCTGACTGATTCAGTCCCAATAGATTAGAGTGGTACTGCAAATAAATGGCTCACAGCATACACATGCGCATGCAAACATTTTCAACTTATATTCAATTAAATACACCACAAAGACAATATTTTTAATATTCAAATTGATGAACATTTATTAATTTATTTAATTTTGTAAAAATATTCTCTCATTTCAAATGTGATGCCTGCAACATGTTAAAGCTGGGCCAGGGGGATCTTTACCACTGTGTTACATCACCTTTCCTTTGAACAACACTCAACAAGCGTTTGGGAAGTGAGAACACGGACTGTCCAAGCTTTGTCAGCGGAAATCTTCCCCATTATTGCTTGAGTTGCTCAACAGTCCATGTTTTTCTCCGGTGTGATATTTCACGCTTCTTAATGCACCAGCACAATTATCAACGGGAGACAGGTCTTGACTGCTGGAAGGCCAGTCTAGTACTCGCACTCTTTTACTAGCAAGTCACGCTGTTGTAACCAGTCAGAATGTGGCTTGGCATTGTCTTGCTGTAGCAAGCACGGATGTCCCTGAAAAAGACGTTGCTTGGATGGCAGCATACAGTCCCTTCCAAAAGTAATGGAACGGCAAGGTCAATTCCTTTGTTTTTGTTGTATACTGAAGACATTTGGGTTTCAGATCAAAAGATGAATATCTAACACACATGTAGATATGTTAAACTACTCATGACAGAGCACATTTTGTTTGAACCCACCCACTTTTCAAGTGAGCAAAAGTATTGTAACATGTGACTAATGGGTGTTTCTAGTTGCTCAGGCTTTAGGTTTTACCTGTGAAAACTGCATTTGCAGTTAAGTAAAGATGAAGACCAGAGAGCTGTCTATGGGAGAAAAGCAAACCATTTTGAAGCTGAGAGAAGAGGGAAAATTCTCTTTCATCTTTTTTCATTCATCTTTTCGTCTGAAACCCAAATGTCTTCAGTATACAACAAAAACAAAGGAATTGACCTTGCCGTTCCAATACTTTTGGAGGGGGCTGCATGTTGCTCCAAAACGTGTATGTACCTTTCAGTATGAATAGTGCCTTCACAGATGCGCAGGTTACCCAGGCATGGGTAACTTGCACACACCCCCATAGACACTCATCACAGATGATGGCTTTTGAACTTGGTAACTTGGCTGGTAACAATCCAGATGGTCCTTTTGCTCTTTGGCCCGGACGACACCACGTCCATGATTTTCAAAAACAATTGGAAATGTGGACTCTTCAGGCCACAGCACTTTTCCATTTTGCGTCAGTCCAATAACTGAGCTTTTCAGAGATATTCAATCACGAGTGGCAATCATGACACTCACCTGCTTCCAATTAACCTGTTTACCTGTGGAATGTTCCAAACTCGTACTCAGCCAAGATAAGATTTGACTGCAGTGATTTTAGGCTTTTTTTGGTCTTACCTGCCAAGAAAGTACCAGGACTGGCCAGAGTTTGGGTCTGCTTCTAGTGACTTCTGCAGACATTGGATGGCATAGCTATCCTTGGTGCCTTTATCCCCTAAGTGCTCCACAGTATGATGCATCCAGCCTAAAAGAGACCAAACAAAACACCTTAAAGCCTTTTTAAGAACAGTGTCTAGGTTGAGTGCCAGCAGATCCTGAGCAGGGTGGATCTGAGTCCTATCAAAACAGACTGCGTATTCCCCACGGTGCAATAAAACAAAATAGCATGAACAAAAAAGCCCTCTTTTCAAATTGAACTACACCACAGGTAACAAAGTGCTCTGTGCACTGCCCCCTCATGATTACTACTGTACACACCTGTGGCGAGCTCCACAGGTTTATCATGACAACCCAAAAAGGCTAGACTTGTAATGTGTTTTACTACTGGTGTGGGGTGACATTTTGTCTGTCTACAGCGAGACTGGGAGAAGAACTTTGAATCCTAAATGTGGACATTAAAAGACAAGATCCAGGCTTTAATGGCTACACATGCAATCAAAGCTAATTCAGTTGCCATTACGCTCCTCATCACTTCCTGTGTGTGTACTCAGCTTTAACGCTGCTAAATTATTGTTCTTCTGCCATGGAGGAACATTAAAATAAAGGAACATCTCTAAGCAGCCTTTTAAAATGGGTTGTGTAAAATGCATGAAGTTATTACATTTTACACAGATTTTGTAAACTAGTCACATCAGACACAATTTATTTATGTGCCTTTTGTACAGAACCCAGCAAGAGGGCATTGCCACAATCGTGAGTTCTTTTTAATGACAACACGGCATCACATAATTAGATGATGTGAGCGCCAGCGTCTGCTCTAATATGGCCAATAAAAATCCTTAATTGCTTGCAACACAACAGGGCGGGAGGTGTGAGGGACACCCTTGTTCCGGCACCGCAACATTCCCTGACATAAGTATTGTCCTGCCTGTGTGATAATTCGCCACTGCCCCCAAAGTCCATGTCGAAAAAAGGTGGAAAAATGTCAGCTTTTACAGAAAGAGTAAAGAAGGTTTCTGCTTTCCCCAACCCATTTTATATGAATTTAAACTGCCTCTGGAAAATTGCTACATTTAAGTGAAATGTGCGCCAAGCAAAACATGCAGTTGGATATTAAAATATCAGTAATGACAAGTTGTTACTGTTCATTAAAATTGTTTGCATGAAACTTATGACATGTTCAAAAAGGTTTGTGTTTTGAAACAATATTCATTACAATAAAACAAACTTTCATTACAATCGCAACACGTAATGGCATTATCAAGTATCAGTACATTGTATCGATAGGTTCTCAGGTGTAAGTACTTGCACTTAGTCTGAAAAAAAAAAAAAAAAAAGGGCATTGGAGCATTCTCAGCTGGAAAGAAACTAGCAAAGTGTTGCTTCTGAGTGCCGTTTACATGAATGAAGTAGTCACGAGGATCCAGTGACACTCACCAAGCTGTTGCAGTGTGGTCGCCTTCAACTGAGCAGGAAGACTCTCTGTCTGCAACAGACTCTCATAAGCTTCTTTCGCTGCTCGGTACTTCTTCTGCAGGAGAACGGACAGATAAGTCGATCCAGTCAAGACAGGGCTGTGTGTTTTATGACACGAGGCACACAGACAAAAGATCTCCCCACACTTGGAATGACTGTCTGGACAAACAAACTTGGGAGGGGGATGGTCATGGATTGTGAGGACAGGCCAGACTCAAGGACGTCTGGACCTTTAAAGTGTGTGATTGTACGTTTCGGGTGGCCCTAAAGCACCACTGCAGTTGTGTGTGGTTGAAACGTGAGCTGCTATTTGTTTTGACTCTGGGACCTCGATAACCTGACGTAACAAAGTTAACTGAAGATATCGCGCACAGACGGAGCATCTGCTTATTGACTAAAGTGGCGTAAACACAAAGATGAGCTGTCTGATATTGAGCCCAATTCTACCACTTCTGAAGTTAGCAAAGGTCTGACGGTCTGAAAGCACAGGTGTCAAATTCAAGGCAGACAGGCCACATCCAGGCCACATTGTCACTTTCGCTCTTGTCTAAATAAGAGTATTGGCGGAGGTTGTGAAAGTGGTCTTTTTGTCCTTTCCTTTTTATACAAACTAACTTGGACGTAAAGTATTTTAAAAGCAACCATACACATACTGTATAATGACCCGCACACACACTAGTCTCGTACACCCAAATGACATCACAATCTGTGAACCACACTGAAATATTTATCTTTTGTCTCTTGAAAGTTTACACTGTGCAATACCTCTGCAACCTACAATACTTCATTAGCGGAATGCCTGCATCTTTGCCCTTGCGTCATTTTCACATAATTTGATCAATACCAGATTGAGCAATTGTTTTATGCTGCCTTGAAGGGTAAATGTTTCCCATGCTGCAACGGCAACACTTAAATGACTATTTTCAAAAGGTTATTGATGATTTAAAATTTTAGGCGGCCGCACTGCTGCCTGCGCTTGCTCCTTTTTTTGGCTTGTGCTGCCAAGCGACTCTGCGGCTTCATCGGCCTCGCTAGATAGCATTCGCAGGCTAGTAAATGCTCTAGTAGTCAGTGATCATATTCATAGTAGTAGATAAATCGTTATTTATTCACATTGTATATGATAGTCTTAGTCGTTTTATTACACTTTCCTTCCATTTAACGTGATTACACTTTTTCCCGCATTGCTGACACAGGAGAGCCCTAATTAGAGAGGTTAAATGTAGGCCTATTTAAAACATTCAAGACAAGAAATATATTCAATTACAACACCATATTTTAATATAATGACCTCACTAGGGTATAACATTCAGAGAGAGAGAGAGTGAGAGGATGTACAGCTTACCTGGATCTCATACAAATGAGCAATATGGAACTGAACTGTGGGGGAAAAACAGAAGCAGAACAAATGAATCCATATTTGCAAATATCATTTGTTCAAAATCAATATTACATGTTCACCCCATAGACCTGTCAGTGGGTACAGACTGCATCCAGCATAGAGGACAGATGGAAGGAGAGGAGTGGGACAGTAGGGTGACTGTGTGTGCTTTTGTAATGTGAAAAGGCAGTGAGCATGTGCGGTGTGCATTTGAGATCTCGCAGCTCTCCTCCTCCTGCTGCTCGTCTCCTAGGCAACCCCGTTTTTTGGGAGGGAGACGGCAGCAGAAAACAGAATTATTTCCCTACTTCCTCATGTTTTCAACATGTCAGGTAGATAGGAGAAGCTGCACTGATTTTTCAGAGCACATTAGCAATAAATAGTGGTGAGTGGTCAGCGGCTTACTTTCAGTTTTGGACAAAGTGCAGAGGTTTGAGTCGATCAAAGCCAGCTGAAAATGCTGCAGAAAGAGGAGAGAACGTTTCAATTTCGGGAAACCTTTTGTTCGGGGTTAGTGTACCAAATGCAGTGGTAGAGTACCTAAAAGGGTTGAGTACTTTTGCATTTCTATGTTCAAACATTTGAAGAATATGAAAATAATGAATTCAAACCGTACCACTTTTTGGCACCATGAAGCTAGGGTACCAGCCATGGTGGAACGGTACATAAAAGGGTGGCGCTACAAACATTGCAATACACTGATTGGTCAATAGACAACCTTCACCTTTACCATTTCCATATTTTGAAGATTACCAGAACTGAACCTTACCCAGATTTGGTTGCCTTTCATTGGGGTACCAGCTGCAGTGGCATGGTACCTTAAGGGTGGGGTTAAAAGCACTGGAATTGATTGCCTCCTTGCTTGCTCCAAAATAACCGATTTGAACTCAAATCAAGTTTTCGGCAAACTACTGTTGGGTTACCAAGCACACTGGTACATAAAGGGTGGAGCAAGACACAAATTAGACCAACACCCTATTTTAATTTCCTCGTTAAAAGCTTTGAATGGTACCACTTTGTTAGGGTACAAAGTACAACTGCTTTGCCCCAGTACCCATGGGTAGAACTAGAAACAGAAGTTTGTTGATTGGTTGAGAGAAAACGTCATCTCCACAAAGTGTACAAATCATCCCAACTTTTGGCACAGTCCTTTTAGAGTACCAACTATATCATATTGTGTGGTAAAGAGAGAACCAATCCAAACCACACCAGTTTTTGGCATCCTGTTGTTAGTACCAACAACAGTGTTGTTGTACCAAAAAGCAGTCACCGCTATTCATTTTTGCCACCCTTCGGTTTGGGAACCAACCCAAGTGGTGTGGTACTGAAATGGTGCTAGATACAGCAATCGATGGATTGTCACAGTTTTGCATTTTATTAATCTAATATCCCTGACTGCTGGGTTGTAGAAAGTCTTCCCAAGAGCTACGTATTGACTTTACTACTACTTCCACTTTGGCTTCTTGGAGAATTACCAGGTGTTCCAATACTATTATAATGTCACTGAGTTGCAATGGAGACAAGAGATCACGTGTCTGGCTGAGCACCAACAGTCCGATTAACTTCTCGCTGGGTGTCTGACAGCTTGTAATTTCATCTCACATACACGCATGCATGCAATTAAAGTAGAGCTGGGGAGCCTGGAAAGACTCATGCACAATTTATGACAAACAGAATGCAACAAATCGAACAAATTATGGATAAAAAAAATTTTGGGTCACAATTCCTCTGAGGCTTTATATATATAGGTCCCCAGTACCAGCTCTGTTTTTTTTTTTTTTAATATTACTGTCTACATTTTGTATCTTTTACATACTCAAAAACTACTCAAATTATGGTGCATGCATGCATCCTGGTGGAACTTTACGTACAGTGGATACGCAAAATATTTAAACCCCCTTAAATTTTTCACACTTTCTTATATTGCAGCAATTTGCTAAAATCATTTAAGTAATTTTCTTTCCATTAATGTACACACAGCACCCCATAGTGAAAGAAAAAAGCTGAATTGTTGACATTTTTGCACATTTCTTAAAAAAGAAAAACTGAAATATCACACAGCCAAGTATTCCGACCCTTAGCTCAGTATTTAGTAGAAGCACCCTTTTGAGCTCTTTTTGGGAATGAGTTTTTCCACACCTGGATTTGGGGATCCTCTGCCATTAATCCTTGCAGATCCTCTCCAGTTCACAATTGACACTGTTCCAGTTAATTGCATTACTAGTCAATTAATTTCTTGAAGTCTCTGCACCATTTGCACAGTGGTCACTTTACCAGACTATTGCTCTATTAGTCATTTCAAACTGCTCTAAATTGCTAGAGGACTCTGCATCATTAGTACAATTGTCAAAAAAAAGAAATGTATCGGCATTACCACATTACCGGTAACCTTTTATTGCTCAGTAACTATATTTTCTGTCAAATGGCTGTCTGTTGTCGTACTAGAGTGGCTCCAACTACTGGAGACAAATGCCTTGTGTATTTTTTACATACTTGGTAAATAAAGATGATTCTGATCAGGATCCTTAATAACGTTTTTTTTTGGGGGGGGGTTAGCCTATCAGTGAGAGCTGTTGTGAGAAAGTACCTGCAGCATTAGACACTCATGTGGAAATGTATTTTCATGAGGTTTTCAACAATAATTAATAATTAAACAAGGGTGTCTATAAAGTTTTTCTCCCAAGAGCCACATGCAGAAAAATCAAATGAATCAAGAGCCACCTTGATATCTTTAATTTAACACACTAAACCAATCCATCAGTGTAGGTAAAACTATGTGAAGCTATAATATAGTTTTTATATATTCTGTGTATTTAAACAACAGCTTGGTAATAAAGCAAAAAGACTGCTTTTTGAGATATTTGAGGTGGCCAGAAGCACTGTATCCCACTAGACTAGATCCAACCTGCACTGAGCAGCAGCAGAATCACATCTCCACATTGAGAACCAAAACAGAAGCATTCTGGAACAAGCGGACCTTGTCATCACATCTTACCGAATGATGTGTGATTGGTTGAAAACAAGAACGCGAGAGATGAGAACAAACTTCTCTGAGCCTCACTTGCCACCCAGTGTAGAAAGTAAGTACTGTGGTACAACAAAGGCTAACAACACGGGCCATGGCAAATGTTCATTTCAGTCTATGCCGCAGGCCGCAAAAGATGTGGGCGGCTGTAGTTTGGCCACCCCTGATGTAAACTATGCAAACTTTTTGAACCTGCCCCATAAAAAAGTCAGAATTGAGAATTGTTAGGAAATAGAATCAAAACGAGGAACTAGAACCGGAACCTGAATCATTCCAATTCTAACAATGCCCATTCTTCGTAGTGCCCCCAGAGAGTTGAAGCAAAATGGCTTCCGTCGCTGACCAGATTTGTGAGGCACCTGGAAACCTGTGCATGAAACTAACAGAAAGTCAGCCATTTTGGCTCAAGTGGTTGTATTTAAACATCGACTTGAGTGTTCACCGCCATAACCAATTTTGAACCAAGTATCCTAGAGAAATCTAAGAGTTTTGCCCATGGTGCGTGGGCTGAGAACGGTGCCGAAGTTTGATGATTCGCCATGAAAAATTCACCTGCCCAACATGGGCGTGGGCCCATTCATTGTTGTTCACAACTTTAATCGTTTTTAGGTAAGGCAAATTTACTTATATAGCACATTTCATACACAATGTAACGCAATGTGCTTTACATGATTAAAAGCATTTAAAAACAAAGTACTGTACAGAAAAATAAAAGCATGCTAAAATTACTAAAATAACACAGTTCAATGAAAAAAATAAATGAAACTGCTCTAAAATGCTCAATAATAAGCATGCCAAAAAAAAGAACAGTTTTTAACTTTGACTTAAAAACATTTACAGTTGGGGCTTAGAATTACATGGAGGCCCGCATCAAATTCTCGAGGGAGCATATATGGCCCACACGCCATCGCCCACCCCTGCATTAGAGACAATGCAACTGTGGTGCTGTATCTGGGTCAATTGGAAACATCAGAATAGAATGTACCGGCTTGATGCATACATTTAAGATTCACGTTTACGATCTGAACTGCAGATATTGAAATATTAAGCGTCGTGTCTCCAATAAGGCCCGACATTGCTTCAGGAGGTACTGACGACCACAGACAATCAATGTCAGCCGGAACGCATGAGAGTCTCGGCGGCGCCCGGCACGTGCGCAAACATCGGCTTAAAATAAACGGCCTCAAGAGAGACGTGGAATATCATTTGTCACGATCAGTGGTGCACAAAAGCGTTACCTACGTTACGGGCGGCTCGTCAGCCTCATCTTGGAAGCCCTTGTGCATCCTGCTGCGGCTCTCTCCCGTCCCCACCTTCCTCCTCCTTCACACTTTGGCTGATAATGCAGCACTGACTGTTAGCTTGACATTCCACCTCTCTCCTCATATCTTTCCCTCTCTCTCTCTCTCTCTCTCTCTGTCTGTCTTTCTCTCACTGCAGTCTTACTTCCCAGTGCCCCCTCCTCCTCTCATCTACTCTGGTGTCAGTGATTACTATTCAGCAGAGGGCTGCAGTGGTGGGTGCAGAGAGAGACAGAGATGACACACACAAATACCTCAAAAGGAGCTACACCAGTTCCAGCGGTACCTTGGTTTTACACTGAAATCAATTATAATTTGAATAACTTGTAACAGTTCAAACTGTTACCATCATAAGACCTTTAGTAACTGTACAGGCAATAAAGGTCCCATGCCATCAAAGTCAATTTCTTATACTGTTTTATGCATACCAAGATAGGTCAAAATGACCTGGTTTAAGTATGACATCTATGCTGTTTGTTGATTGAACGCAAAATGCAATACCATGCGTTCATGGTCGCCAGCGAAGATCATCGCGGCAGGTTCAATTCATATTAATGGGAGTGTCTCACTAGCATAACCTCAAAATATCCGATTAGTGGGCTAACAATCCAAAGCTTGGTGAATTGTGCTTCACAATGACAGTAAAACTTCAAAAGACGCAACCTCCCTATGAATGCTTGACCGCCCCAAGCTTCTACACGCTAGTAAAAGCTGTGATATGCACCAAGCAGAGCTGTTTTCTATATTTAAATTGGGGAAGATGAGCAATACAATCAGAGCAAAACTTATTTACATGTCGCATACTCATGTGAAATCCGACTGTTTCAACTGCCAAGCATAGAAGACCAACTACAATAGTTTGAAAAAGGACATTTTGGGCATTTCCAAACCAAAATATATTGCAAACCCTATAAAATTCATAAAGAAAATTTTATGGCACAGGATCATTAGGTAACATTTTAAGACTATTAACTTATACACACAAGTAGACAACCATTCTGTTAAAAATGATAAATTACTAATCTTTAAAGAATAAATTAAATAAAATTGATGCAAATAAATTAAATAAAATTGATGCAAATGATGCAAAAAGCAGAAGGCGCATTCTGCATCATATTTATCGATTTAACTGCTGTATATTTGCTATATAATCACTTCAAAATGGCAGTGGTGGTTTGTAAGGGGGTTCTAGAGTTACGAAGAAACATTTTAAAATCGTTGTCCTCTGACCTTTAAATCTAAATCCAAGATGACAACGAAAGGATTCGTCGCGCTGAAATTGTGAAATAATTCACCCAAACTCAATCCCAAGGCGAATGCAAAAGGTGGTCCAACTTGTGACTTTCAAGTCCTTTGCACATACTGCGGCTGTCCATGGTCTTGGATGACTGGGACTTTGACTGGCTTTGTGCGAAGTCTGCAGGAGAATATGAGGCCTGAGATCAGATAGCGGGTCGTTCCCTACAGGATCCATCTAAACAGCACTCTGTGATTGTCTGGACACCTCGCTACTCAGGTGGCAGACGAAGGTCACAGAGGGGGCTTCCCGCAGATAGACCAGACAGGTGAACAAATAGTCTTTGTTCATCTGGGAGGTGTGACACAGCTGGATAAGGCCTCTGGGACCGCACACCAGGCCTCCATAATTTTATCAAGAGCAGTCATGTAGATTGTATAAACAAAGACTCTCTTTTTTGTGCATCAATTTTCAATTGTTGCAAGTGATTTGGTTGAAGCAAGGACAGAAAAAAAACATCTATAAATTTAAGAGAAAAGCTGTACCTTTAAGCTGGACTCGTGGTCTGTGTTGACTTTAAACATGAGTCCCAGTCGCAGGTGAATCTCCTTAGCTCGGGAGAAACTGGGGTCAATGTAGAGCACCTCCTGAAATGCCTTGGTTGCCCTGCAAAAGAAGATGTGTGTTGATTGATCATGAAATGGCAAACGTTGTGTGATCGCATTCTCACATAACCTTGGTCTTTAGAGATATGCAGCCAAAATGCTAACACCACACAAGTGTCCTTATAGGAAAATGAACAAATACGACATATGCATTTTGAACACAGTGTAGGTATTAAGACGTCATGATGTCAGTCAGCATTGTCTGTCTGAATGAGCAGTTGGATTTAAGGATTGAAAAGAGAGAGAGGCTTATAACAATGCTATGATGTGCTGATGTATATGAAGAGCGGGAGATTCAGCAACAAACTGTCAGCCTTTTAAAAACTGAAGACTCTTGCACACTGAGATCCGGCATTTAACTTCCTGTACTATTTACACCGAACTCAAAGTGTATTTACACATTAAGAATAGAGTTTTACTGGCATGTTAAGCGCGCAATTGTGGGTTAATTATTCATATCAAAGTGCGGGGTCAAAAATCGTCATGGAGGTAAGGGCTGACTCACGGTCACTCACTTTACTTAGCTTAAAGAATATTTCCAACAAAAAGTGAGAGCTTTCAACGTCAACTGGAGTCCGGACTGCTCGTGAGCTAGTTTAACACGCTGCACTGCTAATGTTCATGGAAGTAAGTGCTTCTCCCCCCGTCAATCACCCACAACTTTGCTAGTTAAAGAGCTCTGTAAACTTGTCACCGGGAACAAAAAAAAGTGTTCTCGCTCTTCGCATTAAAATTACAATGGAAGGAGTGTAAGCGTGTGTGCAAGCGTGCTCACGTGTGTTGGTGGGGGACAGAATCAGGAAAAGCTACCAAACAAAATTAGTATCGTTGGCCGCCATCACGTTTTTAAAACAACATCAAATGCAGTACTTTTCCCAAGAGCCCAACATCGAACTGCCACTCTCTCACATTTACGTGTGCACACACGCACGCACGCACACACTGAACCCGTTGCTCCCATTCCCTCCACCTTCCTTTTCACTGACCACCCCCACTCCTCCATCGCTACGCTCTGCTATCAACCTCTCCTCCCACGCTGGCTGAGGCCAAAGAGAAAGCTCGATGGTGTCGCCAAGTGTGAGACAAGAACAGCTAAAAGAGGAACGAGGGTTATGGTCACATTGCAAGCTGTATCATTCCGTTACAGCTTTTTCAAATTGCGCAGTCATTGCATGGCCTGACTTTCACAATTTACAACTTACAAAATGAGACCGCTTTGTATCTCTTCAACTGTGATATTCCCAACTTACAGTCACACAAACCCAACAAACAAATAGCAACCCTGTCGCCATTGCTACCGTTACCATCCTAGCAATTATTGCGTTAACATACTGTTGCCTCAACTCTGTCTATACACAACAGTGGGATGCAACTATCGCCCCTTTTACACAGCCTGTTCAAGGATGCACTACGGTGCGAGATGCCATGTTGCTGGGTTCGGTGCAAAAAGAAAAGGTGGCTTATTGTTGGGACTCTTGAAGCACCTCTTCTGGGTCCTCTCGCCGCTGAGCCCCTCCTGGATGACCGAGCTTCTCAACTTATCTCCAATGCCTGGATCAGACTACAAGACAAATTTGGTCTTTCCCGATTGAACTATGTCAGACTACTGCCATCAAATCTTGCCGTATCTCGGTCAGACAGTGGCAACACTACAGGACACTACAGGACATGACTACACCACCGCATCCCGTCTTTTTACGATCAATGGGCTTTATCTTGTCAAATGAGGCGGAACCAGAAAACATCACTGGTCAACACGACCGGATCCACTCGTTACCATGGCGACGACAACAACAGCCAATCCACCTGTTAATCTCCTGCTCCATTCTTCCCTCACCCTCTGCACCATTTGCACATCCATTCTTCCCTCACCCTCTGCACCATTTGCACAATTATCGCTGTATGAGATTAATCACTTTAGGCTGCTAAAAATTGCTTGTAGACTCTCAATTGCCATTATATAATTATCACCACACTAGTGGTACACTTTCATTGCTCAATGACTTTCCCCACGTTTTGTTTTTACAACCCCAATTCCAATGAGGATGGGACGATGTGTTAAACAGAAACAGAATACAATGATTTGCAAATCATGTTCAACCTATATTTAATTGAATAGACTACAAAGACAAGATATTTAATGATAAAAAAAAATTTATAAACTTTGGTTTTAGCAAATAATCATTAACTTGGAATTTTATGGCTGCAACACGTTCCAAAAAAGCTCATTCACAAGCAAAGAAGAGGGGGCGAGGTTCACCGCTTTGTGAACAAGTGCGGGAGAAAATAGTCCAACAGTTTAAGGACAATGTTCCTCAACGTACAATTGCAAGGAATTTAGGGATTTCATTATCTACGGTCCATAATATCATCAAAAGGTTCAGAAAATCACTGCACGTCAGCGGCAAGGCCAAAAACCAACACTGAATGGCCGTGACTTTCGATCCCTCAGGCGGCACGCCATCAAAAACAGACATCGATGTGTAAAGGATATCACCGTGAGGGCTCAGGAACACGTCAGAAAAACAATGTCTGTAAATACTCGAAACTCTACTATGCAAAGCAAAAGCCATTTATCAACAACACCCAGAAATGCCGCCGGCTTCTCTGGGCCCGAGCTCATCTAAGATGGACCAATGCAAAGTGGAAAAGTGTTCTGTGGTCTGACGAGTCCACATTTCAAATTGTTTTTGGAAATTGTGGACGTCGTGTCCTCCGGGCCAAAGAGGAAAAGAACCACCCGGACTGTTATGGACGTAAAGTTCAAAAGCCAGCATCTGTGATGGTATAGGGCTGTGTTCGTGCCAATGGCATGGGTAACATACACGTGAAGGCACCATTAATGCTGAAAGGTATATACAGGTTTTGGAGAAACATATGCTGCCATCCAAGCGACATCTTTTTCACGGACACCCCTGCTTATTTCAGCAAGACAATACCAAACCACATTCTGCACGTTACAACAGCGTGGCTTCGTAGTAAAAGAGTGCGGGTACTAGACTGGCCTGCCTGCAGTCCAGACCTGTCTCCCATTGAAAATGTGTGGCACATTATGAAGCGTAAAATACGACAACGGAGACCCCGGACTGTTGAACAACTGAAGCTGTACATCGAACAAGAATGGGAAAGAATTCGACCTACAAAGCTTAACAATTAGATTCCTCAGTTCCCAAAAGTTTATTGTATGTTGTTAAAAGAAAAGGTGATGTAACAAAGTGGTAAACATGACCCTGTCCCAACTTTTTTGGAACGTGTTGCAGCCATAAAATTCCAGGTTTATGATTATTTGCGAAGAACAATAAGGTTTATCAGTTTGAACATGAAATATCTTGTCTTTGTAGTGTATTCCATTAAATATAGGTTGAACATGATTTGCAAATCATTGCATTCTTTTTTTATTTAGGTTTAACACAACGTCCCAACTTCATTGGAATTGGGGTTGTATATCCTAAATGTATATTTCGCCATAGTGATAACTAGAGTGGCTCCAACTACTTGAGACAAATTCCTTGTGTTTCTTGTAGCATACTTGGCCAAGCTAATTCTGATTCTGACTTTGTGAACAAGACCCCGGGATCGTTGAAATCCTCCACTCGGGGCAGGAGCTATTCACTGACCATGACCTCGGATTTTCATCCCAGCCGCTTCACACTATGCTGAGAGCCGCTCCAACAAGAGTTTTAAGCTCACGGCTTGGTGAAGCCTAGAGAACCACATCATCTGCAAAAAGCAGCGATGCAATGCTGTGGTCACAAAACTGGACCTCCTCAACACCTCGGCTGTGCCTAGAAATTCTGTCCATAAAGGTTATAAACAAAATCGGTGACAATGGGCAGAGTCCATCACTGGAAATGTTATTTGGCTTACTACCGGCAATGTGGACCGAACTCTTAACACTGGTTGTATAGAGACCGAACAGCCTGTATCAGGGGGTGCGGTACCCCATACTCCCGGAGCAACCCGCCTTTTTCAAGTCCACAAAGCACATGTAGACTGGTTGGTTGAACTCCCATGAATCCTTGAGGACCCTGCTGAGAGTATTGGTCAGGACGAAAACCACACTGCTCCTCCTGAATCTGAGATTCGACTTCCCGACAGACCGTCCTCTCCAGAACCCTTGAATAGACCTTACCAGGGAGGCTGAGGAGTGTGATCCCCCTATAGTTGGAACAGATCCTCCAGTCCTCCTCCTTAAAAAGGGGTACCACCACCCCGTTCTGCCAATCCAGAGGTATTGTCTCCGAGGTCCACGCGATGCTGCACAGGCGTGTCAACCAGGACAGCCCCACAACATCCAAATCCTTTAGGAACCCCAAGCGGATCTCATCCAAGCCTGGGGCCTCAGGGATTTCAACCCCAGAGATAGGAGAGCCCACCTCAGAGTCCCGAGACTCTGTTTCCTCACAGGAAGGTGTGTCGGTGGGATTAAAGGTCTTCGAAGTATTCGGCCCACCGACTCACAGCGTCCCCACTATACACAGTGTTGGCAATACACTGCTACCTTCTCCTAAGATGCCGGATGATGGAGCTGAATTTCTTCAAAGCCATTCGGAAATCATTCTCCATGGCCTCACCAACATCATCAACTCCATCCTCAAAAAGGCCCACCAGAGGATGTACTTCCTGCGGCTTCTGAGGAAGCACGGCCTGCCACAGGAGCTGATGAGGACGTTCTACACAGCGGTCAGCGAATCGATCCTGTTCTTCCATCACAGTCTGGTTTGTTGCTGCCATAAAAAAGGACAAACTCCGACTGCAACGGACAATCCGGCCTGTCCTGAAAATCTCAGTACCCGACTACCCAACCTTGAGGTCTTGTAGGCTGCCAGAACTAAGACAAGAGCATGCAAAATCCTTTTGGACCCTCCACATCCTGGTCACCACCTCTTCAAGCTCCTTACCTCAGGTAGGCACTATAGATCAATGCAAACTAAAACTAGCAGACATTCCAACAACTTCTTCCCTCTTGCCATTAAATTGCTAGAGGATCAGTGACTCTTATTAAGTAGTGTGTTTCTATCTCTCAAAAGTATTTTTTGTCAAAATGGTTGTACTATAGCGGCTCCAACTACCGGAGACAAATTCCTTGTGTTTTTTTGACATGGCAAATAAAGAGAATTCTGATTCAATTCTGATTCAAAAGACGCTGATTGGCCCAATCAGACAATATAGCAAGAATGATTTGTCGGATTACACTCCCGTGCTGACAAAAATTCCATTGCTCCCAAGGTTAGTTCACAGGTTCGTAGACGACAAGAAAAAGCAGTTAGTACTCACCACTGAAAGGTATTGTAGTGGAAGTAGACCAAGCCGAGCCCATATAAAAAGGCAGCATTCTGAGGGAAATGCAAAAAAAAATGTAATTTGACATCGGCAACACAGATTATTTTTAAACCCCTCAGGTAGAGCGCGTCGATATGGACAAAAATGTATATCCCGATAAAGGTAATTTTATATAAAAAAAAACACTACAGGATTCCCTGAGGAGCGACGAAGGAAATTTAACAATAGCTGGAACCCAGATAGAAATTATATTTCTGCTAAATCTGATGCAAGCATCGCTTCATGCCTTTCAATATTGATTAAAAGTCCTATGCCATCATTTTTCTTTTTCATAATCTTTGATGTCTGTTTAGCGTTGGTTCAGTTCCCACTCAGTGACGGTGGGAATGTGAGTGAGACTTGTTGTCCGTGTCTATATGTGCCCTGCGACTGACTGGCGACCAGTTCAGGGTGTAGCCCGCCTTTCGTCCGAAGTCAGCTAGGATAGGCTCCAGCGCCCTGTGACCCTGAACAGGATAAGCGGTGTTGAGAACGGATGGATGGTTTGCAAGATAATTTGGGTTAAATGCCCAGGATGCACTTTTTCAAGCTATTCTTGTTGGTCTTCTAAATCTGGTACTTGAGAAGCCCAAATTAGATTTTAAGATTTGCTATGTAAATAAGCTTTGTTTTGATTGGATCCCGGTTACTATTCATTTAAATATGGAAAAACAACTTTGCTCTGACTGGTCCTTGGCATTATCGCCGCTTCTTGTGGTAGCATTCATCGCGACGTCGCGTTTGGATCCTTCGATGTGGGGTCTCTTACTGTCATTGTGAAGCAGAATTCACCAAGCGTTGGATTGTTGGCGCATTAATAAGAAATGTAAGCTGAAAGGGGACGTGGGTGAAAATTAAGAGGAGGATACTTTGAGAGGCTGGTCCTGCGCTCCCATTCATTTAAGTACCATCCGCATCGATTTCATTGCTCGCGCACATTTTGCTGACAATGACTGCAAGCTTCGCCATTTCGTTTACAGTTGCAATCTAATTTATAAATATAGTTTGAAATTGTTGTAGGTAACCTTCACTCGTCTTGGTAGAAACTTTACAGTATTTAGACGCAGCTCTGTCGTTGAACTACAATGGCGTTCAGGATAAGTGTATGGAATGCCTTCAAAAATCTCACTGCCTTTTAATTGCTCTGCAAAACTAGGCTTTACAGATGAGGATATTTGGGGCCAATCAGCAAGTTTTAAAAAAAACAATAACTGATCACCGATCCGATCACAAGCTGAAGCAATGTGTCTATTTACATGACTTGTTCATTTATTGTATATGCTTGTGTACTGTATACTTAGTATCTTCAAACGTATTCTCTTAGCATTTTAGACATTTTGAATTTTAGTTAAAACATCAATCACCTCTACGGTGCATTCAAGGATTGGCCACTGGCCATATGTTTAGGTCAAATCAACATTACAACAACATAACAGAAACAGTGGGTGCCAACTTACTGTAATTAAATTACTTTATAGCAATTAAATGACTAACAAATACTGATCAATCTTTCTCACTATACTTTCTCAGCTATATGGGACAGGTGGTGTTCAGAATTTGCGTCCATTTGGCTTTTTTTTCTTTTTTCACCCTGCGTTGCTTGAATGCGGCATGCTCCTCCTCGTGTACATTCTTCAGGTGCTCAATAAAAACAATTTGTGTTGAAGCATTTAGATGACGATCCCCATGACATACTTCAGTTGTGCAGAGACTGCAAATAACTAACGTGTTGTTTGTCTGAGACACCGCAAAATAGTCCCACACCGACGAAGTGATTTTTTCACCGACAAGATTGAAAAAATGTTTATTGGCCGTCAGATAGTTACAGTACTCTGCCAAAAGACGCGGAAAAAGGCTAAAAATAATCTAGCTTTTGGATTCATACGCGACGGCGACGCGGAGCAAAATGTCTTGTGTGGAGCCGATCGATGACGTCATGGATCGGATCGCCGAATTATGATATGAAAACCTATCAGTCAATCAGCATAAAATGCTAAGTATCGGCCGACGCCAATCAAGCCGATTAGATCGGTGTAAAGTCTATGCAAAACTATTAAGTCGTTTTGTAAACTCACCTTCCAGTAGTCCGGCTGTAAACTGAAGTACCTCTGGTACGCAGATAATGCTGAGAACAGGGAGACAGAGGCAAATTCAGAATGGTAAATGGAAATAAAAGCAGGTTGACAAAAAAACAATGAACCTTGGAAAATTGTACACAAAAAACAAAAACCTTTTGGATAATCCTCCAACAGGAGGTGGAAATGGCCGAGCTGACAGAAAATATCAGGATCTACTTTCCCTTCTGCTTTCAGGACGAGGGCGTTATAGCAGCTCACAGCCTGGATAGGAGGGAAAAAAAACAATAGTAGTGTTAAGGCTTCTTTATACTCGCGCAGGTGGTGACCGCGCTGACGTCACTGTGGCTATCCCGCGCGCAGTTTGCCTTTATACTCGAGCACAACCCACGCACGCAGTTTTGAAAATGTGCTGCAGTTCTCCTCTGAGTCAGGGGTGTCGCTACAGCTGGTATTGGCTCGGACGCCACAGGGTGGCGTTTCCTGTGCATTTTTTGGCCATTTCCGGTAGCCGTTTTTCCTTTCCTTTCCGTAACAAGGAACAAAGCAACGACAATGGTGACCGTGGAACAGTGTCTGCTAGAACAAATGCAAAATGCAAAACAAATGTTTAATTTTGCTACAAAATCGATCTAGGTGGCGGTGGTATGTGGAATCAAGGGGAAGGTTGAGTGTGTCATCACAGCATGTGACTAAAACAGACCAATCACGAGAGATGATCTCCGCGGCATTCTACGCGCAGCAACAATTTTTTCCGTGCGCGCGTCAAGTGACGCAGAGGGGACGTGCGGGCCATTGCGTCGATCACGTGATGCAATTCGGGCATTGTCGGCCACGCGCGCGCAGGAGAATAAAGAGGCCTTTAGCGGCACTAACTACTTCTTAAATTCTCCAGTCGCCCGCCTGGCCCTGCCTCCTCCACCACGGCAGCGGCTTCATGACAGTCGAGCGGCACTGAGCAAAGCTCGGTGCTTGCCGGACGGACGGCCTGCCGCTACAACTTGGAAACAACTCGCGGGGCGGCTGCCTCCATCGTCACAGGACACGTACACAAATTCATACATTCACAGCAACTTTATTTGACCTAAAATACATGTTTTTGCAATTTGAGAGGAAGCCGCAGTACCCAGAGCACGCATGCAAGCACGGGGACTACATGCACGCTAAACACAGCACCACTCTCTTGCCCGACATTTAAAGGTCAGATGACAAAGATGTTACGTGGTCAATTCAAATTCATATTTGAGCCCTGCCCGAACATACCCGAAGCTCAAGATGCCAGTGTGTGGTTACGCTATCCACCGCAAGGGATACCGGAAGTGACGTTGCAATTGCCAAAGACAGCGCGGTAACACACTATACGCAAAGTGTTGGAATATGAGGAGGATTTTGACATACAGGAGCACCCGACTGAACTTGGCATCGCCAAACCGTACGTTTAAACTGATCAGGAGGACGGAACCCGACAGTGACGACGGCGACGAGCAGCCAAGTAGCAGCTGTACAACAGAAAAAAGAGACTGGCCACTGTCTTGTTGTACAGTCATGGCTTGAAATAATGGGGCGCCAATACTTTTAGAATGACTATACGCATTATATATTCATATATGTTTCAGTGACACAGCACAAGCTTTTACAAAGTATGCAGTATTCCTATATATTGTGTGCCCCTCACTCGACTAGCGTTCTAACACGCAGCACACAAAGTCTTTGCCGTGTCTGTTGACTTGTCATATGGGCAAAAGTACAGACGACAATAGTGAAAAGTACTGCGTGGGTCTGCCTAGTGCATAGTAACCATAATAGAGTCGTAGGTATATACAAGGAAATGCTCACCAGCGCCGGAAAGAGACGAAGACTGGAAGGTGCTGGATGCAAAAAGCAGAAGGCACATTCTGAATCATATTTAGCAATTTAACTGCTGTATAGCTGCTATATAATCACTTCGAAGTGGCAGATGTGGTTTGTAAAGGGGTTCTCGAGTTACCAAGAAATGTTTTACCATCTTTGTCATCTGACCTTTAAATGGCTTATTCTTCTTTTCATGAGATGCCAGAATATCACAACTATTTTTCCACATATTTGTACACATTTTAGGTTCAATGAGTTCCGCGATGCAAAGCAGCAAGCAACATATCATGCACTGTCTTGACTATATAGGCTTCTTTCAATTCCTTCACAGCAACATCACAGGATGAAGATAAAGTTAAGCCAAGATTACTTTTAATAACTTTGTCCAGAGTCCGATCGTGTTACACTATCACAACACCATGATGTCTCCTGAGATTTTTACATTTTTTGAATTTAAATAAATCCAGTTTCTGAACAATAAACCTGTCACTACCAACCAGGAGCAGAACTGATCTTTTGAGGAACACTTACAAGACCGGGCGCAGGACGACAACACGCTGCTAGTTTCCCACCAGTCTGCTAGGTCTGATATATTGCCAAATAAAACTACAAACTATTTTTGAAGCAAAATTTAAAACCACCCTTCTATGACCAAGCTGAATTCAATTACAGTATTTAAATTAGGCTTTACACAATCAGGATTTTTGGGGCCGATCACCGATCAGCGAGTTGAAAAAACTGATAACCGATCACAAGATGGAGGAATATGTCTATTTAAATGACCTGGTCATTTACTGTATATACTTGTGTACTTAATTGCTCTAAAAATTATATTTACAATAAATAATGTATCTTTGTTCCTCTATTTATGTCATTGAGGCATAGTGACAGACAGAACAAATGAATGGTCTTCTAGTAGATGGCAGGAAGTACATACAGTAATTAATGTATCCACTTTTTATGACATTTTTGTTTGTTGGTGTGCCGTGAGATTTTTCAATTGTAAAATATGTTCCTTGGCTTCATAAAGGTTAGAAATCACTGCTCTAGTCACATCGTGTATTCTAATCAGTCAGGTCAAACCAACATTACATGACAGAAATAATGGGTACTAACTTCCTGTAATTAAATTACCACGGCACGCTGCACTATTTGCATATCTGTTGTTGACCAATACTGGCCACTCATGCCAGAGTAGTATCTGCTCCATTTGCACAATGATTGAGGAGTATCTGCAACATTTGCACAATCGACATTGTCTCAGATGATCGCGCTACTCGTCACTTTAAACCGCATACACTCCTTGAAGTCTCGGCGCCCTTTGCAAAATGGTCATTGCACCGGACTATTGCTATATTAGTCATTCAAACTGCTCTAAGTGCTAGAGGACTCTGCATCTTTTGCACAATTGTCAAAAAAAAAAAAAAAAAAATGTACCGGCATTAAAGGCGATCAGCATAAAATGCTAAATAACGGCCCATACGGATCAGCCCGATAAAATCGGTTTAAAGTCTAATTTATATACTGGAAGTCAACCCTTTAGATTGTGAGCCATATTTGACAGCAACTACCTACTACTTACCATAAATAAATGATTTGCTTCACGTTTAGAAAAGAAATAGTCACTTTATTTTTGTAAAAAGAATATGTAGTCTTTCTTTCTGGGTTTCTCTGGAAATGATGCACCCCTACGCTTCATCCAGGACATGTGGAGCAGCCTCCAGCCACAAAACAAAGCATTTGGACAAAAATTCACTTCCAAAATGGCAATAACTGAGCAAAGCCACTGCAGTTAATCGCCAGTCTGTGGGGGAAATGGAGACGCTGGGTAACAACATGGTGCTCATAAAACATGTGACGCCGACTTAACCAATGACAGCAGTGTGGTGAGTTCACAGACTGTCCTTTTTTTTTTTTCTTCATCTTGCAATCATTCCCAGCAATGAAAAAAAATCCTCTCATTATTCTGGCATTTAGCAAATACAAATAAGGTGTAATCTAACTGACCTAAAGCAGGAAGTTTATTCTGATTTCATGTCAGATAAGTGGGGGGGGAACATGTCTTTTGATATGGTGCATGTAAATATATGATTTCAACTGTATACAGTCCCCTCCAAAAGTATTGGAATGGGAATTCTTCTGGGAATTCCAGCTTTTATTTCATGGTACACCTAGATGTGTTAAACAACGCAGGACAAAGCACCTTTTGTTTGAACCCAACCACTTTTCAAGTGAGCAAAAGTATTGGAACGTGTGACTGATGAGTTTCTAGTTGCTCAGGTGTTGCCTTTGAGATTGATTGCATAAACAGATAGTGCTTTGTATTGGCTTTGTCTTTCAACTGTGAAAACTGCATTTGCTGTTAAGCAAACATGAAGACCAGAGAGGCGTCTATGGTAGAAAAGCAAACCATTTTGAAGCTCAGAGCACAAACATTGGGCATAGCCAATACAACAATTAAGAAGAAAAAAAAAAAAAAAAACTACTTGCGTACTGAGCAACGGACATCGAACAGGTCGGCCAAGGGTATCAACAGCAATTGATGACAAATTGCCCCTAAACCCCTAAAGACAACAGCCAGTGACATGACTGCCAACCAACACAGGGTAGGGTGAATCTACAATCCACTGTTCGAAGAAGACTAAGAAATATACAGGCCATACCACAAGAGGCAAACCACTCTTCAGCAAACAGAATCGGAAGGCCAGATTGGATTTGATTGGATTTTGCAACGCAGTACAGAGATGAGCCACAAACGTTCTGGAACAAAGTCTTCTGGAGTGATGAGACCAAGATTAACCTCTAGCAAAGTAATGGAAAGGCCAAAGTACGGCGAAAGGAAGGATCTGCTTATGATCCAAAACACACAAGCTCATCTGTGAAGCATGGTGCAGAGGTCATGTCATGGCTTGGGCTTGCATGGCTCCTTCTGGAACGGGCTCACTAGTCTTTATTGATGATGTAAGTCATGATGGTAGCCGCAGAATGAATTCTGAAGTCTACAAAACCATTTTATCTGGCAATTCACAGAAAAATTAATCCAAACTAATAGGGAGAAGCTTCATCACGCAACAAGACGATGACCTAAAAACACACTGCCAACACAACAAAGGACTTCATCGGGGGGTAAAGGTGGAAGGTCTTAGACTGCCCAAGTCAATCACCGGACCTTAACCCAATAGAGCATGCATTTTACCTCCTGAAGAGGAGACTGAAGGGAGAAACCCCCAGAAACAAACAAGAAATGAAAGAGGCTGCAGTAAAGGCCTGGAAAAGCATTTCAAACGAAGAATGCAACAGTACGGCGAAGTCAGTGGGTCGCAGGCTTGATGCAGTTATTGAAAATAAGGGTTACGCCACCAAATATTAAATGTTATTCACTTTAAATGAATTGAATCATGTCTGTTCCAATGCTTTTGCTCACTTGAAAAGTGGGTGGCTTCAAACAAAAGGTGCTCTGTCCAGGGTTGTTTAACACATCTAGGTGTAAATACCATGAAATAAAAGCTGCAATTCTGAACTTTTGTCTCATATTCATCTTTTAATCGGAAACCCTAATGTCTTCAGTATACAACAAGGGAATAGACCTTGCCGTTCCAATACTTCTGGAGGGGACTGTATTTGTACATATGGTTACATATGTATGCGATTGTATATATGATTCAAGCACAGACGTGACGATACTGCATACAGTAGGGCAGTGATTCCCAACCAGATGTGCCGCGGGAAATGATCAAATTTCACTTAATTGGTCAAAATGTTATTCATTTACAACAAATACTGTGTCTTTGTTCATCCATCTATGCCACCAGCATATCAAGGCAGACAGAACAAATGAATGTTCTTCTATTAGATGTACAATTGACATTTTTGTTCGTTGATGTGCTGGGAGATTTTTCAAATGTAAAATATGTGCCTGGGCTCAATAAAGGTTGAGAATCACTGCAGTAGGGTACCAACACACACACACACACACACTATCACACGCTCACCCTCCTGCGAGAAGCCCCCAAACCACATGTTGACGGGAAACATCAAGCCAAGGCAGCCCAGCCTGCATGGCCATTGAGGCCATTGAGGCCATTGAGGCCATTGAGGCCGTTCAAACTGTCCGCCGCTGACTCTTGCGTCCATCCACAATGATTGTTTTTCAAACATAACAGTGACTTTTAGAACGATCTCATTTTGGGGGCTAACGTGATTAGCCAAGCTAGCGCAGCTAGATAGTTGCACAAACGTTTCCCCCTTCCAAGTATTTTCTTCCCGTCTCCGCCATCTTGGTTGTAACCATACGACAATATTTTTGCTAATAGGTTCAAAATTGCGTTGTTCGTATGTTTAGGCTCATAACGTTTGAGTTAAGCAGGCAGAAAAGTGCTCCGCACCGGCAAGGCTGGCATAAGTGAGCTGGCGCACAAAACTAAACAAACGAACGTTTTTGTATACGCTGACAACTGTCAACATGCCGCGCAGCATTTATTATTATTGTATTTTATAAATTCTACGCGCATTAACGTGCCAATGCTTTTCCTCAATCTTTCGGTACTTTGCAGCCGAGTTGACTTTTAACGTAACAACAAGCGATATGTTCGCTGTGGATTTTACGTTGGTCTTGATTCGTGTATATTTTGTGAAAATAAACAACTGATATCGCATTGGATGCCATGTTACAACGTCAAATGTGGAGACTCCTACTGTAGATCGTTTGCTAGCTTGGGATGTGTTTGACAGTATTAAACGTGGCCTCAATCAATGTATGCGACCTTTTATGGTAATTGCGGTGTGTTAGTGTTGTGCGGGACTGTACACGATCAAGAGAAGGTGCGTAATGTGATCTAAATTGTCGCTTTAAGAGTCCAAGTTGGACAAATTCACGGATGTGCTCGTCGCTGCTAACAACATTAGCCGCATTAGCAACGAGCGGCGTTGAGAGGTCGCTGCCACTTTATCTCGGGAGGGGACGTGCGCTACTAACGAGAGGAAATAATGGAAAGAGGCGACTGTGATGTTACACTGTGGTGGCATACCTTGAACAGTAAGGCCTTCGTTCTGGCGCCATCTTCTTGAAGCCTATGAAATCCAAACAGTGAGCTGCAAGTAGAGGACACACAACACAGGCGGTTCCGTATGACTTGAGGGCAGCATTCGTCTTGTGTTGTGAAGCACACGCAGAGGAACGAAGCGGATTTTTTTTTTTTCCACTCAAAAAAAAAAAAAGAAAACCTGTTAACACCACAGTTGTTCTAACCTGTCAATTCCGAGCAGACTCGCTCTCTCTTGCGTCGTAAGCGTCGGAAAGTCCTCTTCGGTTTCACTCGCTTTTGCCGACGCCATTTTCTCCTCGTCATTAGCGGCGGCGCTCAGACTCCGCGCAGCAGCCGAAGAGGAGGAGGCGGCGGCGGCGGCGGTGGTGACGAGCGACACTCCGCACGATTTCATGGTGGACAAGTTGAAACAGCAACGGGAGGCGAGAGCAGACGAGCAACGGAAGAGCTGCACACCTTGTTCGCAGCAAGTCGCGCGGGGCGTAGCGTATTTTTCTTTCCAAATCCTCAAGGAAACGAGCCCTTCCAGTTAGCTTCCAGCCGCCTCATATTAACAGCGTGATTCCCGGCACTGGTGTGTGCATGGAGTGGATGCAACGTTGACTTTTTTTTTTTTTTTTTTTTTTTTTTTTTTTTTTTTTTTTTTTTTTACACGACTGACTGTAATTTGATAATATCGCAAAGTTCCCCAAGCATCGGCTCAAAGTTGTAATTGTGTCACAGTGGCAAACGCACGCACGCACGCCGCCGCTGTCGGCACGCCCTCCGCGCACCTCGCCCAATCAGCTGCGGGCGTGCGCCGTCACGTGACTGTCCCCGCTTGACGTTTGACGAGCACGCGGATGAGTACGCGACTGTTGGTAAGAAAAAAAAGTCCCGCTCCCAAACTCTCGTGATTGGTTCCGCCCTCTGCATTGTGATTACGTAATCCTCTATTCAGACCTCTAATTGGTCAGAATAGCTGTCCTTCAAAAGGGGGCGAGAAAGGGGAAGTCGGGTTCCGACGTAGCAACCATATATATGAACACTAGATACTCCAGTGCACTGTCGTCGCCTGGCTAACCGACGTGCGTACGTGGCGGCTGTGTTGGAGAGGTCGACGTTCCCATCAAAGGCAATGCATGGATATTGGAATTAAGTCGTAACTTGCTTATTTCTCAACCGATTTTAATTAGGTTTATTTTTCTGTAAACGCAAAAACGTGTCCTATCAATACATAACATTTGAAAAATATATATTTTTACATGTGAAAGGTTACACCCAGTTCCCTTATCGTAATTGTAGGCCATTGTACGTAACCGTATGCAGCACAATGTACCGGAATCATTTTGGTCTTTTGGTTTTCTTGCCGTTCACACACATGCAATGCGCTGACGACTTTTATCCTCCTAGCTTCGCTCGGGCGAAAGCACGCAGCTCAAAAGGGGCTTGTCGTAAATACCTATTCATATCTGTGGTAGCGACCATTTTGTTTTGTTTTTCCTTTTTTCTTTATCGATCATATTCAAATTACGAACAAACAAATACAGACAACATCATTAGTACATAAAATAGTACAAAATAGGAGCCAGGCGGGTTTTAAATAAAATATTTAAATGAAGAACATAAATTAACAGTTGTAACTTTTTTTTGTAGTTAAATAAAATACTCATGTACTGTCTGGTTTCCATCTTTAAAAAAAAAAGGTTTTGAAAGACTAAATTTGGATTTGTGGCTATGGAATTTCGCAAGAATAATCCATAAATTTATAATAATATTGTTTTGTTGCTAGCATTATCGTACAAACCAAACAATAAATTTTTCCAATGAAGAGTGAAGTCAGAGTCACTATTATCAATAACAAACGGGGATACATTTTTCCAGAATCTGTTAGTTTAAGGACTTTTCTGAAATAGGTGTGCCAGTGTTTCAGGGGGCATTTCACAAAATGAACAATCAACACAAATGTCTTTCTTGAATTTAAGAAGATAATGTTTGACAGGATAGTACCCATGTATAATTTTTAAAGAAATGTCCCTTGCTCTATTCGTAAGAAGATGTTTGTATGGAAGAATCTAGATGGTGTGCTAGTGTACCATTTTGTAGTTTTTGCGATTGGTGGACGATAGACGATGACGTCATTAATAAGACTATGATCCGAAACGCCAATCTGCATTTTATGTGAAAATGCAGTGGTATGTTTTACTTGTCTTGATACTACAAATATGACGTACCCAAATGCTGCATTTCAATTACAGTAGTGGTTGCGTGGAGTAAATCAAACAAACGGGTCACAAAATAAGCCAAAGGACTCCATTAACCACAATTCACCTAGGCGTGCTGTGACGTCACATGGGACCGTTTCCTTCAAATTGGGACTTGTTGGTTTTGGGTACCTCATCTCTTTTCTTCTATGAGATGATATTAGTAAGTACTCTCTTATAGCTATGACGTAGTAACAAAAGTCCGCTTGGGTGTCAGTTTATATTGTTATTCTTAAAGGCTTAACGATAGTGTTCCCAGATCATATATTTTGGAAATAAGCAGCCCTTCTTTCTTTGAAAGTCAAAAGTTGTCCGAGTGACGACAGACGTGAAGGCAACTGACGATCCAAAATGGCGAACCACAACAAGGGTAAGCAAGAAGTCAAGCTAATTTCTCGTCTTTCAGCACATAAACATGAACCTGAACCACTTTTGGGTGAACCTTTTATAATTATTTGGTTGTCCGTATCATCTGAGAAAAATTAAAACCCACAGTCCTTGGAGTACAGCTCACCCAGTGTTGGCTAACTTTGGTGCCGTGCGTCTCGAGGGGATGCAAAGCAAGGATATCGAGAATGTCGCGAAGTACACGCTACGACTTGAGACTCTTTTGAACGGCGGTAACGTCACCGTTTGTTGTCGGGGCACGCCTCAAAGCCCAACGCTCCAAATATCGGGTCGTGCGAGCTTTCTTCTTTTCACAGAGCGTTTGAACCACCAAAGCCATTTATGCATTCATTTTAATCGATCGCGGCGCTTTTTTTCCTCTTTGTAGATTTGGAAGAGGAGCTCTACGACAAGGTCGTCGATCTGACCGAGTACGCCAAACGTCAGCGATGGTGGAGCCGCCTGTTCGGCAAGACGTCCGGCCCGGTAGCGGAGAAGTACTCGGTGGCCACACAGATCGCCATAGGCGGATTCAGCGGATGGTTAGGATTATTTTCATGGCAAATGATTCTTTAATTTGGATTTGCTTTGTGAAATTGACTGGAGGTACATGGATGACGCACTTTCACATTCTGCATATGTTTGAATTTTGTCATTCCAATAGATGAATTATTCCCCAAGTCCAATTTGAATGGTAGTACAAAGGGTTGCAAAATTCCAGGAATTTTCAAAATTGAAAAGAAATGGGAGCAAACCAGGAATTTTCCAAATTGAAAAGTGAGCCTTAGTTGGGCTTTCCTAATTGGTTATTGCTCAATTTCACGGCAAACAAACACAATCAAGTGTATGTGATCAAGAATTTTGAATAGGTTTAATCAGGAATATCCGAATCACATTTTTTTGCACCGAGTCTTTGATTTGAAAGATCTGCCGATAGAGTCCTGATCCTCTACCTCCACAATGCATTAAAAAGAGAGCGTGCGTACACATTTTCTCAAGTTAATGTACGTACATGAGTATGTATATAGTCATACGTTGATGTGTATATCCCGAGAACATATGTATTATATCGGCCATTTGCAAACGCGTACAACTTCAGGGTGGATGACACAGTACACTTATTGCACTGCTCAAAACGTGTATTGGCACAACTCAGACAACTTCATTATAATAAAAAAGATTCTCCTAACGCGGGTCGCGGGCGTGCCGGAGCCTATCGCAGCTATCTTCGGGCGAGAGGCGGGGTACACCCTGAACTGGTCGCCAGCCAATCGCAAGGCACATGTAAAAAAGAAAAAGAAAAACAACCATTCGCACTCACATTCACACCTACGGGCAATTTCAACCTACCACGCATGTTTTTGGGATGTGGGAGGAAACCGGAGTGCCCGGAGAAAACCCACTCAGGCACGGGGAGAACATGCAAACTCCACACAGGAGTGCTGCGGTTTATAACATAATATTAGCAAATACATGAAGTGTAGCCACATGACATTTATGCTAATAGAATGTTAACACTAAGCTAATTACAGATCAGTGTGCAGGATGCTTAATAATATTTTCATGGTGCATTTACTGAGATGCAAATGGAACCATGTCGGTGTAATTGCATACTTTAACCTATTATCGGGGATTGCTCTGAGTGCATGCTCAACAATACATTGACAGCGTTATTTATTAGTTTGCCGTGCGTCCTAAGGCTTTAATGACCGTATCTGCAACTGCAGAGTTGGTGGGACATCTACAAACGACACGATTGGTTTCTGACCACCAGCTTGCGTCTCACGAAATAATTCCCACTTGTTTGAAACTCGTATTTGAAGTGAAGTCGTTTGAATGTGTCACAATTGCTAACCTGCCGGACTTTCTTCAGTGACGTGGCTTTCCAGACTTATTTCGGGAAATGGTGTCTTTCATCTTGCGCTGAAGGTGGCGGTCGACCAATAGAATCTAGGCGCACTGTGTGTGTGTGTGTGTGTGTGTGTGTCGCGCGCGTCTCTTTGACAGGCGCTTATACACGTATTAAAAAAAACCAAACATGGTGTCATATACGATGAAGCTGTTACTGTTCTATTGAGCAAGATCTTTGTACCTTTGGATATTTTGTCACTTTGTGGCCTTTCAAGTGTCAGCAAATGAATAAAACCGATCTTTTACGCGCGATCTCGAGCAGCTAAAAATCACGTGATCGGATCGGGACATCCCTAAGTTTAACATTTATGATTGTCATTCTGTCCACTGTCCGAGCAGATTGGTGAGGAAAAAAACAAAAATGCCACACATTCGTAATCGAGCTCAAATTAGCCCCGATTACGGGTATGGGTGTACCCGGCCTGACTAATAGAACTTGTGATTGATGTCAGGTGTGCAGGCTATCTCTTCCAGAAGGTTGGGAAAGTTGCTGCCACCTCTGTGGGCGGAGGACTTCTATTGTTGCAGGTATTCGTTCATCCGCTCTGCAATACTGAACGTTTCCTGAGAATAGTATGAAATGCTTCTTTTTGGACTTGTGTGCCCTCTAGATAGCAAACAATAGCGGCTACATCCAAGTGGACTGGAAGCGAGTAGAAAAGGACGTGAACAAAGCCAAGAAGCAGATCAAGAAGAACACGGATAAAGCAGGTCCGGAGCTGAACACGTTAGTTGAGAGGGTGAGTTTGCGACACGGAAAAACGTGATGCGTCTTCCTGGTTAATGTTGCTCAATTGATGGAGCAATCTTAAACCACACTTGACACTCAGCTCGATCTTTGGATTACGTAGACGCGTTACAACAGGACGACTTCTCCAAATGATGTCCGTCCGTCCGTCCCTCCCGGCGCGGTGCCACATATCATCTCTTCACAAATTTCATTTGTAAAAACATTTCTTGGTTTTGTCATCTGTCCAGAAAAGGCCCGTCGAACAGCTACTTCTGTTTGACCCAGTCTTGTATCCGCTTTGTCCGTATTTGGTTAAGACCGCCCCCTTTCCTCTGATTGGTTGCCTGGCTCGTGAGCGGAGAGGTAGGCGGAGATCTTCACTAGCGACGGCGATAAGCTGGAGAAATTCCGACGAGCTGGCCTCTTCGGGCCTCTCGGCAGAAAAACGTCTGCAACTCAGGAATGCGTGGACCAGTTCACTTCCTATTTCACGTTTACTCAGACACCGTACAGACAATATTACATCCCAAATACTAAAAAAAGTTGGTTTGGTAAAATACGGGACCTTTTGAACCATGTAAAATGCGTCGTCCTATCCCCGGTACTCGCTGCAGTACACAAGACAGCCGATGGAGTTATTTGGTTACCGTAGATGTTGTTTAAGCGCAAGAAATAAGATTGAGCATCTGTAATTGATGACGATTCCTTAGTTAGGTGCTCAATGTGTTTGAAAATGTGATGTCGGTCACTGTCAGTCCACAGAGTTTGTGAAGAAAAACATCGTGGTCACGAGCGGCTTCGTCGGAGGCTTTCTACTCGGCCTGGCGTCGTAGGCCCGCATCCGCGACCCACGGATACGATGTTGCTCGCCGGCGATGGACGGGCTGACGGCACGTGTCCAGTAATCCTGTAGCTGCCTTGTCGGCATAGGCTCCACCCCTTTTCATCTCCATGTAAAGAGGCTGTACTTCCATTTTTAAGAAGCACTATCATTACGGGCTACTACGCTGACTTCTTGTACCGGGCCAAATAATTGCCTTTGCGTTACAGTAGGGGTGTTCAAACTTCATCAATGAGCCAATATTTAAAAAAAAAAAAAAAAAAAAAAAAAAAACATGTAGCCCCAAATGACCCTTTAGCTGGACTTTGGACACCCTGTAATAAATCCACACATTAAAAAGGTTGCAACATTGGTTTTTATTTTTGCCACGAGTCAAAGTTCCACATTGTGGTCTTGTGCTGCATCAATCAAAAGTCAATGGATCATACTTGAAGTGAATTTTCATCCCGATTGGTTTGGAATTATTTTGCCAGCCATTTCCATTTTTATGCTTTGTAAATGAGCAATAAGTTCATGCTTAATATATAACACACGTCGCTCGTTCTAATGTATGTTTGAAGAACAAATAAAAATACATTTGAACTTGAATGAATGTTTTGGTTCTGTTTATGTTGTGTGGCTTGTTTGCGTTTTGAGAAAACCGTTGAAACAAACAATTCCTGCTTGTAGGTTCCTGCTATTTGAAACCTTGCAATGTAACCATGGTTACCGTCAACAATAGATTCATCCAGGGGGGACAGCTAGAAACACGTTTTGTGAGGCGCTAATATAACCCATTTTTCCGCCATGGCCTTACCTTTTCTACCCGGAAATTCTCCAAATACACACGTAAGTACTGTAGAGGTTGTTTTACATAAAACATACGCGTCTTTAGGTAACCGCTTTTGTTTCAGGTTAATGTTGGCTCCCTTTTTAAACGTTGCATTTGGGTAGATACCCTCTGTACATGAGTTGTTTAAAACGTTTTCAGCCGCTGATAAGTCATTCCGTAATTTCTAAGCGTCGAGAACTTCGATCCATTCTCAATGGCAAAACAAAAACGAGACTTTGAATGTAAAATGATGCTTTTGGCTTGCTTGGTTCGTAAACGTTTTTGGGGCGAGTACAGTCGCAACTCAAATCTTCCCAAAAACCACCATGACCGACATTGAAATACAGTAGCGTAGTGGACTTAAGTGATAATCAAAAATGAGACCCAAGGCTTGATTGCTACAAATGGTGTAATACAGCATTATTGTAAGCAGTGTTGGGAATAACTAATTACATGGAACTAGATGACATCATTCATCTTCCGTTCCGCTTCTCTTCACGTGGGTCGCTGGGGTGCTGGAGCCTATCCCAGCTATCTTCAGGCCGAACCGGTCGCCAGCCAATCGCGGGGCACGCCGAAACAAACAACCATTCCCGCACACATTCACACTTACGGGCAATTTAGAGTCTTCAAGCAACCTAGCGTGCATGTTTTTGGGATGCGGGAGTACCCAGAGAAAAGCCACACAGGCACGGGGAGAACATGCAAACTCCACACAGGCGGGGCTGGGATTTGAACCCCAGTCCTCAGAACCGTGAGGCAGATGTGCGAACCAGTCGCCGACTGGGCCGCCTTAGATTACATAATATAAATCGAACATTGACGTAGGCCTAATTTCAGTCCATTACGAGGGGAAAACGTGGAATTAGTTTCTTTTGGAACTATCTAGGATCACAACTTGAGTTACATTTGAAAAGTTGCCTCAAAAGCTCCGATTTCTTTCTTGGAAACAATTCCTCATTCTAAAGCCGACGCTCGTGATTGGCTCACTGTGGTCATGTGCCATTCTGCTGTCGTCTCAATCACGATATAGTTTGAAAAGAAAAGTGCGACCTCGTGGTGCAATCTATGAGTTTGTCTGAGATTTTGAAAAGATCAGACTGATCGTGACAAAAACGAACACTTATGTCATTAGGTCAAAAAGGTATTGTTTTCCACATGCTGTACGCATACTCAAGAGTGGAAGAGAGTCCAACCCGTCTGGAGAGGACTGGTACCAGAGCCCAAGCCGTGTGTGGAGACGGGCCCGACTGTATCTAGTCGGAACTTCTGGACCTCGCACACCAGCTCGGGCTCCTTCCCTGCCGGGGAAGGAATTCCACAAAAAAGGAACATTTTTTTGTCACTTATAAGCTACCGTAGGTCAGGCTCGCAACAGCTTTCGGCGGACGAGTTAGCCAAAGCGAATTAGTAACGTGAGTCACGCGATTGATACGTAATTCTGAAGTGACATCAAGTGGAAGGAAAATATATCGTGTCAGCCAGTCTCAAAACCTGTGGTGACGACCAAGTTTGGCGACGATCGCGGCCAATTTCAGGGTAAGCGGAATACGGAATGTTTTGTGTTGAGCACAGGAGCACCCCGACGTGTTTTTTTTTTTTATATGCACAGAGAAAGTGGAGGTGCACGAGAAATACAACAACAGACGTCACGACTCAACGAGACACGCTGACGAGTATGCGAAATAGCAGGCAGATATCTGAGAGACGGCCGGGTCACCAATCTTCTTGTGAACTGCCCGTAATGAAGCTTGAGAAGAGCGGATGACAGCTAGGTGTACCTTTTATGAATACGTGAAAGCCTTTTTGGTGGAATACTTGATGCGCTTAAGTTTGAGACCCCCGGCCTTGGAGCGCCCCTCAAGGTCTTCAGCAGGTGAAGAGTCACAGAAAGGCACTGAAGTGGCGGATGGCCTTGGAAATGTATTCATCAGTCCAATGATGCCAGAGTGTCCACGTACATTGTTGCGTGGCGCTTTATCCGAATGGTGGAACTCACCCACTTTTTGCCCTTTGTGTTCCAGCTGCTGAAGGAGAAATTCCACAAATCCCAACATTTCGACTACTCGAGCGGCGTTCCTTCGGAGAAGCCGGGCATCGGAGGCGAGCTGTTGCCGGGACGGCGGCTCAAAGGCAAATCTTCCGTCTATCCCAAAGTAGCGACGGGCGGTTTGCCGCCGTGGCTCGCCTTTGACAAACAGGTTTGGCACCTGATTTTACATCCCAAATTCCGCTTGGCAAAATGTCCAACTGTTGGGCCTGTGCAGGCGCTGCGCTTTGAGGCGTACTTCCAGGAAGCGGTGCCGGAGGCTCCCGACGAGACCGACAGAATCCGGACGTGTCAAATCTACTTTTACCCGGAAGATGATACCATACGAGTGGTCGAGCCCGAGTACAAAAACAGTGGACTTCGTCAAGGTCAGCGGGTTTTGCTTGCCATTAACATCGGGGAGAAAATCGTGTGAACGCTCTCACTTGATAGTCAGTCAAGCGCCACCGAAAAGGCTCTCGCACGCAAACTAGTTCCCCGCATGCGGCTGGGAGATTCCAGGTGGGTTTCCAAAATTTGAAAACCAAGGTTGAACGTTTTGGTCCTCATTTCGAAGGACAAAAACATGCCGATCGGCGTATAGGAAGCGCTTACCTCCAGCGAGCGCGTCGGTCGGCGGCCGCGTTTCTTCAGCTGCAACCGCGGCCCCAGACAAGGTGGATGGAATTAGGATCAGTTCAAAAATAGCACAAAACTTCGACTAGAAATAAACAAGTCAGGAAAAGCCTACGAGAACAGCTCAACTTCATTTGGGGTTAATCCGAGGCACTTCAAATTTGTGCAGTTGTGTGCTGACTTTCATTCAACTGAGTTGAAATGGGAATGAATAAATCTGAACACAACGACATCCCCGGAGGGTGTGCACACTTTTGTAACCACATTGTTTCAGTTGTTTATTTTTACTTCCTCTCTTGAAAAGATTGGAAAAATATGGTAAAGTCACATTAATGGTAGAACGTTTTGGAAGGATTTCTTTAGATCGTGTGTTTTATTATGTGTACACTTTCCACTCTGTGCATGTGTGTATGTGTAGATATCTAAATATATATATTTGAACACTTTTATTTATTTTAAAGATTGTAAGACTGAAAATATATTTAACAATTGTAAGACAATAACAAGTAATCGTAAAGATAACGTTTCCCCCCACTCGTTAAACTACATAAAGTAGCTAACATCTTCTCAAAACTGTAGACTGAAATCCAAAGTATTTCAATAACTATTTTGAAAATCAAAAATGACCATAGAACATTTGTTAAGTTCATGCTGACGTGTCACTTCACTCAAATGCTCGTGTGCAGCAGATTTATGGATGGATGATTTTTAGATTTTGTTTTCGGGCACGTACGTCATGATGTGTCGGCAGGGACTCTGATTCGTCGCCAGCGCATCCCACTGCCGCCCCCCAAACACGAGCGCTTCTACGACGTCTTCCACTTTAACCTCAACCGCCAGATGGCGCTGTTCTCGCGCACCTTCACGGTGACCGACTGCGACCGGTTCACCAGGAACTTTCTCACCAAATGCGGCGTCCTCCTCAACGAACCGGTCGCTGTGCCCCAAGACCCCTACCGTCGCCTCCGGGAGAAGGTGACCTCCTCCTCATCCTCCTCATTGTTCTATTGCTCCGACTGAGTACCTCGCGCACCGTTTGTCCAGATGGAGAAGAGCGTGAGTCCATTGCGGCCGTACGAGAGGCGAGACACCCTCAAGCAGTTCTTGGAGCACGACGGCAAAGTGCTGCGCTTCTTGTGCTTGTGGGACGACGAGCGGGCGGCGGGCGGCGACCCGCGCGAGCTGCTGCTGCGCTACTTCGTGGCCGACGACAGCGTGGAGATCCGCGAAGGCGGCAGAGGCGCCGCCGCCGCCGCCCCGTTCCTCCGGCGCGGCAAACTGCCCAAGGTGAGTCGCTTGGCAAAAAGGGAGGAGCCAAGTCGCCGTTTCAAACGCAAAAATCCCACAACCCAAATATTGCAGTTCGTTCCGGGGTCGAACAAGCAAGCGGAAACACAAACAAACAACGAACTTACAAAGACAAATATGCATAATGTGCGAACAGCACTGCGAACAGTTCTTCTTCAGGTTTCTCAATAAGATCGGCTTCGAAATACGTCTCGCATCGAGAATCAGAGACTTACTTTCACAGCACCAATTCTCACCGCTTTCATGAGCATTTTTCCAAAAGTGTCATTTGTGTTGGCGACGCTACATGGCAGCAACAAAACATATCAGAAACAGCAACTGCAACAAAGTGCTGGTTTTGTTGTTGTTGTATGTCCTGGAAAGTTGCCACTTTAGAGGAGACCCGGGGGATCCCACCCGACAGCCACAATATATCGAAATATCGTACATTCCTTGGTCCACAGCAGCCATGCGCTGCATTTATTTGGTCTCCGCTTCCGCCGCTGACGTCACACCAACACATGGGGGCGTGTCCGTTTTGGCAAAGAAAAGGAAGGGGGGCGTTCCAAGTGCAAGTCGTTATTGAGCAATTGCTCCAAAATGGATTGCTATTGTGGGAAATGGCTGCCAGTTTGACTTCCTTCAGCAAATCAGATTGTGAGTGGACTACGGGCCTGCTCCAAGTGTGCGTTTCTAGCGTGTGCGCGGTGAGAGCAAAGCCAAACGTTCCCAATGTTCTCGGCTGACTTCTTCCCGTCGGCCTGGACCTCATTCCCTCCGACCGGAAACCCCGCCGGGCCTCCGCCGGGCGCGCTCGCTTTCGCTTTCGCTCCACTAACTCGCTTCATGAAATGTCAGCAGCCCTCCGGAGGTTGGCCGCGATCCGCCAGCCAATGAAAAGGCAGCGAGGCGGCCGCCGTCCAGCTTCATTGCCGCCGCGCTCCGTCACTTCGAAGTTTTGCCGATTTTATCGGGGCTTCGGAACCGTCGTGCGATGAAAGTTCAGCCCAGTCTGTCGTTTCATATCATTCCACATTTCCCTTTGATTTCATTCGGTAGCGCAGAGCGTAAGCGTACGTCCTGCGACCGGAGGCTCGCCGGTTCGGACGCCGTGTCGTCGTCGTGCCCCCGGGCGAGACGCCGAACCCGCTTCGCCTACAGATGAGTGCGGTCGGAGGGGCCGCGGGCGCAGAACGGCAGCCGCGCTTCGGCCGGACTGCCCCCCGCAGGGCAGCTGCGGCTCTACAAGTAGCTCAGCACCAATAGGTAATAGGTAACGGAGGAGTGAATGAATAATGTGTGAAATTGTAACGTGGCTTCGAGTGCCCTGAAAAGCGCTAAAAAAGTGTCATGCATTAGTATTATTATTATGATTATTGTGATTTCCCTTTTGAATGCTTCTCCATACAAGAAGGCAGAAGCATTTTTCTGCAGCGCTCGTCCTCATCGGGCACGTCGGAATTCGGGGGACGCCCCGGACCGGTGGCCGGCCAACGGCAGAGCACACCGAACAAGCAACCTTTCACCTTCACGTGCACACCGAACGACCTTTTGGGGTCTTCGATAAAGCCGTTGTTTTTCAACCGTGGGATGATGCCGGATTACCCGGAGGGAACCCACACAAGCGTGGGCAGAACACGCGAACGCCACACAGGCGCCGGGATGTCGTGCCGCACGGACATTTTCAGCCTGAGCGCGGCGATCGGCGCGTTTGCCTCCCGGTTGGCAGCGGCCATTATGAGGTCATTTCCCGCAGGCGTCCTTCAAAAATTCAACGTGTCCTCCACATTCGATCAAATTTCGAACAAATGTGGAGCGAGCGTTTGTTATTCTTCTGACGAATGAATCCCCTTTTTTGGCAGCCCGGACATGCCCGAAACACTCACTGATTACGGCGCCGAAAGACTTGGCGGTTTAGGGCCCACGAGCCGAACGTGACGCCCCCGACGGCCCTCGCAGCGCCCCAAGAAAGTTCGTCAAACTAGACCACGCGCTTACCTGTGGCGGCAGGTGACACGAAACCAGGCGGCCGTGCCGATACGCGACAGGGTGTCGGACATTTTGCTTTGAAGCGGCCGTTTCGGGGCGAATAACGGGGTTCGCGCTTTCTTCGCCCTACGCCGAAGCAGAGACGGAGGCCGTCTTTTCCCAACCTTTATCGAGCCAACGCACATATTTGACGTGAGAAAAAAATCTCCGGAACAGAAAAAGAATTGAGTTGTTCTGCCTGTCAGCATATGTCGCTGGCATAGCTCGATATATGTAACGTTTAGTTATGTGTCGTAAATAAATCGATTTTGGACCATGAGTTGGAAATTGCCCCCCAAAACGACGGTGATGATATGGCATGCCTCCGCAGTCACGCTGCTTTGGGATCATCACTGCAGTAGCCTACAGTGGTTCTTAAAGTTCCACCGCCCCAAAATATTGCGCTCATAATGGCCAACATTAAAATACAATCAAATCAATAGAGAGGCCGAGGTTTTCCCTCTCAGGAAAAAAAGAAAAAAGAAAGTTTAAATAAGCCGGTGCGTAGCTACGCGCTTCATGTTTGTTTGTATTTCATGTTTTCACATTTTCAGTGATTCTGTCGCATAGCACTCGAGGGGGCACCCGTGGTATTCGTATCACACTTTGAGAGTCAGCGCTTAGTAGACAGACGAGCAAGGCTAAATTCCCCCCGAAATGTGGTTTGTATTTTTGGGTGTCAAGTGCAGCTAATGTGGGCGGAGCGTGACGCGGAGGTTTGACGGGTTCGCTGTCTCCGCAGCGACCTCGGAAGCACTCCAATCTCCCCGGGCAGCTGAGCGACCGCGCCGTGCTCAACGCGCTGGCGTCCGGCACGCGAGGAGACCGCTTCGTACCGGATGGCCGCAAAGTACGTCGACACGGCAAAGGTCACGTGGTGCGGTGTCATGTGCGCTCACGACATGTGCGCGTCGACCTTCCCCCGCAGACGGGCGCCATCCGCGAGGAGTTCTACAAGGACTGCGATTTGACGCTGGGCGGCGAGCTGAACGTGTGGGGCAGGAAAGTCGTCATCGCCGACTGCGATGACTTCACGAAAGACTTCTACCGCTCCAAGTACGGCATAGGTCGGTAATCGGAACCGGCGCTCGATTTGAGGATTCCCGCATAGTTTGTAGGCGGGACACCCCCCGCCGCACTCTGATTGGCTGTTATATCCCGGTAGAACACGCCCTACTGCTTTCGGGTGGGAAAAGAAGGATGTGACCTCAGTGTGGCGTCGTTAATATGAATCCCGCTAACCCTCACCCACCCCAATCCTAAACTTAACCCATCCTAAACCACCTTCGAGAGGCCCTAAGCAGATATCCGCGTTTTGTTTTTCGAAATACATGAAATATATATACATATACAGTACAAAGACTTAGAACAATATAGTGCTGGATAACGAAAACATAGCTTAAGCGTCTCTTTCCCCATTTGAAGTTTCCCGATTTTGGGGGCGGGGCTAAAACCCAGCCCTGTGACGTCACGGGGGCTGGGGTGTAGACTTTCTGGCGCGAGTTCCCTCCCCCACTGCACAAGGACAAAGTGACGTCATTTCGTTTGGCTGCTCAGTTGTGTTTTAGCTGCGCTTAGCCTCCATAACAAGGCCCGTTTATCACCGCGTCGTGCGGCTAGCGAGCTAACGATGGCTCCACCCCGAAAATACGTTTTTGAAGCTCCCCCCAAAAAATGAGGAAGCGATGGATTGACTTTTTAAAGACACGCAGACGGCGAGCTGAACACGATACGTCGGATAGTTTTTGAAACCTTCACCGGAGACAACCTGGCTCGGCGGGTAACTCGATACGAGCGAACGGGGCAGCGCCGATCGTCTAACTGCCCGGGCTTCCTCCTACCGTGCCGCGTTCGTCTGTGACATTGCGCTGCCGACAACGAGGGTAAGTGGACTTGTGTGCTTCTTTTCATGATCGTAGTCCAAAATAAGCGAGTTGTTTTGACCTGGTCTCAGCGACCACCCCCTCAGTCTATTTGAATCCTTTTGGCGCAGCCGTCCGACACGCCCGCAGCGCCTGAGAGCTGAGAGGAGGCCTTTATTATTCAACTTTGGAAACCTGAGAGGAACCGGAGACAATTCGGACCTTTTTTGCGCCGTGGCGTCGCTCTTAAGTGCGCGTTTTTCAAAATTGGATCGTAGAATGCTACTATTATAACGAGTCTTATCATTTTCCCACGAACTATTTCAACGAGTAGCCTGTCTTTTCTTGAGTGTCGTGGACCAAAGCTCGGACGGGCTGCAGATCACATGAGAACCGGAGAAAACCCTTCACGCTCCACCATCTCTCACTGCCTCCAATTCGTCACGTTGAGCCGCACAGAAGATCCAGCAGGAGAGGCGGGAAATTGTAGCAGCCGTGCGCGCTCGCTCGCGGCGACACGGCGTCCCGCGTTCCGATAACGAGACGCGACAGGCGCGCCGCCCCGGGCGGGGAAAGCGGGCGGAGCGACCGACTCCCGGCGGTCAAAGGTCGTCCGCCCGGGACGCGGACGAGCCGCCGCTCCCGGGCTCGGTCTTCTCTGAACTGTTTTGTCCTTCTTCCCCCTCAGAGCACTTCGAGCCGGTGCGGTACAAAAGTCCGGCGGCCCCCGAGCCTCCCGGACCGGTCCCTCCTTATAACGGCTTCGGCTCCGAGGAGGACTCGCCCAAACCCCCGCAGAAGGATCTCCTCAAATTCCTGCAATACGACAGGTCGGAGCGCACGATTTGCGGTTTCGCCCGCTCGGGCCGCGTGGGAAATTGCGGACCGGCCTGGACACATCGTGTGCCGGCGCCGCGGCACACAAAACACGCTTTGGACGTGTAACTATTACCGAGTGTGACGACGACCCTTCGCAGAATAGTTCATATGGTTCATATGATCATTTGACTATTGATAGCGAGTAATGTCTGCAGACGGCGCGGAACTTTTGCCCAAAGATGCCTGAACACGACGGGCGGGATTGGAATTGTTATTGTTGATTATTGTTTTTGAGATATTCACTTGTGAGGAGTTTGGCCCGTCCGGGTCCCCAAATTGAAAACGTTTGTCTATTGTGTGCAGTGCCAGTATCAATGTTCGCGTCAAGGTTTCTATTTTGCTGTGCCTCGCGCTCGACTGCAGAATCAAACCCCGAACCTCACAGCGGACGTGCGAAGCGGTCGTCGTCCTCGGCGCCGTCGCGGTGGTAAAGTACCAACTTGAGCTCAAGGAAAACGCGGCAGCTCGTAAGCTCGTGAGCTGATAGCGTCGCCGATATGGCGGCCTCGCATCTGCCGCTGGAAATATTTGCAATGTCGATGGCCCAGCCTGGACCGCTCGGGTTGTGTCTCGCCTTTGCTTCGGCGCCCGTATTACGCGAAAAGTGTTTTTGTTTTGCTCCCAGATGCGGCCTCGAGAGTCATGTGCTCAAGTTCTACGCCAAGATGGTGAGCAGCAGTCAAGCGGACAGCGACAGGGAGTTCATCGTCTCCTTCTACCTGAGCGACGACACCATCGGCGTGTTTGAGCGCTCCCAGAAGAACTCGGGTTGGGACCGTGAACCTGAACTAGAGTCAGCTTGAGCTTTCGGGAAGCCGCGGCTTGAGACTTTTCTCTCCTTTCCGGACCGTCAGGCGTGTTTCTGTCGCGCCGTCGCGTCAAGAAGCCGGGCCGGGAGTGGTTTAAGAAGGAGCCCTGCCGCTACTTCGGCGCCCCAGATCTGCACGTCGGGGCCACCCTCGGCCTGAACGAGCGGCGATTCCGGCTGCTGGATGCTGACGAGTACACCCTCGACTACATGGAGCGACACGCTGAGCAGGTTTGGGAGGAAGATTTAGTTAAGTTCAGATTTAGTCTAGTTAATGCCAAACTGTGCCAAATTGTCTGAAGTTCCCCAAAGCCAATATAGGCGCCATCCTGGCGAAACTTCGCTCCATTCCGGAGGAAAAGCAGCGAGAGATCAGGAACTTCCTGACCCTTAGCGATCCTACCGACACCGGATTCGTCACCTTTGACTCCTTCAGGTACGACTCACAAATTGTGATGCTTTTTTTTCTATCTGCCCGATCCGCGCAAACGTCGCTGACACGCATCGGGGCTTCGGGGGGCTGAGGACGACTCGACAACTTTCCAAAGCGCCTCTGCGGAATGGAATTACGCAATGCCGGGACCGGGCTCACTCACGTTGGGCCTGGCACCAAATCTGTTCCGGGTCATCCATCCATCCATTTTCTGTACCGCTTCTCCTCACGCGGGTCGCGGGCGTGCCTGACTGACTGGCGGACTTCGGGCGAGAGGCGGGGTACGCCCTCAACCGGTCACCAGCCAATCGCAGGGCACGTAGAGACAAACAACTATCGGCGCTCGCGTTCACACCTACGGGCAATTTAGAGTCTTCACTCAACCTAGCACGCATGGTTTTGCGATGGAAGCGGGGAGTACCACTTGATGCCAATAGAGCTGCTTCCGCATCCCCAAAAACAAGCGGGGAAAAGCCACGGAGCGACAGGGGAGAACACGCAAACTCCGCACGGGCGGGGCCGGGATTTGAACCCGCAACCGCAGAACTGTGAGGCAGAGGTGCTAACCAGTCGTCCGCCGTGCCGCCCTGTGCCGGGTCACTCCAGAGAACGTTGAATGGCCTTTTAATGAGCAGAAGGCATTTAAGTAGACTTTAAATATATGTAGATAAAATACAAAAGCGATCAAATGACTTTTTATAACAATAATAGAATCAAGTTGTTGATTTAGAAGTAAAAATGGTAGTGATTGATGAGAATAATGTTGCATTCGAGTTTGATTCGAATGCTATCTTTTGTGACACTCGTCTGTCTCATTGGAACTTTTGGGCAGCGCTGCAGGCGGGCCGCTCTTTGCTAGCAGCGCGTTCTCGCGGTTTCGACCAGAAGAGCGCTCCCTCAACTCCTCGCTAAATGACTTTTCTGCCACACGGTGAATCCCGGAATAGCGTCGCGGACACTGACGAAGGGTAAAGCTCTTTTTCTGTGCGTGACGATACGACAGGGGCCTGCAGACGGCGACGGAGTGCGGGCTGAGCGAGCACGAGCTTTTGGTCCTGGGCCGCTCTTTCGCCGAGCGCCGGCGGCCCGGAGCGGACGTCGGCCCGACGCCGGCCGAGGCCCGGCGCGTCCTCGAGAGGAAAAACTTCGAGCGGCCGCCCGACGTGGCCGGCGCGGACCGGCTGGAGCGTCCCGCTCCCCCGGCGATGCCCGACGACATCGCGAAGGTGAGACGCCGCCCTTTGCTATCGGATGCGTTCGTCGCTCGAGGTTACAGTGTGAAATTTCCTGGCACAGTTAGAATTGCTATTTCAAACAGTCCCGGTTATAAGCTGCCGCTCAGCCTTCCGACGGGAACTTCTCAGGGGGAAATGCTCACTGAGCTCAGCCGTTTTACGGCCTGTCATCAGCAGGTTGCGGCAAGACCGGAAGAGTCACAGAAAGGCCTGGAACTGTATTGGTCGTTTCATGGCTCGATCACCTGTTGTGAAGTTCTCGTAGAAAAGCCGCTGAAGCGGCCGGACACGTGCCGTCGGAGGTTTAGAGAAGGTCGAATTCCAACCTTAACACGAGGGTGAACCGCATTTTCGCTCCCCAACGAACGAGAGTCGCGAGGAGTTTACGTATGCGCAGTCACAACAGGTGGAATCCGCGATATGTTTCCGTAGCATTTACGTCACTTCTTTTAAGGTCTTGAAAAACAACGAACGCATTTAAATGTATCTATACTGTATATTCATATATTGAGAGAGAGCAAGAGCAATGGAGAACAACAAATATCGGCTTGGAAAAACGGAGTAACAACTGGAACGATACGCCGCAGCGGCCCATTACCGGAATCCCGTCGGATGCGATTGACGAGACGTTCGGGGTCATCTTCAAGGCCCGACACAATCGATTCCGCAAGCAGGAAATCATGAAAATGATCCATCGTCACTTCCGGGGTCAAACTCACCGTCATTTGACTCAATTCATTTGTTTTTAAGTGGCTGTCAAATGAAATAATATCAAACTACTGACGAATGAAATGAAACTACACTCCCTTCAGTGACACCTGGTGGGTGTGTTGCGTTCAAGGACGAGGAAAAACATGCAGTTAATCATCGTCACTGTCATACAAGTTCGTCACACAAAAGAAGTTCGCTCGTGTAAGGAAGTAAAACGCATGACACAATCATCTCAGGTGACTTTCGGGGAGTCGCCGGCCAATAAAAAACGCTCGTTCAATTTTGCCGTACGACATTCCAAATAACAGAGGATAGGTTCCCAAAAACAGCGAACCGCATGTGCAGCGGATTACTGTCTAGCTGACCAAGAGGTGGCGCTAAAAACAACGGTCGTTGCATCGCAGAGCACGGCATCAAAATTGGATGAGTCGCCCTAAAATGCTCATTTCAAATCAGAAGCGACCTGCGCTGCTTTTATTTTAGCCTCGCGCATAAAATGCAAACCTGCCGCCAATGCCCGAAATACACACAAGGATATTTTTCCGGACTTCTTTCTTACGTCTCGTGTTTTTTCCTTCTGCTCTCCAGTTTGATGTGAAGCTCCGACGCGATGCCAGCGGCGGGAAAAAGATCAATTACTCCTCCCTGCTGCGGGAAGCGTTCCCCGCCGTCTCCGGCGCGGCCGACCCGTCGACGTAGATCAGTTAACACGAGAAGACGAACGAGCGCGCGTGAGGATGAACATCCCAAAAAGCGGGTCGACTTTCAAACCGAACCGCATTCCAGGTCAAGGTGGCTCGCGCGATGACCACGAGCTCGGAATTGGAACGGAGCTTCCGCCGTTCCTGATTTTGTGGCTTTTACGAGCCGGAAGCCCAAATGATGTAAAAATAAACAAATCAATACTTGAAATGATGGACCCTGAATCTGAATCTATCTGAATATATATATATATATGTATGTATGTATGTATACAGTGTATATATATATATATATATTTTCCTTCCCTATACTGCTCGCCATGTAGTGTGTAATATATAATAATAATAATGATGATGTGTTATGTGGTGTGGAAATGCAGCCTATCCCAGCGAGTTTGCGAATGGTGACTCGCGAGTAGGCGTGGCTTCGCACAGCGACACGACATCTTGCGATCAGAACGCGGGATGACGTCAGCATTTCGTCCGTCGTCGCTTTGAACACAGCGAGGCGGGAGAAGTGAGTTTGCTCGGACGTTACTGGTCCCGCCCCTTCCCGATGCGGCCTGCCGCGTCCGCGGGCCCGAAGAGCGTCATCGGGCGGGTTCAAATTCGGCGCCGCCTGTGTGGAGTTTGCACGTTCCCCCCGCGCCTGCGTGGCTTTTCTCCGGGCGCTCCGCTTTCCTCCCACATCCCAAAAAGATGCGCGGTAGGTCGTTTGAGGACTCTAAATTGCCCGTCGGTTCGAATGTGAGCACGAACGGTTGTTTGTTTCGATGTGCCCTGCGATTGGCTGGCGACCGGTTCAGGGCGTAGTCCGCCTCCCGCCCCAAGATAGTCGCCGGCACGCCCGCGACCCGCGTGAGGAGAAGCGCTACGGAAAACGGATGGATATTATGCCGGACACCTTCCTGACAGTATCGATCAAAAGTCCGTGTTATTTTCGATCCAGCTTTTGTATCGGATGTCATCAGATTGCGCAGGTCCGCCTCCAAATCCCAATCCTTTTGGCAGCCCCTTCCAAGTCTATTCTATTCTATGAACCGTTTCGTCACGTAATTGTAGCGTTTCAATTCGATTTAAAAATAACAGACTGTGCCGGCGGGCATTCCCGCAGCCCTGCAGTCGGGGAATCCGTTTTAGGAGCGCCTTCCCAAACATTTTCGTCTTCGGTATCCCGAAAGCGTTTTATTCGATTCTAATAATGATTTCCTTTCGGGGAGAAAATAACAAGGTAAACGTGTGATTATTACACCGGAGCGACATTCCGCAGTACGCTGAACCCCGCGCCGTTTGGGAATCCCTGATGGAGAGCGGCCCTTTCTCTTTGAGACCCCGACGGAGCTGGCACCCTCCTCGCCGGCTCAACGCGCGCACATAAAACCCTACGTCCAACCTCGCCTCGTTCAATACGGCATGATTTTGAATCAAGGAGACTTGAAACTCATAGCGCGAACTTGAGCTCTTCTACCGATTCCACCGTATCGGCATGCTCCTTTTAATCTCCGTTTAGGAAGTTGACGAAGTGAAAATGGCGCCTTGAAGGCGCTCGTGTGTGCCGGATGAGGATTTGTTCCCGCGAGCCCGCCGTCGCGTGCGGGATTCGCATTTGGCCTCCCATTAAGGGGACATTAGCACGCATCGAGGTGTGAGTTACGATGCGATAATGTCTGCGATGACGCCTGCGAGTGTCATTAGAAAGCAAAGCGTGCTTTTGTACAACTCTACAGGAGGCGGCGTGGGCCGTAAACCCCCCCAACCCCGAAGGGGAGAAATTTGAGGGTCAGCGGAGGTCATTCAGGTAATTGCGCGTCTTAAACTTTCGACCGCTTTTATTTCCCCCGAGAATTTGGAGCTCGCACACCAGGACGACGCTCGCGCGCTTCCTTCTCGACAAACAATTCTGCCGACTGGTTGAACGACCGCCGCCGAACGCGGTTTTGCGTCCAGAAAGAAGTTTTCCAATTCTGCCGTTACCGTCCACTCGCATTGGGGCCGTGTACGCAAAGCAGCCAGGGCTGCATGTTCTCATCGCACGAGTGACTTCACCATTTCTTATTTCATTTACTGTATCAGCAAACGAAGGTTCAGTTGACGCCGGCGATGACTCATTGACGTGACTCATGAGTCCGGCTGCGCTCCTTCCTCCTCTTCTCATCTTCTGGATTCCCTCCGACGCACCTCCGGGTGCCCAACCTTGTCGACGCAAAAGAAATGCCCACGGAAGATGCGAGGCGACGATTGGTGATGATTGACTCCCCTGCAGTCGAGCGTCCTTCGTGATGAGCATTTCTCACCTTTTGTCTCATTTTTATTTCAGGGCGTCTCGCGTCACACGGACGCCACGTGAGGATCACAGATGAGGTCATCGCATTCGCACGTCGTCGTATGCGCTCCGCGTAGGCTTCGTTAGGTACGCGGTCATCTCCGCCGACTTTGCGACCGTGGCCGCTCGAGCGTATTTCTAAAATTCGGGAATCCCCGCCACAACATCGTGGACTCCGAAGCCTATCGTGTATCGTTAGGATTGAAATGTGTTCTGAAGAGTTGGAAACGGGAATTTCAGGAATTCTTTGGAAATTGATAGTTTCATTTTCAATCAAGAGACTGTTTGTAAATGATTTAGAAGAAAGCAAATCAGTTTTGGTTTTTCGCGGACATGCGCCCAACAGAGTGACAATTTGGCGTCAGAAAGTCGGCCTCAGACCACGTCGAAATTCCGCCGCGAGGTAGACCGCCGGGCTCACTCATTTTTGGTGAATTGGATCGGAGTACAAGCAGACCGATGCACGAGGTTTGCTGACAAACCTCGTTGCTTATCAGCGGCTCGTTCTGCATTTAACAAGGGGACCGTGTCACGTTGTCTGTTGCCACGGCGACAGAGGTCCGCTCACACACGGCTCGCCGCCATTCCGCGTCGTCCCGTTGCGCACGGAGACGTCCCCGCGGAGAAGGTCGTCGCGCCGCATTTAAAGGGAAGGAGAGGAGCCGCTTCGACCGAAAACTTTTGGATCCAGATCTTGTTTTGGTTCTCATTTAGACTTTGCAGGCGTACCTGATGTCGTGTCCGCCGAGCATGATCGTTTACACGTGCTCCTAAAATGAAATCTCCACAAAGTTGACCCCTCGGGCTGTAGTTTCCGGGTGGAGGGTTCCGAGCCTGGAGATTCTCATCCGTGAGGTCTTGAAATTCCCGCTCCTCACGCCGCCCTTCACCCGCTCCCGGCCGGCTGCTGCAGTAAGACCACCGAGGAGCAGTTGTTTCGAAACCAACCAAACACTTTTAGAACCCTGACCTCGTTTAAAAAAAAAACAAAACGCTTGGCTTTTGGTGCTCTCTCTCTCTCTCTCTCTCTCTCTCTCGCTCCTGATGGCTTGGAATCACCATTTGCCACCGCGGGAAGCTTGTGACCGAGAGAGCATCAGCTGCTGTGTCAAAGAGAGAGAGAGAGGGAGGGAGGCGTGTGATTTGCCATGTCACGTCCACATGTGGCAGGCAGGAGCAGCATCCTCCTCCACTGACGCTTTGCCTTCTTTTGGGAATGACCCGTGGGCGGCGGACAGAGCGAGGAGGTGAGAGAGCCGAGCGGGGAGGCGCACACGTCGAGAGGAGCCGCGAGCGGCAACGAGAAGACTCGGACCGCCGGCGCGGCCAGCGGGCCTCATGTGAAGGTAAGAGCGGCCGTGTGTGCGGGTCCGCATTTCGCGCCAGCGGCGGGAGCTAACGCAGTCCAAATGTTTGGGGACTCTCGGGGAGTATTTGGGGATGACTGCCTACATTTGAAAAGAGATACGTGTCCTTCCTTTGTTAAAAAGGATTTTCTTTGCACCGCCGCAACGCCAAAGAGGTAGACGAGGGAAATCAGCCGGGCTTGCTTGAGATCTGGACCACTTTGAAGGTTCAAAAACAAAACAGGAAGAGCAGCGGCGAGGAGAAATGAGGCAACGGCATCGGGAGAAGAAAGATATTCCCCCTCCGCGGCCGTACTTAAGACGATAGTCTGACGTGACGGGTGACGCGAGTGACAGTGTAGGTGGCGAACGTGTCGGCCTTAAAAGCAGATTCTGCATTTCCAAAATTGTCCGTCTCGTTTGAAAAAACACTTTATTTGTGCGAGCACCACGCAGCAAGTTAACAAAGCAGAGAAACTATTTTGTGGGCTGAGAAGTTATCCAAACAGTTATCGTATATAATTCGGGGTACGAAAAACATTTTGACTTTTGCACTCAGGCACGACTCCAACTATGTCCTTTTTTTTTAGTTAAGGAGTTGACTCGGTACTTCTGCTTTCCCCAGAGTGCTTTTGACCTCCGTATGTTTGTAGGTGTACTGACGTAGCGAGCGTGAGTACTTTTGCCGCCTCTGATATGAAGACTTGTTCTTGAACAAAATCCGAACGGACGTACGTGTCATCGCACGTACGACATACGAGCGTATGCGTCGTCGGTGAGCATGCGAGTTTTTCTTCATGTTCAGAACAAGAAGACAATCACTTCTGTTCAGGACGCAGTCCGCCTCGCGCCCGAAGTCGGCCGGGTTAGGCTCCGGCGCCCCGCGACCCCGCGACCCCAAACGGGAGACGCGCGACTGAGAAGGGACGGAAGTTGTTTTTGTTGCCCAAGAAGTTTCTTTCACATTTGCGAGAAGATGAAAAATGCGTTTCATCGGCACGCATCTCCACATTTTTCATCTTATCGCAAATGTTAGGCCAAAAATGCGTCACAATGAAGTCCTTTCATTGAGGCGGTGGAGAGCGGAACGTCCCGCACGGCTGGAACGTTCTCCTTTCCCACACGCGAGGGCGTTACGGTCAGGGGCGGCATTCTCCTTCACATTATACCGGGGGGGGGGGCGCCATCGAGCGGCGTCGCACAGGTTCGCCGTTCCACCTCTGAATTTATGGGGGAGACGCACGGCTTCCGTCGGTCAGCTCCGGACCCGCGTGCGGCGCGAGAGGTTGCGATTATGTGGACGTGACGCGCGGTGCTCACGAAGGCGTTCGCCGGGACCCGGGGGGCGCGTCGGACCCTCGAATCGGGCCCGGCGGCGAGCGTAAGCGCCGGGGGCGTAGCTCGCGGGGAACGTCCCGTTAAGGATCGACTTGTGCCGGGGACCACCGAGGAGATGAGGGGGGGAAACAAAGCAATCTCGATGAAATCGAGAGACCGAAATGCTCTCGGATAGGGACGGGTAAACGACATCAATCGATGTCCCAAAATGACCAATGGGGCGCGCCCAAAAGGGTTTTCCGAGCTCATTGCAATCAAGAAATAAGGAATTGCTGGGAAAGAAACAACAACAACGACAATAGCACATCAAATACTCAAAATTGCGGCACGGTCGGTGGCCGACCGGTTAGAGCGTCAGCCTCACAGTCGTGAGGACCCGGGTTCGATCCCCGGCCCCGCCCGTGTGGAGTTTGCGTGTTCTCCCCGTGCCCGCGTGGCTTTTCTCCGGGCACTCCGGTTTCCTCCCGCATCCCAAAAACACGCATGAATTGGAGACTCTAAATTGGCCGTAGGCGTGACTGTGAGTGCGAACGGTTGTTTGTTCGTATGTGCCCTGCGATTGGCCGGCAACCGGTTCGGGGCGTGCCCCGCCTCCTGCCCGACGACAGCCGGGATAGGCTCCGGCACGCCCGCGACCCCCGTGAGGAGAAGCGGCTCAGAAAATGGATGGATGGATGGATACTCAAAATTCTCATGAAGAAATACATACAAATGAGAAAAAAGCAAAATGCAAAACTCCGTTTGCATGTGGCAGGAATGCCAACACGCATAGAAACAAAATCTGTTCCTATATACGCTCATGTTTGTGGGGCCGAAAATGAATATTTTGTATTCCACGGCATTGTTCACAAGGTCTCACTAAGCGATGCCCCGCAAGAACTGCAATCTTGAAAAAAACAACGACGACGACACAAAAACAAGCTTTACAGAGCACCGATGCGCGGCGCGCGAAGCCTTTTTGCTGGCCGCGGGCCGAAGGGAGCCTCCGTCCGGCTTCGGGCTCCGGCTGAAGCTCGTCGTTGTAAATGCTACTGCGTCACGTGGGAGAGAAAAAGCGAGGAGGTACCGTTACAAGCCGAGATTCAGAGAACATCTTTCATGAAACTTGATTTTTAAAATTTGTACCGGCCATTAAAAATGAACAAGAAACTGAAGAAAGCGGCGTGCTAGAATCCTTTCTTTCGTCGTTTGTAGACCTGCTCACCAAATGTCATCGTCTTGCGTGAATTTGGCTTTGGCGGCTTCATTTTCCCGAAATGACGCGCGGCGCTCAAAATGGCGACTTACTTGGCCCGCGAACACCGACGACAAAAACACTTCATCGGCACGAGGACGGACGATACATTGGAATAACGCTACGTTATTTGGCGAGCACTTTTAAAAGGTCGTCGAAGACACTGTACAGGTTAAGGGCGCCGTCCAAAAAACAGCATCTGCGTCATGTTTGGACTCGGCAGCGGTTGGGAGAAAAGTGCAAAGCTAACAGACGCTTGCTTCGCTCGCAGGGATGCCTGTTGTTTGTCTTCGGCGGACGTTATATTTAGTGAGGAGCTTAGCTTTTAGGAGGCTAGCGTGCGGGGAGGGCCGCTACATTTGTGTGTGTGTGCGTGTTCTGGCGTCAGTGGACAGTCGAAGAGCTTGGCACTCCACATGCCAAACCGTGCGCGTGTAGGACAGGTCTATCCCCATCCCCCCCCTCTGCCTCATTCCAGTCCGGAATCTGCCCTTTAGTTTATTAAAAGCTGGTCAAACAATGGAGGGAGGAGGAGGGGAGCCAAATGAACATCATGACGTCAGCGGAGGGAACAAATCGTGCGGCGCGGCGACCGCGTCCTTGGGAAAGAAGGCAGACGTGGGAATGTCGAGCCGTCGATTTCCCGCCTTTAAAGGCAGCGTCGGAGCCGTCGCGGACGTGTCGGGGTGTGAAGTAACGCCCGCTTCGCCCGTCAGCAATAGCTGCTGTCCGACAAATGGCGAGTCGTCTGAGCCTCAGCCCGTAAAACACCGACGACGGGAAAAACAGCAAATACAATCAATAAGTCAAGAGCGCTTCCCGCTTGGACATTGATGTGAATGTCTTACCTTCATGACCCCCCCCCCCCCCCGCTTTTATTGAGAGGTTGGACAGTTTAAGTCCAAAAACGGCGGAAATGGACAACACGAAACAAGGAGACTGCGCGCTGGCATCATGTCTGCTAGCAACAGAAAGCTCGGGGTTCTCCGCAGATCTCCGTCGTCATCGCACGTAGGAACCGACGACAGGCCGGAGTACGGTCCCTCGTGGCGTCGACAAAACATCCCTGTGAAACGTCGCTTCCCATCTCCAAATGTTTAGCGCAATCTGTTATGGTTTTACGGTTGACTATTCTGAGATGATATTTTGAACTTCCAAATCTCCTGGGAAAATTCATCCTCGAGGAGGAGAACTCGAACCGTTTGTGAAATGGCATTGGTAATTGCCAAAATGCGTTTGATGTCTCAATCTCGATTATAATTTCATTATTTGTGTCGATATGAAACGTCGACTCGCGTAAAGAAAGGAAATACGTTTTCCTTTCCTTTCCTTTCCTGTGTACAAGTCAATTGAAACAAGTGAGAAAGTGTGGCTGCGCAAGTGTGCACACCCTCCTGCAACTCGTTAAGGATTAGCCAATCACAAATGGCCGTCAGCGCGCACCTGGCAACATCGAAAGTGCCTTCGATTATCCCCGAGTACGTTTCGGCCGTCCGGGTTAGGCTCGGTAGCGGCAGCCTGCAAGTTCGCCGCCAACAGCGACCGAGCGCAGTCGGAAAGGGTTCGTCGTTTCCGCCGCTTTCTCGTCTCGAGGCCCACAAGGGGACCCCGTTCTTCTTTTGCTGATAAGCGGTGTTACGGTATTTACTGAAAATTGGCAACGTTGATGTCATCGTGGCGGCGAAGGGCGGACCCAAATGGGGGGAGTGCACGAATATCAAAATCAAATATTTATTTTCAAAAACAAGAAGGCAAAAAGGGCACATGGAGTTATCACAAATTCGATATGAACAAAGTCCAAAAAGCAAGGGTCAAAGGAACAAAAAAACAACACAACAAGATAACTACGACAGCAACAAAGATCCAACAGTCTGCACAAACCAAGACAAGACAACGAGGCACACCCGGACAAGACGCGAGCGGCTGGAGTTAGCCCGTTGGTTGACGCGAGGTCGAGGGCTGACGAGGACACGTGGAGACGAAAACCAAATGAGCAGACGAGACACGAACACGGGACGCGGCAAAAACAACAACAACGAAAACCAAGTGGAATCCAAAGCCGAGTCAAACAAAAACACAAACCACGACCAAAATTGGTTTTAGTGCGCTTGACGGCGAGCAGCCCAGTAAGCCGCCTCAAGAGATTCAAATGAAATCGGAGGAATCGGCCTCAAAGCGCCGGATGTGCGCTCGTGTATTTGGACTGTGCGACGTCGCCACAGACGAGGCTATTAATAGCGCAGATGATTGATAGAACACAAGAGGAATTAGGCGTCTGCGCTCTGTCCAAAGGCTAAAAAAAAGGCTTCATAAAGAGACGCGAGTGAAACACTGACATTATGCGTCTAAATGTGTCACCGTGACGTCCCCCTCCGTACACGCACGCTGTTGCAGCCGCGTGTCGTGTACAAGAGAAGTTGGCGGCGAGCGCGTGGATCGGTTCCACACAGCGGGACGCGCGTATAAATATCGGCGGCCCACTTAACGTACGGCTTTTATGTTGTCACATTGGCAAAGCTGCACGTCCAAAAGTAAGTTGTGTTTGCCGCGCGGGCCTCCGCATTGCCGGGATGCCGACGGGATGGCGCGGGCGCTCGGACCGTCACGGGGACCGGCGGGCCGGCAGCCGAGTACAAGGATGCGCCCGGCCTTTCCGTTGAGGCTCTGACTTTCCGGAACCGAGACGGGCGGGCATCAAGGACTCTACCGCATCGCATGACCACCGCGACGTCGGTTCAAATCCTCCACCTGTCGGGTTCCGATCGGGGCTCGATCAGGCAAATTCCCCGGTTGGAGTTGTTAACAGCGCGAGCCCTGGAATCTGCTCAATTTCGGTCCTGTTATGATGGACACGCCCACCCGCTTTTGCGTCGATCGCCGCAACTTGCGTGCGGGGCTTGTCCGGTGGCGCCGCCTGCTGCTCCGGCCCTCGAACTACACAGACGGCAAAATGGCGGATGTTACGCCTTTGGAAACGAGCACAGTGGCGGTGACATCGACGCTTTCCTTATCCGTGCACGTGTAGCGTTACCCTTAAGGGCCACCGTATTTGTAGCGAGTCAATACGGAAATGTTGTCATTCGGCACATGGGTCTGTCGTAACCTTCTTGACATAATGCGAACGAAAGAATAAAAACTACCGCAGAAGATGTCGCGCTAGCAAACCGACGAACTGTTTTCAAAGATATTTTGGAATGCTAATGATCATGACGGCTACTCCTATTTTTATTTGCGAAAAGGTTGTGTGACGTTATTAGACAGAAAGCAAGCAAGCAGTGTTGATGCTTAAACGTGTAATTGTGATGTATTAAAAAGAAATAAAAAGGCGACTTCTACTACCCCAGCCAACACCCGCCGCTGAAATTAGCCTCCCTGAACAACAAACGCTCGATCGATTTCCGACAGGTCGAAGACGGTCGACGAAAGCACGTCATGATACCGGACGCTCTCTGAGAAATCTTCGTCTCCGTGCTCAAATCAATTTGTTCGCCACTGTATATACACGACCAGGTTGCTCCTTCGACTGTTCGTGGATTTTTGTGTTTGTAGCATGATCGTGTTCGCGAAACTCGCTGACGGTAAGGTTAGGATTCAAAGTTCCGTTGAAAATAGGTTGATGTAAGGCTGGCAAAAAGAGAAATCCAAACAAGCAAATGCAGCGCGCTGCATTCCAGTAGCGGCGATTAGCGGCCGGCTGCGTGGCGTCTTTCCCGCCGCGGCCTCCCCGCGGAGACGTCATCGTATCTGCTCGCCTTGGTTTGAAACGACTTCTCAGAACTTGGGACGGATCGTCTCGCGGCTTTGCGGTTTAGCTCTCCCGCGGCGTCTTAATAATAGAGGCCGCCGTTTGGCCAAGTTGTTCTCGAAAGGAAATCGAGCGGAATTGGCAAATGCTCATTTTCGGTTTGACTTACGTTTCGTGTCGTTTAACCTGCGGCCCTCCGGCCTTCGGTTCCAAATTAGTTCGGCGGTACCAGAGGAGTCCGTTAAAGAGCGAATGGAGAAACTCCGGTTTCCTCCTGCATCCCAAAAACATGCGTGCCAGGTCGATTGGAGAAGAAGAGCGTAGGCGTAAACGTGAGAGCGAATGGTTGTTTGTTTACGTGTGCCCTGCGATCGGCTGGCGACCAGAGTCGGCGCGCCCGCGACCCGCGTGAGGAGAAGCGCGACGGAAAATGGATGGATAAGTGATTTCCTGACAGCCCGCTTGGGAATTTGAGGGTCCAACCTCAAAATGTTTCATTTGAATGTAAACAAACAAGATGGCTGACAAGTTTTGGATTTGTCCACGAGAGACTGCGAATCCCCTAATCTGCTAGTCTCGAGCCTCGCTTTTGGTATTTTTATGACAGACGGACAATGTCGCGCTAGTTCTGCATGCCGATCTCCACAGAGAACAGTTTGCGTGAAATGATATAAACAATAAATGTGAACTATAAATATGGAAGTCTATTGCGTCTTGGCTACGTTAGAGTGAATTGGCAGAAAGGAAGAAGCGCAATCATTTCTCTGAGGATGCGATGCATTTGGGACGACCGATTGTTTGCGGTGTGATTTCCACAAAGGGCTTTCGGGGGCCTTGCTGCCAATCTCGACATTCCGAAAAGACAAGTACAGCTTTTTTTTCACCTGGGGCAAAATGGCAAATCGGATACCAGGCGAATGACATGGATGACATAGCGACGTTTCAACACACCAATTTGCATGCGGAGTTTTGTTCGTTCAGATCGCTGAGAAAGGCAGCAGACTTCTCCGTGTCGTTCTTTGTGTTTTAGTCACAGGATGCAAAGTCGAGGCCATCTGAATTAGGCGGCAACATTCCATCCAGATCAGCCGAAGCGACGCGACGCGATTGATTCGGTAATTGAGATGTTTCCCCCGTCCGTTCTCCAACGGGATTCTGGAACAAAATCCTTTTGACAACGAGGCTCGAACAGCAGAGCGCTGCGGGACACGCGACAAACGTGGCGCCGCACAACCCAAAGCTCCTTTGTCTCCCGACGCTCTTTGCACTTGGCGGTGTTGTGAGCGTTTTCCTTCCTCTGCTAGTTTTCTTTTACCTTGAATGTTACTGCGTCGCCTCGAGTACATTTGTTTACCTGAATGGAGCTGAGAATTTCACACAAACAAAGACTTATTGTTCTGCTGCCAACCTGGCACTTTTTTGAATGAACGACGACAGAAAGAAGCAAAGGTGACCGTGTTCCCACAAAAGCAAGTACCGAGTACGGGGAGGGTCCGGCCGCCGTTCGGGAACAGCCGGCCCCCGTAAATCCGAGTCCGGGGCGGGAGTGCGAAAAGACGGCGAGGGGAAAGCTGCTCCTCAGCTTCGGCCCTCAAAGATAGAAACGAAAAACCGGAAACCGCCGATCTACGCTCATCGTATAAACCGGTCGAGAGGGATTTCGAGCTACTGTACTTTCTGGAGCATATGTACTGAGGGATGTTTCACGCTTTCAAAATAAGAACACATTGGCGCGAGCCAGAAACTGTGAGCCATTGTCATCAAGACAATTGGAACATATCGTTAGCATAAACAGTGACAACTTTGCGTCATATTTGAGGAAATAAGAAGTCAGAACGTCAGAAGAATTTGATAAAAGTGTCGATTGATTCCCGTAGCTCGGACTCGTAACCCTTTCACGCGGCGATCTGACAAACTGCCCGTCAGCCGGAACTCTCGCCGAAATGTGACGGTTGTGAATTTGCGCATTAGGTGCGCGGCGATGTCCGCGCGGAGGAGGACGGCGACGCGTGCTTTCCACGCAAACGGGCGCGAGGGGCGCATGTCCAGAATTGAACGTCACGCTAACTACGTACCGTACCGGGTCGGAAGCCGGCCGAGGCGCCACGCGTCGTTCCCGCAGTTCCCACCGTGTTGTATTGTCTCTATTATCGTGTTGTCCTGTTTTACCACTTTGTATTTTATTTGACTGTTTTAGATTGATGGCCTCCGAGTGTTTTTCATGCCAATATTTACGGTAATTACGACTTTACTACCGCTTTCGCGTAGGTGAGCGAGCGGGACTACGGCGGCATATGTCGTTGTCGTAGGAATTAACCGGAAAACTTTACAGACGAAAATCGAGTCATTAATGTCGTCGATGTATGAGTATAAATTATTGAGGCAGTTTGAACGTGAAGAATTTGAGCAGTTTACCACTTTTGATTCACTTTCGATTGGCATGCAAACTGCGCATTTCAAAATCTGCTCCATCAAGCTGAGCTCAGTCCCACCCGGCGGTCAACAGACAAGCCGAGGTCAGCGGGTGTCGAGGGGCGCTCGGTTGCCACTTGTGTCCGCTCGTAATGAAGCTGTCGTCTGTCGTCTTAATGAGAACCGAAAGGTCGTAGGGCGCGCACGGCGGGCGGGGGGTCAATTGAAGCGCAGCAGGACATTTCCACGCATTCCCTCCCGAGGCTGAAGGCTCATCTACGCTGCAAAAAGAACAATGTGAACGTCACACAAATGTTGTTTTTGCCATTGTAACCTGCGCCTTTCTGAGCCGGTTTGCACAAACGCTGACATCGCCCGGGAATGTTCCTGCGCCGCCGGCCAGCGCAGGTGCTCGGTTCTCGGTGCTCGGTGCCTTTTTCGCGCCGGCTGACGTCGTTCCGCCCCCCCCCGTGCGAGACACTGAAATCCTGCTTACAAATGGTACAAAATGCGGGACTGTGCCCCATCTTCAAATCATTCTTATTGTTTTCTAAATATTTCCAGGGCCTCTTCGTTTTTTGGGGCAGGAAGGCTTTCTTCATCGCGTCCATCCATCTCCCGTTTGTTTTCCGAGTTTGTCCCCGCTGTCGGCACTAACCTCGCGAGAACTGCCACCGGGCTCCTCCAGTTTGGAGCGGCAGAGGAACTTTTTTTGCTCGAATTATAATACGGGAGATTTCCGGGACGATGCTAATCCGGGACAGCCGGGTAAAATACGGTACCGTCCCGGCCGAAACGGGACACTTGACAGCCGCGCATACGTCTGCTTAACGTTAGCCGGTGTTTCGGGATTGCTGATAATTGGAGATCATCGGCAGCATCGCGGATGACGGAGCAGAAGTGACGCTTCCGTCGTCGCTTTCGTTTTGGTCGATTTCTACGTCCTGTTTTTTTTCCCGATTCCTGTCGACTCTCAGCCAGATACTGTATTTTGGTTTTTCCACGAACACGTGACTACGATTCGGATCTTCCGTGACTGGTGTCGTGCGTTTGAGTCCATCTGAACCACAGAAGTGGCGAACGGCTATCTTAACGCGCCACGCGTCATTGTTATTTTGCTCGTTTCGACCTGGCTGTAATTACATTGAAAACTTGACAAGTACAAAGATCATCACAGACACAGTAGCTACCTGAATGACCCTTGAGTTCGATGCCCTAAAAACGCTCGCGAGGCTATCAGGGAGAGCAGAGTTTTGGTTTCGGGTTTCGCGTAGAGGGTTAGCGCCGGTCGGCGTCGGCCGTAATCTACCTTGCGGCTCGGGTTCAAACATCCCTCAAAGCGTTCCGTTGAACAGACCGCACGACGATTCCGTTCTCCCTCGAGCGGATGGCTCAAGTTGAAAACAGAGTTCGGCTTGGAAGATTTGGGCAACGAGGCGTTATTACGGTTTCATGTGAACTCGCTGGAATCAATGACTTCACCGCGGGGAGCGTACATCAAAAAGTGGAGCGATATGCTTCGCCATTCAGGTGCCGAACTCTCAAATTGTCCAAGTCCGTAGAACACGATACGTTGAGTAGGAGTACATTCGCACAGCCAAACAAAGGACGCATAAACTTGATTATGCGGCGCGATGGTATTTTTAAGGTCCCTTAAGAGCAACAACCTCGGTGGGTCGGGCGGCGGAGAACGATTGCCAACGGCAGACCCTGAAATGGAAATGATTGCCACGAGGGAAGCGCATTATTACACACACCCGTGTGAAGGGTGTGTTCGGACCACGCTGAAAAAGGGGGGAAATCATTCTACTCGGAGAATTTTTGCTCTTATATTTGGGGAAAGGTTGCATCATTAATGGGGGAAAAGGCTCCTTTCTGTGCCATCATCGGGCAAGATCATTTATTGAAATCATTCTTCTCATGTGATTGGGATTTTTTTCTCTGGAAAAAGAATTTGATGAGGATAAAATTGTGACTTTTATCTCATAGTGTTTTCCCCCGCCCTTCGTTGTCGCTGTGATACGCCTTTGTGCTGACAATAATTCAAACGTAATAAGTCGGCCGATGCACGAGTAGGCGGTGACCTGAATTGGCACTTGAGTCCGCCGGAAAAAAACAAATGCAAAATCTGACTTTTCGCATTCGAATCACAACAAACTACTTCATTGCGACAAGAGCTGCATTTGAAAATAGAAAATATTTCACAAGGTCGAGCCTTTGCGTCTGGCCGACGCCATTGGGACTTCCTGCGCTTAGTTTCTGCGGCTGTACGCGTTAAAGCGCCGCCGGAGAGATCTCCATGAAAGGAGGGGCGGCCGACCGACCCGAGGTGACAAGTAGCCATCGCCAAGGTGGGCTCGGTAGCCAAGCGGCCGCTCCGACGGGTGCGAAACCCGGCAAGGGATCCTGGTCAACCCTTAAAGTAAGCCGTTTGAAACTCAAAAGAACAACGTTTTTGCGTCAAATTGGAGTTTTCTTTTGTTGGGCTGTTGTTTCGGAATGGTACAAGAAGTAACAATTCGATACTGATTCAGAGGTCATTCGTTACTGTCAATACGAATAGCCAATGGGCAATTCGAGGGCGAGTCTGAGTCCAACTGAATAACAAAATGGACACTGGAGACGTTTTTGGAAAGGGACACTTCTCCAAAGCACTGTCGGTAATTCATTGTTTTTCTGCTTCGCTATTAACCGGAGTTGGCATGTACAGTGGCTATGGTAAGTATTCAGACCCCCTTAAAATGTTCGCTCTTTTTTATATTGCAGCCCTTTGCTAAAATCATGTCAGTTCATTTTCTTTCTCGTGAATGTACACACAGCACCCCGTACTGACAGACAAAAACTGAATTGTTGACATTTTTTCAGATTTATTAAAAAAGAAACTGAAATACCGACCCTTTGCTGAGTATTTGGTGGAAGCACCTTTTGAGCTCGAACAGCCACGAGTCTTTTTGGGAACGATGGAACACGTTTTTCCCACCTGGATTTGGAGGTCCTCTTCCATTCCTCCTCGCAGATCCTCTCCAGTTCTGTCAAGTTGGACGGCGAACGTCGGTGGACAGCCATTTCCGGGTCTCTCCGGAGATGCTCAATTGGGTTTGAGTCAGGGCTCTGGCCGGGCCGTTCAACAACAGTCACGGAGTTGTTCTGAAGCCACTCCTTCGTTATTTTAGCTGTGTGCTTAGGGTCATTATCTTGTCGGAAGTGGGGGTGGGGGCACAGTTTTACCTCGGAACAAACAGATTCAATGTCCATCATTTCCTATGGGAAACATCCATCCATCCATCCATCCATCCATCCATCCAGGTCGCCAGCCAATCGCAGGGCACATAGAAACAAACAACTATTCACACTCGGGTTCACGCCTACGGACAATTTAGAGTCTTCAATCAACCTAGCACGCGTGTTTTTGGGATGCGGGAGGAAACCGGAAAGCCCGGACAAAACCCACGCGGGCACGGGGAGAAGACGCAAACTCCACACAGGCGGGGCCGGGATTCGAACCCCGGTCCCCAGAACTGCGAGGCAGATGTGTTAACCAGTCGATTATAAATGAGAGTAGATTATAAATTCAGATGAATCGGAAGCATCAACATAAAGCCTCGAGAGTTTGAAGTGGCCTCCTTTTAGCCCCCTTGATGCAAAGACATAGCGTAGATGCAGCCCACTCCCTAATTCGCAACACATTTCCTATTAGCGCAGAGGCCTCAGCTGAACTAACTGCAGCTCTGAACGCTATTGTCTGGAGGACAGTAAAACTGTGAGCTTGGAAAAAAGACCCTCCATAAATACGTGTGGAAACATGCTGCCGGACCCGGTGGAGGTTTATTGCAGTCGTGAGAGGGAGGTGTTGGTGTTTTAACGAAAAAGTCCTTCCTGCAGAGAGGAAAGGGCCCGGCCGCGGGCTGTTTGCGCATGGCTAAAGTTTCTCCGCCATAATAAATAAGCACCGTTTCGCCGTGCGTCGCCGAGTTCACGCGTAGTCCAGTAGTCGCGCACCGAACAAACTGTGCTGCTCGGTAGTGAGGGTCGTCGTGTACAAAGTGAATGTTAATGTTGCTGGCAGTCGGGCCCAAGACAAAGTGCCGTCCGTCACGTCGACAAGCGCCGGAGGTGCCGAAGCGGTCGTGAGAAAGGGAATGCCGGGGAGGTGGCGCCAGAGTGTCGCTGTCTGACAGTTTGACATCTGATGACGTGAGAGTGGGCCGCTGTGTCCCGCCGCACCGGGTCCTGTGCAAAAGTGTCCGGCGAATACATTCGCGATCGACCGTCATTTAACGAGCACTTAGTAGCCGCTTTCGTGCACAGATCCCGCGGAATCGACATTTACCCGGCGACAACTGCGTGTGTTTTCGCGCAGCGGCGCGGCTTCCCCCGATCAGATCATTCAAGGACGACACCGGCGGCGTCCGCTGTGACGTCTAAGAAATCGAGAGGGCGGTCGAAGCGCGCGTCAGCTTTTCCACCTCGACTCGGTTCGCCCGACTCGGTTCGCATCTGTGCCGTTTCTACAGACGAGCGATCCGGAAAAAGAAAACAAACGGACAGATCCCGACTTCGTGGAGCGGGCAGAAGGGGCAACGAACACCTCGGTGTCAGTCGTCTTGTCCTATCTGCTCTTTTCGTTCCGGCTGTAGAGTTTTGTTGGACTTTTCTAGAATTTCCAGGTCAAATTCAGCTTCTGACGGTTGATTGTATTTGAATGATTTGATGTCTTTGCCTCCAACCAGACTGTTGTGAATAAGGATGCCAGGAGATGGAGAGGCCCTACGAATCCAACCTCGTTCCCAGTTTGGCTCGACAGCGCACTGGATTTGAAGCTCCGCCGTACAAGAAGTGAGCAACGAGTGAGATCAGTCATTGATGACGCCCTGAAGTCGCCGTGCAGAAAACTCTCCGTAAGCGTCCCGGGCGGGCCCGAGGGCGGTCCGACCATGAAACCTTCAATCGCTGCGGTCCCGCCCTTCGGCCTCCTGCTGGTCCTGATGTGCTGCCCCCCGCTGGGCCCGGCGCAGTCCGCCGGCGACGACGGACACCCCTCGCGCGTGAGCGACTCGGACCCTCGGCGCTGCACGAGGCATCACTTTGTCGAGACAATCGGCCACCCCATTTATAAGTGCAACGCCAAGGTAAGACTGAGGAAAATGAGTCAAAACTCCACCCTTGTAAGTTGAGACTCTGCGTTGCGCTCACCTGCTCCTTTTTTGGGGCGAAAGTTGCTTCCGACAACAGAATCAGTCCACTTTGGAAAACATTTTGTTCCGAGCGTTTCGTAGGCACAAAGAGCCGACGGCAGCTCCCGCCAACCCAACCGAGGGTCACTGAATTTCTCCCACATTTTTATCAAACATACGGGGGTTGTGTTTTGTACGGTTTTGGTTTGTTACTCCATTTGTCTGTTCGCAGACAGCAAACGTGCGAAGGCGCATTTTTCCGAGGCGTTCAAGAGCGAAAGGGGTCGAACAGAGGGCAGATCTGATCAAAACTTTTGTTGGCTGAGATTTTGTCTTTGGCCTTCCCAAATGCACCTCCCTAAGCTGAAACAGAACCTTTCGTCAGTCACGGCAAAATCTTCCGGACAGTCTGGAAAGTCGTTTGTAGCTCGCGACCAACGGTAAATGGAGCGGTCGCTTGCTCGACTCCCGGCACAAAAGTCTCAAATTGGATTCCGTCCTTGCGTCTGTTCTTTTCTGGGGTGCTCTGCCTTCTTCCCAAAGTCCAGCATTCATTCCCGTTCACCGCTATTGAATTACAAACAGACAAACATTGTGTCACGTTACCTGTCCAAAAACCCCTTGAAATCTCGCCGAACGTTCCGTCTTTTCGAAAGCGGGGGACGTGCGCGAGCTCGTCACGTTCATTCGTGAGTCGCAAAACACGGCTGAATAAGCCCGATAACGAAGTGTACGTCGACCGTGAACGGGAGACGCACATTACTCTCGTGACTAAGTTCCCGACGAAATACACACAATAGAGGATTGAACATTTGGATGAGACCGGGGGAATAAGCCACACATTATTGCCCGTGGTCTCGTTTCTTCAGGGGTTTTCAGAGGGGATTGCGTTCGCTAACTTTGGATGCGTAACTTTAAAACTTCCGCATTTAACTTTGTAAAAGCCAACTAAACGAAATCGCCGGCTTTAAACATGGCACAAATCGCGAATGAGAGTGTGAATCGCGGTCTGCCTCGGGACCGACACGGGATCAGCTCAATTCTCGCCCTTTGTAAGCGGGACGGGAGTTTTCAAATTTTCGATTTTTTGAATCATTATTAGGATGATTATTTTTTTGTAATCTGTGACTTACCCTATACATGAAGTTAAACAAAACAACAAGCCAGGCATTTAACAGTCTCGGCGGCATTGGGTGTGGTACACTCCGATCATCTGAAGACACGCGCGCAAAGATTCTGCCCCACTGCCGATTTCGGCAACGATCTGCCGCCTCCCTCAGAAAGACGAAGATGAGCAGACGCTTTCGGGAAGGCTTGCAGAACGGCGACGTTATCAAAAAGAAACTTGCTTCGGAAAGTACGTCTTGCTGTCTGGAGAACCCAATGTGATCTAATTTGTCAAAGAAATGACGTCTCTTTTTATTTACGGCCACTTTCCTGTTTGTCAGTAAGGTCGCTTCCGATTGGCTACCTTACGCTTCACGCCGTCGGCTTCCCCCGCACACATGAACATTCCACATTGAAGATCGTCGGCCATTTCTGACCCTATTGCCGCTCTTACTTAACACACCTCGGCGCTAAGGAGAATCTGAGAAGACGTAAGATTCGTTTGGCGTCCTTGGTCAGGGAGGGGCAAAATTGCGGCAAAAGGGGCCCGATTGTCTTTCCTGGATGTCTTTCAGTCGGAGACATTCGCGCAAACGCTCGGAACGCTCGAGAGGCTGCAAGTCGGTGGAGGCTTAGCCGGCGCTGTTTGGTTCCATCCGTTCCCATTCATTGAAAATGTTCACCGACATCTTCCTCCCCGATCGAAAAGACGAGTAACGTTGACTCGATGGGACCGGTTGGCTGGATTGACGCGACGTGATTCAAGTGACGCATGCAATTCCTATTCTTTTTTTCTTGTGGCTTCCAATCGGTACAATGAGTCACGGTAGCTCGCGTGAACGGGGAAAACACGCACATAACCTTATTTCTTGCGATCGGAATCAGGCCTCTTTCAAACGGGGACTGCGTCGCGATCCGTCTTTTCGTTGAGCGTTTTGATTGGCTTTTGCGTTTTTCACGTCGTGTCACGTTTTCCCCTCGTCGATGTTCACGTCTCGTGCTGCTCATGAGGTTTCGGCTTCCGCCTGTTCTCGTCGGCCGCGTCCGCCGATCAGCTCCCTCCAGCCACGCGTGTCTTGTTCAGGTGTGCCTTGTTGTCTCGTTCCCGGGCGTCACCTGTCACGTTTCCTGAGTGCTTCCTTATCGGTAGTTTAGTCGCGGTGAGGGTTTTGTTTCCCCGTGTGGAACTCTGAACCTTGTCTTTGGGACTTTATCCGTGACATGTTTGCGTCTTCCTGTCTTGTTTTTTGAAAAGGAATCTTTTACATCCTGCACTCCCTCGCCTCCACCTTTTTTTTTCTCCGTCCCAATGCGGCTGCAGCGTCAACGCACAAATCGGATATGCCCCGTCGAAATGCGCAATCGGTGCCATATGCACAAATAAACGTCAATGACGCTTGCTGTAAATGTAAGCAACGCCATTTCGATACAGTACGTTAGCGGCGCAGCGATCCGTAATGAAGCGAAATAACTGCCGACGGTGGCCAGTGCAGTAAGGTGGAGCTCTGGAGCTCACCCTCCTTTGAACGTGCGAGGGAAGAGCGAGGCCTGGCTAAAAGGAAAACCAAAAAAACCAAAAAAAACACCATTTCAAGTTTGCAATAACTGTGTAGGATTGTTTGCTTCGCCGTCACCGGGCATTGGCATTGTCGTTCGTTCATGTTCAGTTTCACGTGTTCAAGAAATGTACACACAGCCATATCGGCGACGTGTCACTTGACGTATACTTGGAACTAGACAAACGGAAAAGACGCGGATGCAGGCGTGAAATCCACATTGGGCGCCTGAGATGTTCAGGTCGAGTTTGTGTTTCCATGTCGCTGGACTTTGACCGTTGTGGACGCTTGTCTTTTGTCTCCTGGTTTTGGCCGGCGTCTCCCGCAGTTTAGCGGTTGAACGACCGACCGGCGGCCCGGTAAGAAAATTGTGGTGCAAAAGTCAGTGGCAATTTTCCGCTCTTCTGTTGAAACGCCGGCGCAGGTGCCGGTCGCGCGTGAGCCATCAGGCGTCGGGTCTTTTGTCTTTGTTTAACGTTGTTGTCTGTGAGCGTGTCGAGCAGGTGGCCCGAAGCGGGGGTCGCCCGTTTTCTATAATGCTATGGCGGGAATTGGCTCAGAGGAGACTTTTACACGATAAAAACGCCACACTCGCTGCTCTTTTTCTTCCGTTGTACACGTGTATATTTGGCTACGCACATGTGTCAAAGGCAGTCGGTCCTGACGACATTCCTGCGGCGGCATGGCCGTGGAGTGTTCGGCGAGCTCGTGCAACAGAATTCCCCCGGGTGAGAAGATGCCTGAGGAATGGAGGAAAAGTGCGCTGGCGCCCGTTCCTAACAACAAGGGGGATGTGCGGAGCTGTGGGGAGTATCGAGAAATAAAGTGGACGAGCCGCACGACGAAGTTACGGGGAAGAGTGGTGGAGGCTAGACTCGGGACAGAAGGGAGTATTTGCGAGCAACGGTACGGTTTCATGCCTCGAAAGAGCAGCGCAGACGCATCAGGGATCGGCTCCGGGCCCCTTCCTATTCGCATTGGTGTCGGAATCCCCATGGACCGTGATGCTCGCAGACGATACTGACATCTGCGGTGAGAGCAGGGAGCGGGCGGAGGAAGATTAAGAAAGGCGGAGGCATGCGCCGGAAAGCAGAGGAATGAAGATTCGCCGAATGATGGTATTGTGATATTTGTGCACGAATGAGAGGGGCGGAGGGGGAAGAGTGAGGCTACGGGCAGACGGGATAGCGAGGGTGGAGCATTTGAAATAGGAAGGCAGGCCCTGATTTATTTTAGCGGGTGCTAAATTGAGGATGAGCACGTTGCGCGTGATTTTCTAACATAGCGATTTTGACTAAGATTTCTAATGGCAGGAGCCGACTTGCGTGTTCACTCGCTCTAACGGATTGCACACGCCGTTGGAGAAGGCCGTCGTACTTAAAGCAGAGCTTCGCGCTTCGGCCTGGAATATGCGGGAGCGCACCGCACCGCAAGCGCAAGCGCAAGCGCAAGCGCAAGCGCAAAAGTGCCGTGGCCCGGCGTTGGCAGTTTGATGGGGATTTGGGGCACAAATGACCGTGCCCCATGAATTGTGCCTAGCAACATTGATCTGCACAAATGATGTGATGTGACCCCCAAAAACGAATATGAGCATTTCTGTTCATTCCTACTGTCTGCAAGTTAGCCAACTGAAGTTTGAATTCATTTGTAATAAGTACGACACACAAAGACTGTTGATGACATTTGACTGAATAGACTTTTGGATTTGCGCTGTTGTAGCGGCAATTCCACGTGGCCGGGGAACGCCAGCGTGAGCAGTGCGTGCGGCGCACGCGGCAGTGTCGCACCAGAAAAGAATTGGCGCCGTTTGACGGCCTGGCGTCAGCCGCCGCCAAAGACAAACGGTCTTAAAGTGGCGACAACAGGCCTGCCCGGTGTCTGCGTGTGTGTGTGCGCGCGCGCGCGTGTGTGTGTGTGGGTCCCAGACGGGGCTGTGTCAAAGTGGGTACACGGGTGGCGACACCCAGCAGCTGACAGACGAACATGACACAGGAGTCTGTTTAGGGAGGCGACAGGAATGCCGAGAGCCACAAAGCGAAATGCGTCTCTGACGGACACGGCGGTAATCAGGCGCACTCGACCGTGACGGGAAGACGCCGCGACTGTAAATGAGCGCGTCCGGGTGTCACGACCCCGATCTCCCGCGACAAATCGCCGCTATCCGGTGCGAGGCCGCAGCTGGGAGATCGCCGTTTGTTGTTCCGAGAAGCCGCTTCTTTTTCTCAGGCTCTCGGGCTGCGTTCAAGTCGGCTCGGAAATGTTGAAATCCGCTTGAACGCAATCGAAAAACGTGGCTGACAAGGATGACAAGCTAGAATTAGTTTGGACTTTCAGCAGTCCAGATGACTAACCCGCACACACTGTGCCAGACGTTCCCGCCGCCGATGCTACGGGTGGAAATTGATCCCACGCGCTCGACTGCAGTGGCGCCCCGCCAATAAGGACCGGGCCGTGAAAATCCGCGGCGAATCGCCGTCCGTTCTCATTGCCTGGAATTTCTGGTTCCTCCGCCCAGAAAAAGACCGTAAGCTGCCACCGGCTGAAATCCGCTCTCTCTGCTTCGGCAACGAGCGGCGGCCCGCACAAACGTTTGGGAAACGAGAGTCCGCAAAGGCTCGACGGCGTCGCCGCGTTTGCGAGCGCTTAGCGACGCCAGCATGCGCTCATCCGCATTCCCGGCCTCACACTTGTGTCGCAATGCTCCAGCGTGTTGAGAGAACGGACCGGGCAGTCAGTTCCATCACCCTGACCCTGAAAAATGAAAGCGCGCGTACTTTTACAGTCCAAGTAATACGAAGCATGTGAAATGCCATCACACCGTATCGGCGCTATCCGACACCGGCGTTGATTTTCCCATTGAAGAAAATGTCGTCCGACTGAACTGCTTTTGTGTGCCCCCAGATGGCGCTGCTGGCGCGCTGCGAGGGCCGCTGCGGCTCGACGACCCGCTCCGACCCGCTCGTCTCCTTCAGCTCGGTGCTCAAGCGGCCCTTCAAGAGCACTTGCGCCTGCTGCCGCCCGCACGCGTCCAAACTCAAGGCCGTGCGCCTGCGCTGCGCCGGCGGCGCCCGCGTCACCGCCACGTACCGCTACATCCTGGCCTGCAACTGCCAGGAGTGCAGCTAAGCTCGGCGGCGCACGTCGGGGGGGTTCCTTCGCTTTCTCGCTTTCTCGCTCTCCCGCCCGGACCCCGAAAAGTCTCTCACACGACGGCCGGCTTTGTCTTTGGGCCGACCGGAACTTGAACTGAATCCAAAGTTCTCCATTAGTCCCCATGACAACAAGACAAGTTTCCTCGTTATGAAAAAAAAAAAAAATAATAAAAAAAAAAAACTAGCTCAAGCTTTCGCGGCGCGAACCCAAACGGCCGGCGGCCTTTCGTCTGCTACCGTAAACCGAGAGAGGCCAAGACGTCAGGTGAACTATAAAAAGAAGAAGACGGATGAAAGACGGAAGGTGAGGGCGGCGCGTTCGGACTCTTGTTAAATGTCGTCCATTTGAATCTGACGTTCCCGTAATATCACGCCGGATTTATACGAGCGTCTCGTGTTCTGTCGCTCGGAAGAGTTCCTGCTAATCCGTTTCGAAGAATATAGAATGTGTCCCTCTTGTCCCATTTGTTGTTTTCTCCCCACAACAAATATTAAAATAACATTTTGTCAAACCGCAAAATTGTCTCCATAATTATGTGCACGCTGGATTCAATTTGATCAGTCACTTGTCTTTCTAGAACAGACAAGAAATGTTTCAATTCCATCCATCCGTTCCGGGGGCGGACCGGGAGGGAAACGTGGCCCGGGAGCCGTCGCCGGCCGCCGACGCGGCTTTCGTGTAACTTACTGAAAACAAACTGCATGTGATGTTGTTTTGGACCCTAAATCACGGAGTCGGCGATAACCTGAAAATATAAACGAGGACAAAAGGAGCAGAGTAGCTACTAGCATCTACACATCCAGCAGTAACACGTCACAACGCCTGAGTACGCACCGAATGGAAGCTCGAGTGATGATCTGAACTCCCCGAACAACTCTGTCATGCAATTAGTGTTCAGACACACGCAAAACAACAGCAAAACGGTTCTGAAAAGCCGCGGCAAACAGCTGCCTGCACGCTCAGTTGGCTTCTTTTCTTTCTCTGTGTTCGCTGGTCTTCTTGCACCGACTGACAGGCGAGGCGAGGCGAGACGAGACGAGGCGAGGCGAGGCGAGGCGAGGCGAGGCGAGGCGAGGCTCATTCACTCGCTCGCATTCGGTCCGACTTTCCCACTTTTGTTGGTCTCACGAGGCACGCAACGTACTGGATACGGAAACCGAATGGCACGACGATATCGGCTGAGTTGAAGAGGTCGAGGTTGACGACCGAGGACGGCGATTCTCAACCGGCGGGCCGCGGATTCATCGAGCTTGGATCGCGGACGAGTCACAGAAAATGAACCTGATGACGCTACAGATATGTGATTGACTGTTTTTCACTTCATTGTTTTTTCTTCGTGGGCTTTCAATAGGCTTTACACGATATGGATTTTTGCCGCCGATCCCCAAGTTTAAAAAAGCCATCACCGATCACCGAGCCGATCGCAAGATGGAGCAACGTGTCTATTTGAAGGACTTGTTCATTGACTGAATATACTTGTGTACTGCGTACGGACTATCTTAAAGTATTCTCTATTCGGGTCATGTATTCCGGTCAGTCAGGTCAAACCGACATTACGACGAGCGGTTTGCCGATGTCAACGTCGCGGATGGAGTGGCCCGCGGCGGCGGCGGGGTTGCGGTCCGGGCGGGCGAACACGGGTGCGTTTCGTCGATTAACGTGACGAGATCCCGAGGCCCGTCGTCGTGCCGTTCGTCCGCGACCGTCGCCTCGCGTTGCGGCGTGATAACGCGCGGCCCCGTGTCGCCAGGATCTGTACGCCATTCCCGGAAGCTGAAAACATCGTCGGCCGTGTCCGGGACGCTCCGGATCGGCGGATACGACGGCGTCTTCCGGTTCCTGCCGACGTCCGGCAACTCCGCACGGCCCTTGAAGAGGAGCGCGGCGACGTCCCGCAGGCCGCGACCAACAATCGTGTCGCGCTGCGTGAGGCAAACGGCGGGCACACCAGATACGGCCTGCTCTTCTGACCCCCACAATAAAGCGAAACTGCACATTTCACTGCACGGTGGCGTCTAATCGACATCTCGACAAAGGAGAAATGCGCACAGATTTAGACAGATTTGGGAACAATATTTGAGGGAAATGACCTTTTGCGTACGGAGAAAAAGTTTTCCATCTTGGAGTCCGGCTCACGGAAAGCGGGAGCAAAAAGTATTAAGTATTTTTGTTCGGTGTAACTGCAAACAAATGGTCCTGAAATAAATGATGATCAAATAGGTTCAATTTAATGATGAAATCAATAGACAAGTTCATTGTTTCACACGTCACCCAATTGCTTACTTTAAATAGTAATTAGCTGTTTCATGGCCTATAGGAGGATTTCCTTTGTGTCACAAACGAGCTCCGTTGGACAAACGGAGTCGTTTGTTTCAGTGAAGTCGTTTCAGGGCTGTTGCTGCCCTCTGCTGGCCACGATGTGTAAATGTCGGGACCTTTCTGACATCTTTTTGTCTCCAAACGGCACCGCGATGCATTTGAAATGAAGCCACAAAAAGGGCTTGAACTGCAGACTCTCAGCTTTCATTTGAGGCTGACAGAAAATCGGGTAACAAGTGGGGGCGCGTGCCCCGCGGGGCCTCCCCCCCCCGGTTCCGCCGAGTCTGGATCGGACGAGGACCGAATCGTACGGGGCCGCCTCCTGTCGATCGACGACGTGACCGCTGACAAAAGCGGCACGATGAACTTCCGAGCAATATCACGAGCTCCTATTCGGCCAGACGCTTCACGCCGCTTCGGATTCGGAGCGCAGACCGACCCGAATGCCCCCAAAACATCAAGTGAAGAGGAGCGAAGAGGGCTGCGGTCGAGGCCTGGCAGAGGCTTGAGGAAATCCGGCGTCCGCACGTGTCGTCGGTGACGCTTCAGCAAAGCTAGCGAGTCTTCGCGTGAGCTGTGAAGTGCGCCCGTGACCTTGGCATGAGCGGTGCCCTGCGGTCCTTTTTGTTGGAGCCCGGCGGCGCTCTCTCTCGCTCTCTCGTCATCAGCCCCGTCTCGGTCGCGCTCCCGTCCTCCGTCGGCCCCCGTCGTCACCCGCGTCGAAGCCCGCCGGATGCCGGAGTACGAACGCTCTCCTGCGCCACCGCGGCTCCGCGGTCTCCACGAAAGCCGGCTCGATTCCTCGTGTCCTCTCTGACCTCGGCGACCTCCGTGTCTCTCCTCGCCCTCGGCGTTCCCTCCGTGTTCCGCGCCAGCGAAGGCCAAGGACCGTCTCCGTTCCCCTCGGTCCGATCAAACTTTTCATCGCAACCTCTCGGGTCCCGTCCGGATCGACTCGCGACGAGGCCTTTCCTACCCGATTCGGATGTCCAGAGGCTCCGACGAAAGAGCAAATTCTGCAGTTCGAGTACATCGTGTTTTCTTCAATTCAAACCCATTGCGGCGGCGTTTCCGAGATGAAGAGCGAGTCCGTGTGGCGATATTTATGGCCGTCGCATGCGCAGCCTCTATCGCTAGCACAGAAAAATCCTAATTTTTGTATGAAAAACACTTTGAGGCAATAAATATAAAGGCCCAAATGCAAAACGGTCACAGAAGCATTCCTTTCTTGGCCTTGGCTTGCATACTGGAAGAGAAATCCAAATAAATTGGGTAAAAAGTATTGTCGGCTTTTTTTCGACTCAAAAAAGAAGCTTCAGTCTGAGCTGCCAAACTGTGTCACAAATTTCTCTCAAAGGATCACAAAAGCATCCCGCCTTTGTATGAGACAAATATTTGTTTTGTTTTTTTTTGTTAGCGTATGCCAACCGCCTTTCCGCAGTACCGTATTTGAATGCGGTATTTTCTGAAAACATGCTCACACAAAGCGCAAGCAGTCAATGTCGTGTATATAAATGTGCGCTTGCTGACAGGGCGGACATTTCTGCGTCTCATGAGCACAACGAGATGCTAACGTCTCTTAGCAAGCTGACTTTTTGACAAACACATATTGACTTTCTGAGAAGTTTTATTTCACGTGGCATTTCACTACGACGGAGTGGACACGATGAACACGCCGAACTATAAACGTGAATATTTCTTCCGCGACCGTCGCCTGTTTCAGCCTCCGCTGAAGAACGACGAAATGCCGGCCGCAAGGTCGCGGAAAACCTCCGAGGGTTTCTTCAAAAAGAAAAACTTCGTTTTATCGGATAACAATAAAACAAGTTAACAGAGGGGGCACGTGGCAAAAATGACGGCCAGCGCGTGACGCATCCCGGCGAAGAAAAAAAAGCGCCCAACGAAGGAAGAACATTTTCAGAGCCTCATCAATGTGCGCCCGCTGCGAGCGGAGAAGATTTTCATGAGGACACCGCTTCAGTCAACCCGAAGCCATTTCAGATGGGCAGAGAGGAGCTGCGACGTTCGGAGTTTACGCGTCGCCGTGGAATTGTGCGTCGACCGTTCGGAGCCTGGCCCGAGGTGGAATTCAGGCCGGCCGCCGGTTCGACGCCGCTCGGTGTCGGCACGTCGACGCCCGGTCCGCGGCCACCGGAAAACCTCGATCGGGCGTTGTAGAATTCTTTACTGAACCGCAAAAACACGGCGAGATTGTCGAGGTGAAGTGGAGCGGCTGACCGCAAAGGGAGGAAACGGGGCATCGCAAAAGATATATTTTATATATATATAATATATGAAGAGACCAATCCATCCCCGTAGTCATTGAGCCAAGGGGACTCTCCGCGCTTTGCTTGCTCGTCACAAATACGTCACGTGATTACGTGCAGTCGAGTCAGTGCGATCGTAACACAACGTACCGTATATCGTATCGGTGCAGCTCGGCCTTGCGTTTTCGTTCGAGAGAGCTCGGGCGCATTTGGATCGGCCGTTCCGTATCGTCGCGACGGCGTTCGCCGGCGAAGCGAATTTGGAATCGCGGCAAAACCGTTTCCGGTCGCCGAAACGCGCACGCCGCCAAGCGGTTTTGGCTCTTTGTGCGGCACGCTAACGCACGAAAGCACGTGACGGCAGCACGATTCATCCGTAAACTACTACTAACATGCGACTCGATCCTTTTCGCCTTGAAACGCTGACATCAATAATAGATTCGAATCATCTTTAAAGTGCAGTGAAGGTCGGGGTTTCGTCACTTCAATGTGTGCACGAACGCATCCCGAGCTCGTTCTCGCATGACCGCGTATTATAATAAGGAGTTTGCTGCTTTTGACCTCTTAGTTGAAAAGCATTGCGAGAAGGGCTCCCGTTTGAGGCAATTCACCACAAGAGGGCGCTAGAAACGCCTTCAAACGTTCGCCGCGGAGAGCCGACCTCAACAGAACTCGCTGACAAATAGGAAATATTCGATTTTCCATTGAATTTTCCTTCAAATGCGTAATATCGCTATTTAAGGCAAACGTATTTCTGTCGCATATTTCCTACAAGGTAACTGAATCGATCATGTGATCCAAACGGTCGTTATTAAGTCGATCCAACGTTGATTGTCGTGCGTGTGGTTGTTTTGCCCCCCCCCCCCCCCCAACAAAGAATGGAGTCACCGTGGAGTTGATTTCACGATTTGATCTTTAAAATGCCAAAAGCAGAAAGCTGCACAGGATGCTAAATGTTTACTGCGTTGATCTCGTTCTTTTTTGGCAGCGGGGGTGGAAAGCGCGTGTTGTTTCCAGCCAAGCCACGCTGGGGGCGGAGTCCTCGGGGGCCCGCCCCCCGTCCGTTGATAATCCAGATGCGCCCCTGCCCGCCTGCCATCGGCGAGCAAGCAGACGACGAAAAGCAGCGAGCAGAAATGTCGGCGCCCGGCGACACCTACGACGTGATCGTGGTCGGCGGAGGGATATCGGGTGAGCGAGGCGCCGTTTTGACACTTTTGCGCTTGCCAAAGTCATCGAGTTGCTCCGCGCGCAACTGTTGCACGACCGCGTGCGTTCTCCAAAAACACCTCGATGACGTTCCAAGGGACAGAATGGGCTTGTTGTTCTCCTTCTGCTTTGCAGCAGCAGAGCAGGAGCCGCCTGTTGAGTGGGAGCTAATCATTCACACAGCACACAGCATACTTTAGCATTACGTAAGAGGGGCAGAGGGGCAAAGGGGCAAAGGGGCAAAGGGCTGGATGGCTGGATGGCGCCGGGCTCGCTGCTCTCCTTTAGCTCGCCTTTAGCTAATTCCAGCGACTTGTGCTCGCCGGGCAGCAGGCGGCGGGCATCCTGCCATTTGTGGCTGTGAAAGAAACCCTTCAGAACAATTTGGATTCACTGTATCCTTTGACATCACTGTTATTTCCATTTCCACATATGCTGACATTTGTATTTCCGAATCAGAATCCTCTTTATTTGCCAAGTGTGTCCAAAAAAAACACACACCAGGAATTTGTCTCCGCGAGTTGGAGCCGCTCGCGTACGACAACAGACGGTCGATGGACAGAGAACGCTTGGAGACAGAAAGACATCGACAAAAAACAGTCACCGAGCAGTAAAGGGTTAACGGTTATCCGGTAATGCCGGGACAATTTGTATTGTTTTTTTGTGACAATTGTCCTCTCGCACTTCGAATGACTGCTATTACAATGAGCGTTGCGCAAAAGGGCGCCCAGACTTCGAGCGAGTCGTGCGATCATCTGGGACCGCGTCGATTGTGCAAATGGAGCAGCAGATGCTACTCTGGCGTGAGTGGCCAGTATTGGTCGACAACAGATCGGCAAATAGTCTACCGCCGTGAGCGCACGAGTCGCGCAGAATTAATCGGCCCCACGGAAATGCGACAACAAACTCGAGACCAAACAATTGGCGGCACGTTGCGACGGAATTGTAGGTTAGCGGTTTAAGAAGTCGACGGCGAGAGGGACGAAGCCGTCGGAACGTCTGCTAGTTCTCGTTGGCGCCGCCCGGAGGGAAGGAGCCGGAAGAGCCGGTGAGCGGGAAATCGATCATATTGTTTTATTTATGATTATATTCTGCTTTGATATTCTTTCATGACTTGATTTCACGTTGACTATATTGCCTTCTATGACTATAGCACAAAAGGTAAGGACCTTTGGATTGGTTTGAAAGCCCGCTTAAACGGTGCCACGTTTGTGCCGTGAAAAATCTTCCCCGGGGGATGGAAGTTTGTAGAAACGAGACATGCGGTCGTTGGCAATCGAAGGTTTTGATTCATTGGACCGTCGGGGCTTCGGCAACGCGCGGAAGAACCGGCCCGGCGCCGCGTTGTCAAAAGTCGTTCCGCGGCGTTCTCGCGTGCATCGGCGCCGCTCAGACTTTGGACAGGAAGTAGAACTTCCAAAGTACTTCGCTCTCCGAGAGCGCCGCCGGAAGGAGCGATACGGCGGCGCGGTGGGCCGACGTGTTCGTCAAGCACGAGAGCGATGTTTTACTCCAAAAGAAGTGGATGGAATATTATTGTAAGCCACTGTGACATTTGGAAGTTTGAACATGAACACTCCACTTTTTTGGGGTCCCACTTATGCTCACGAGGGTCACAGGCGAGATGGAGCCTGTGCGGTACAAAAAAAAAAAAGTACTTATGATTCAATTCCAATGTATTGTACACACGGGTATTGACCTCAATAAATATTTGAACCTATTTATTTTTCAGTGATCTTTAAGGTTCGGTTGGAAATCACCGCTCTCGTCACGTCGTGTATTCGAATCGGTCGGGTCAAAGCAACACGACAACATGACGCAAATAACGGCTGCTCACTTACTGTAATTAAATGACTTTGTTTTTAATTCAATGACTTCACCCACACCGAAACGTTAGAGCATGATTCGACAGAACGCCGGCATGTTTACGTGCAACCGTTAGCGCTACCGCTCGCTTGCGAGGTTACATAGCGTTTTCGTTGCAGTCAAAGTACGGGACCGTACCTCAAGCGAGCCTTAAACCGACGTCCTCTCCTCTCCCGAGCACCGGTGGCCGCCGACACACGTTTCCCCCCCCCCCATTTGTCCTCATAATACAGTGGGCGCGATCCGCTCTTGTTGTCGTCGCCACGGTAACGAGTGTATACTGTCGCATTTGAGTGGACAAGATAAAGCCCAATGATGGTAAAAAAACGGGATGCGGTGGTCTCGGAATGCAAGATTTGATTGCAGTAGTTTGACATGGGGCACATTTGTCTTGTCGTCTGATCCCAGCATTACGTTTTGTCTGTTCCACACCGCCGACATTTATTTATTATTAGTATTTTTTTTATAACAACTTCATTGGCCGTCAGATATTTCCGATGCTACGTCAAAAGACGCGCGACGAGGCTCAACGTAAACTAGCTTTCGGATTCAAATAAACTGTGCACGATGGCGACGCGGAGTAAATGCCTTTCAATGACGTCATTGATCGGAGCCGCGAATTATGACATTAGCATTTTGGCCGATAAAATCGGCGTAACGTCTAAATGTGCCCCGCGACCGGTTCGGGGCGTCATCCGCTTTTCGCCCGAAGTCGGCCGCGCCCCGCGACCCTGGACGGGAGAAGCGCTGTTGAAAATAGACGGATGGCCCTCCGCTCCTTTGGATTATTATGCCTTAGTTCGAGGCGTGCGACGATTCATCGACCACGTCGATGAGCGAGCGTTGGTTTCGTCTGAGATTTAAGCCGGCGTCGCTTCCGATTCCGATTCCGGTCGAGCGCGGGAGACGCGAGCTCGTTCGATGAGGCCGCTTGGCCCTCGTGCGTCACGTTCGGGCCTCGTAACGACAGCGTTCGTTTACACCGACAAACGCATCAGGGTCCAATTGATGAGCTTTTCCCGCCGCGCTTGAAACGCAATTGTCCTTTTGCGGCCTCGGGGACCGGCTGACTTTTACCAAGCGACGTTCAAGCCTTGCGACGGCCGCTTGTCACAACAAAGGGGGGAGGGGAGAATCACAATCAGAATCGTCGTCGTTCGCCAAGTATGTCGAAAACACACAAGGAATTTGTCCCCGATAGATGGAGCCGCTCGAGTACGACAACAGACGGCCACTGTGACAAAATATACTTTTCGGACATTAAAACACACTGCGAGAGAGTCACTGAGCAAGGACAAGGTGGTCATGCTCAGACAAGGACAATTGTGCAAATCAAGAAATTTAAGCGGTGGAGGAGGAACTTGTGCTTCCTGCTTTGTGTCAGCAGAGGGAAATCAAATCAGGTGAGCGGAGAATGTTGGCAGGAAGTGCAAAAGGAATGTCGGTGGGATGTGGAAGTGCCAAGAGGGCGGAGGTCTCTGGAACCCCTCGGGACTCGCAGCCAAGAAGGTTCACGGAGGCCCCCGCCCCCAGGACACTCGATAAGCAAAAAAAAACAAAAAACGTTTCATTAATACATTCACTGCCATTGACGGCTTTAGAAGTCCATGTTAACTGGGATGGGCTGCCGGTGAATGAGTTAAATCATTGACATATACTGTAAAACGAATAATAATAATAATAATGCACGACACTTATGCCACGCTTTTCTCGGCAGTTTACAATTTCCCACGTTATCCGTTCACTCCTCAGTCACCCCCCCGGTGGTGGTAAGCTACTTGTGTAGCCACCGCTGCCCTGCAAGGCGCCGTCTGACCGAAGCGTGGCTGCCATTCTGCGCCTACGGCATCCAACCACATTGAGTGTCTTGCCCGGGGACGCGACGACGACATGCGCTCGGGCAGGGAAATGAACGAAAAGAATGTAAAGCAGATCTTGTGATGCCGCGACTAGATTCTGACCTGTTCTGCGGTTTAACCGATGGGAGCTCGTAATTTGCGGTACATTTTTGTGATGCTCGCAGAGACTCTGTTACTCATTCGTGCTTACCGCCAGCATGTTTTTCTTGTCATCCTTTCCTTGTTCTTCTCCTTTTTCGATTTTGTTGTTTGCTTGTCGGGGCCCCGGGAGGGGGATTCCCAATTCCCGACGAGTCGTTGCGGCGCGGACGGGGCTCCGGTTGTGTTTGCGATACGGATCGAGATCAGCCGCGTCTGGGGGTCCCTCCCCCCTTCGTGCAACAACAGCGAATAAGGGGCCCTATGTGGGGGGGGGGGGGGGGGTACCCGACACGTGGGCCGCACAGATGCGGGCCAATGCCATCCCTCTCTGGGGCCCCCGCCATTTTGGCGTTCTCGCCAATTGCCTGCCCTGTTGCGGCGCGTCCGCTCGGAGGTATTCGAACATGCAGCGCCGTAGAGAGTCCACGTGTGGAAAGGATTCAACACTTTTTTGGGGGGGGGGGGGGGGGGGGGCGACCTCCTTTTGGAGAACTTTGGCTGCACTCTGCTGGACGCGGCGTCCATGCAACATTCACACGCTTTTGTTGCGGTTGATTCACAGTGGGATGACGGCACTCCCTCGTCCCAGAAGAATTCGCATCGCCAAGTAACTGTCAGCGACGTAGTTTGGAAGTTTGGACTGACCGCTTCATTTTGGCGCAGGCGGGGAGACTTCAAGTTGTTGATGGAAAACTTGCAGTTGTTGTTTTATTGATCTTGTCGTCAAATTCGGTGTTGTGTTTCTGCAGGTTATTACTTCAGAATCATCTTCATTTGCCAAGTATGTCCAAAAAACACCCAAGGAATTTGTCTCCGGTCGTCGGAGCCGCTCGAGGACGACGACAGACGGTCGATGGACAGAGAACGCCTTGGAGACAGAAAGACATTGACAAAAAAAAAAAAAACAAACAGTCACTGAGCAGTAAAGGGTTGCTAGTTGTCTGGTAATGCCGGTGCATTGATGATTATTTTTTTGGACAATTGTGCAAAAGATGCAATGACTGATCTCGCAGTAGTCCGTCGCAATGACCGTTGCGCAAAGGGCGCCGAGACTTCGAGCGAGTCGTGCGATCATCCGGGACGACGTCGATTGTGCAAATGTTGCAGATGCTCCTCAGTCAGTGTGCAAATGGAGCGGATGCTACTTTGGCACGAGCGCTTTATGCGGATTGCTACGATATGCTGCGTTGTATTAACCGGCGCAAGGTTACATTCGCTACGATCGAGATTGCTTCGCGAGCAGACGAACGTGAGACCTGCGGCCGATCGGAATTGGCCCGCGTGGATCGATACGGCGCCTTTGAGGCGTGTGAGCCAAGAGGCCCGCTCGTCACTTAGCGGATTGGTTGTTTGCTTTCCTGGAAGACGAACATCATTGATTTCAAGGAAACTCGCAAAATCATCCATTTCGTTGATTGGAGTTGATTCAGCGGACGGCCGGTTAGCACATGCGCCTCACAGTTCCGGGGTCGCGGGTTCAAATCCGGCCTCGCCTGTGTGGAGTTTGCATGTTTTCCCCGTGCCCGCGTGGCTTTCCTCCGGGCACTCCGGGCTCGGCGCAAGCGTACGCGCGCTGGGACAGTGCTTCTCAACCGGTGGCTCGGGGTCCAAAAGCGGGTCGCGGACAGGCGGCGACCGTTTTCCGCGGTCCTCGACGGTACCGAGCGTTTCCGGATCACGAACGGCGTACGGCTTTCAAGAAGTTTGCGAAGTGCTGTAAGAATACGTGCGCACGTGGCACAGGAAGGCGCCCTAATGAATGTTTCTTTGAATTCTTTTCTATTAGGCAAGCGTTTTCCATACAAACGGCTAACGTTATTGTGACTTTACTACTGTGTTCGTGATTACCGATCGACTACAACGCACGCCCAACTTGCGTACAAATTCCGCGTCTGACCCAACAACTGAGGACTTCCTGTCCAGTGACATATTGAAAGTGTATCGCAGACTTGAATATTATTTGCAAAATAACATTTTTTGGACTTTCTGAAACAGAAAAGATCATTGCCGAGATGAGTGAAATCTGTGTCCGTATTTTGTGGAATTTGTCTCGCTAGTTTTACTTTACATGAAGTTGTAATGTTCTCCGTGTCAGCGTGTTGTTATGTTTAAAAACACGTTACATCTGTTTTCAAGTGCTATTTTTGAACAATTCATGTTCCTTATTGTTGATCTGCCTGTGCTCCGATCAATTTGAATATTATTTGCAAAAGAACATTATGCCTGTGCATAAAGAACATTCTGTCTGCCTGTCAGATTCTGAGCTCTGCAGACATTATTCCTTCATAAATATGTGAACAGCAGGCATCAAACCCACTGAGTCATTGTCCCCATCAATTCATTGACTGCATGATGACGATTATCATCATTATGATAGTTTTGAAATCATCCCGCTGGCTGGCACGGGGGCGCGCACGAACGATCGGCTGTCGGGCGCGGTGTCCGAGCGTCCTCTTCACGCCCCAAATATTTGTCATCTCCTTTCTTTTTCATTTGTTTGTTTTTTTTTCATTGAATTTAATTTTTAAAAAATGTTTTCTCTCCTTTCCATCATCCGCTTGCAGAGATGCTCGCCGTTTTGTTGAAACTTAGTTCGCGTGCTTTGACCTCCAGCAAACGGGTTTCTTCTCCCGCCGTGACAAGACTGACAGTGTGCCACATTTAAAGGGAACGGGAGGAGCCGCTGCGATTGGACGGGATCGTGACCGCGCCCACAGCAGAGCAGACGTCCCCGTGGTCCGAGAAACGGCCGACGGCGGGTCTGAACCGCCTCCGCGCAGATAGATTTCAGGCATGTTAATCATCTGATGGTCACGTGAGATTCGGAATGCTCAATGCGAAACGCTTTTGTGCGCTGATACAAGCAGAATTGAACATAAGCGGTAAAACATACACAAGAGCCGGAAGTGCGTTGTGTCGCAGCGTCCTCCTCTTGATGTGTGCGCGTGTGCGTGCCCCTTTAAAAGGGCAGGCCGGTTGTTGTCATGTCGTGGAACGGAGAGCACAAACAGCGAGAGGCGTCGGATGCCGCCCAGTGACTCCATCTTAACCGTTAGGATTGCCGCTGTTGCCGAGGCAACCGCATGTTGCTCTTTTTACCCGCGAGCTGAGCATGAAAAGGTGTGTGTGTGTTGTGAGCTTCAGTTTGAACTTGTATTTCACACCTTACATACGGCACCTTAGCTAAATACTGAGCAGTCTGGAATTGCACAAATATTCATATCGTATATATCTACATACACACACATAAACAAAGAATATTTCCGCTCCGATGAAAGGAAATTGCAGGCCACCAGTTGAGGGCGTGCCCCGCCTCCTGCCCGAGGACGGCCGGGTGGGATCGGCTCCGGCACGCCCGCGACCCGCGTGGGGAGAAGCGGCTCAGAAAATGGATGGACGAACGGAAATTAGGTCAAGCGGTGCCCCAGGCGGTCGTGGGGGAGATGGCAAAAAGGAAGGTCGCGATATTAGGCACAGCGTGAACTATTTGATTGACGCTCGCAGCGGTGTCGTCACGATTCGTCTACGTCTGCCTTGCAAAATATTTGGAAGCGATTTTGACACGTAATGACATGAGTGATTAGCTCAAAAGTGAGCGTTTTGATCTTGTGAAGGCAAAATGTTTGTATTGTGAAGTTGCAGCTCACGGTGGTGTCACAAAGTAAGGAACAACGTGGACTGCACAGCCGACGTAGCGTCTTTACACCATATTTAACGGTCCGCGCTTCTCTAATGTGCCCTATTCACGTCATGTTTCATGGTGTGCGCACCTGTAATATAAGCCATTTAGTCCGGATTTAATGGTCAGCGTGCCTCGAAGGTGCCGCCTTTCCAGCGTGGGCCTCCATTGTGCTGCTTTTCTAGCGTAGCGCGTGTCATCCGTTTGTCACGGGCAGCGCACCTCGAACTTACCCTCCCCGTATTACATTACATCCATGCAGCTATCATAGATGGCATTTAGTCACTATTTTAATGGTCAGTGCACCGCTAATGGACCACAAAGAGGCCGTCTTTATGTACCGCATTTGATCTGTATTTAATTATTTCTTATTTATGATATTATTCAATGATCTTTATTTAACCAGGGGGTCTCTTTTGCAAGAGAGACCTGGTCAGGATAGCAGCATGAAACGTCAAGCGATAACATTAAAGGAGCATAAAATCATTACAAACGAGGGAAACAAAATAACACGACTCTGTACGACGACCTGAAACTCGGAACAGATCGGAGACTATAATTGCTCGCGGACTTTTCTACGACCAGAGAGCAAATGTAAAGCGGGAGCGTACCTCAAATGATCTCGTAGATGAGAACATACCAGAGATGGCGAAAAAACAAACAAACACGTTGTTGTTGTTGTTGTCTTGTATTAGTCTGAAGAATGTGAACAGGAAGAAGGTTTGTTCAAATTGATAAACACCAACTTGGATAGGTTCGAGCTCTGTTGGGAGGATAATTAGATGGACAATCAAGCAGGCTAAAGTACACCCATAAACTGCCATCGTCATAATGAATTATTCATCAACAAATCCTAAACATTTTCTAGCCAGCACGCTCGCCCGTTTACGCCCTACGCGCGCTTTTCTTTCAATTGCTGTCAAAGCCGATGGCTCGGCTCGGCTCGGTTCGGTTGGAGTTGCACTCGATCCAACCGGGCCCCGGTTTGTTGGTTTCGGAACCGGTCGTGTTGTTTTGTTTGCTGCGTTCCGACCCGACGCAACCGTCGACAGCAGAAAACGCACTTCGAGTTCCGACTAAAGTCAACTCGTGTTTATCGCGGGAGGTGCGTTCCGGACCCGCTCGCAACAACTCAAAAAGTGCGATATCAGAAGATCAGATAAACAAAATACAAATAAATTGAAGTAGTTGCACCCCTCCGTGATACTTTAAGCACGTCGTGATTAAAACGGTGTGTCACGTATGGAATGTAGCCATTCTAGTGTCCGAGCACTTGCACGTGCCTTTAAGAGGCGGGGCCCGCGTGTGACGAAGTGTCTGCGTGCGAGAGTCCGGACGTAAGCCGAGGCCAACGGCAGCTCCGGCGTCAGTTGCGTTGTTGTGTTTTTCAGTTCTCGCGGCGCTCGAAGTGTGTCGCGGACCGTGGCTCTCCTTTGCTACACGTGAGCGACGTAGACGCCGTGAATTCGGTTCCCGGCCGGTGCCCGGATACCAAGTCACGGCCGCTCACAAAAACACGGTGGCCGGTGTCAGGGAGGGCATCCGGCGAAAAGCTGTGGCAAACAAATCTCGTCCGTGAGCCCTGCCGGGACGAGCCGACGACAACTGTCAAGGGCGCCAGAGCCGAAGCGCCTGCAAACTTGCAAAACGGCCGTCGGGAGAAACCGAAGAGGCACGGCCGTTCACCGGCGCACGTCGCCGGCTTGCTCGCGATCCCGTGCGTCGATTCGCCCCGACTACGCAGCGAATCCCCAAGAGCTTTTCTGCCATTTCCGACTTTTGGTCTTTGCTGGCTCATTCCGCAACCTTTGAAGAAAAGCTAGCTCAGCGTCCTCGTTGCACAAAGTGTTTTTCGACGTAAGAACTGAATAAAGAGGAAGAATAGGAGCTTTGTAATCGAAGCAAATTCCGCGTTCTTTGTCTGCCTGACGGCTGCGGGCGTAAACAAGCGATGCAGACAGATGCTCTTTGTTTCCAAAGACAGACCGTGACCTTTTCCAGCTCGCGCAGGTAATTGCAGCAATCGAATAGCGAGGGGCCGCCGTGTCCGCGGCTAATGCGCTCAACAAAACCTGGACGGGCTGAGCGTGTTTGACGGAGCGCCTAAAGTTGCTTTCACGCAGCCCGAACTACGTTTGAAGGAGCGAAAACCTTTCCCGGCTCTGCGGGGCTTGCTTTGCGGGATTTGGAAGCGGCGGGAAGGCTGAAGGTGAATTCGGGCACAAGGCGAGGAAAACATCCGACGCTTTCAGACGGATTGCGACTCTTTCGGACACGCGTTGAAATCCAGACCAAGGATTTCCTTTTTGGAAATTGTGAGCGAGTGAGTGCGTGACTGGAATACAGTCGAGGAACAATTCATTTGTGTGCCTTCACTTTTTGTCTTCTTGCTCTCCAAGGTAACTATTCATGTTTTAATGTTTTCCAGGACCAAACTGTAAAAAAAAAAAAAAAAAAAAGTCTTTTCCTCCAGGACCTGGTGGAAATATGGAAGCGGTTCTCCGCAAAGGTCGAATGGAGGCGTTTGACCCTTCATCCAAACGTCTTCTTCGGTTTTGAAGTTCCGCCGTGGCCGTCGCCCTGCGCGGTCGCGTCGTTCCGGGCGGACGCCGGATAAGTCACGACTCAAAGCTCCTCCTCCATTTCCTACTTTCACACGGAAGGCTTCTCCCGCGCTTCGCCAAAGCGGTTGAAAGCGGTCCATATCGGTTTTTAGGGAAAGACCTAACCCTTCGCTCGATGACGCACATACGGCGACGCTGGCGCGTTAGTCCTCTGACATCACGTAACTTCTGCTCTCGTCGAACATATTAACAGAAGCTCATAAGAAGAGCGTATTCCTCCAATTGGATGAGACCCGTGCGGCGACACCGACGTCACGCCATTTCGGATGCGAGTCCGTGCTCACGTCCGCTCTGTCCGTTTTCTTTTTTCTTGTTGAGGCTCCTCAACATGCAAATAAAGAAGCAACTTCCTCCGTCGAGCTTCTCGAGCCTCTGCATTTTTCTCTCCATCCTTTCGGGCAACGGGCTCTTCATAGTACACAGTAATAAATAATGGTTGTTCATTTCATTTACAGGGCACTCGATGTCATTGTACCAAGCTAGTTAAAAGCCATCAAGCGATACAATAAAATTAACAGAACCTAAAACATCAATTCAGATGGCAAATGTTAACGTGGGAAGGATGTCTCCAGTTTGGATTTGAAGCGGGTTCACGAGTGTGCGTTGGGAAGGTCAGTCGCTCGTGAGTTCCAAAGACGGGCGGCGCGGGGGCGGAGCGGCCTTCTGCCCGTCGGTTCCTTCTGGACCGACGGGCAGAAGGAACGCCGAGGTGGATGGCGGACGGAAATCTGAGGGAGGAATCACCACGTGGAATGGAAAAGGATTCAACTCTAATCTGGTTGTGTGCCGTCAAATACATTTTCCTCAACTATATTTGAGTTTTCTAGAAACTAACTTTAGTTTTGTAAATTCCTGCTACTTGATGGACTTGAACTTTGCAACCCAACGCGTGTGCCACTTCTCATTCGAGTATATTTGTCTTTGGGAGCTTTGTGTTTTCAGGAGCACAACTTCTTCTTCGCATGAACCGGCAGCAACACCGACCGCCGTAACCAACAAATCGAAACAAACGAGCTCCTCGTCTGACACTGACCAGACGTGTGTGTGCGTGAGTGCGCCTGTGTGTGTTTTCCCACGCCCCGGGTTCCTCGTGACTGAGGTCAGAGTGCGGAAGGCTGCCTCGGAGCGAGAAACCCGGCCCCCCTTTTCTCCTATCACGTGATCACCCGCCGTCTGACTCGTTTCTCATGCGCTCAGCGCAGGTCAACGCATTTCCAGGGGGAATACGAGGCTGCTAATCCTCCTCCTTTTAATCCCGTTGTTATGAGAGCAGCGCAAGAGATTGAGACGAATGTTCAAAACGAGAAAGGGCCGAGAGGACAAAGGAGCCGATTGGTCGGACGCGAGGGCAGGAGGGCGGCGCTAACAAGACGAGAGAAGCGTCCTATGTGACGAAAACGCCTAAGGAAAGGACGAGGTTGAAATCGATCCATCGAAACATGAAATCCACACGTATCGTGACGTCACTTCCTGCTTGACGGGGGGGCGAAGCAAGACAATTGGGCTGCACCCTTTGAAATCCTGCTCCGGGTTGTCACTCAAACAGCGAAACGCTTGGCAATAGTGAAGACAATCAGAGGGCGCCGTATTTGGGTTAGCAAGGGCGGGCGACGTTAGACAATAGGAATGTACGACGTGCTGGCAGGCCACGCCCTCGTTCACGGAAAAAAAACAACGAACAAAAGTGGCGGGGAAGAACAGCATAGTGCTAGCAGACCGCTTCACGGTTTGCAAAGAATGACGTACGACATCGGGACCTTTATTGATTCTCGGGTAGGAGGGACAATCAATCCCTTTGTGACGCAAATGGGCAAAAACAGAAAATTCATTCACGACAAGGAAAGTGGAACAAAACACACGATTTGTTTTTGCCGTCCTTCTGTTTGTTGGCTCGTCAGCAGACCACTCCCTATTTCACGCATGACGACGTCAGACATTTGGGGACGGGGTGCCGTTCTACCGTGATCCGAACAACCCCCGGAAAATACAGCATGTAAAGCCACAATGTCCGCTACGACGTGTCCGCTAGCTCGTGGGCTATTTCTAGAGAGTGACGTAATTGACATTGGGAATCGACGGACGGACTCTACCGTCTGCCAATGGCAAAAGGAGAAAATCAATGATTCCATTTTCCAGTAGAGGCTTTTCAAGAAAATTTGCTAAAGATTTTCTACTTTATTACGAACAAACATTATCAACCTTTTACATGTGGCGGCACGACTAAACTTTCCGCAGTCCGGATCTTTGCGAAACTCCAGATAACCTCTTCTGTCACGCTTTGCACGTTTTCTGGTTAACGATGAACCAGAAAACCAAGCAACAAGCGAACTGTGACGTGGTCGATGAGGTCATCTCTTACTTTTTTTCAGGGTTGAGTGCAGCCAAGCTATTGCTCGAGAGCGGACTGAGCCCCGTTGTCTTGGAGGCCCGCGACAGAGTTGGCGGTCGAACGTTCACCACGCGGGTAAGAACGCGAAGTCCTCATCCATCCATCCATTTTCTGAGCCGCTTCTCCTCACTGGGGTCGCGGGCGCGCCGGAGCCTATCCCGGCTGTCTTCGGGCGAGAGGCGGGGTACACCCTGAACCGGTCGCCAGCCAATCGTAGGGCACATTCAAACAAACAAACAAGCATTCGCACTCACATTCACGCCTACGGGCAATTTAGAGTCGTCAATCCAGCTAGCACGCATGTTTTCGGGATGCGGGAGGAAAGCGGAGCGCCCGGAGAAAAGCCACGCGGGCACGCGGAGAACATGCAAACTCCACACGGGGGGGGGATCGAACCCCGGTCCTCGGAACTGTGAGGCGGACGCTCTGACCGGTCGTCCGCCGTGTCGCCACTGGAAGTCCTGCGACGATATTAACTTGAGGACTTTGTCGCTAACGTGGAACATGAGCGCCTTCCATCGAGGAGTACAAAGTTGTCAGTTCAACTTCGTGAAGCCGTGTTGTATTTGTCTCACCTTTCGCGATACGGCGGACCCCGCTATCTGGGCCGGACCGCAAATTGTGAAAATCTGCGGAGAACCGAGAGCTCATTATAACTGCATGGGGGGAAAAAAAACAAAAAACTTGTTCTTTCTTTGAACTCCCACAATTCCTGAATAAGCGACTGTACTGTCTGTGAAAAGGTTAGCTTAGCAGCATTAAGCCGCAAACAAGGATATGCAAATCTTTTTCGATTCTGGCAAGGCACCAGAAAAAGAGGCCTCCATATAGGCCAGTTGATGTTAAAGACATTCATGTATTCTCTGTCTCAAAAGTGTGTATGTTATGTTTTATTTTAGAATAAGGAGACCAAATGGGTGGACCTGGGCGGGGCTTATGTCGGGCCGACACAGAATCGCATCCTCCGATTGGCCAAGCAGTACGGCGTCGAGACGTACAAAGTCAACGAGGAGGAGCGGCTGGTGCATTATGTCGACGTGAGTCTGCGACGTGTTTCTCGGGTGCTATTTTGTCATCGGGCGCCACCGGTGGCGGCTCACGTGGGCTGATGGATGAACGGATGCGTAAATGTCACGCGGCGTTTGCTCCAGTCTTAATTCTTGGCTCACTGTGGACCATTCCGGGCAAATTCCCAGTCTGGCCCATGACCGACGGCCGTCAAATCGTCTTCGCGTGAGCGCCGCACGCGCATTATTGTAGCAATAATTTAAAGAGGAAATACATTTGAAGGCCTCCGGAGCGGGCCGAGCGTTCGCAGACATCAGGGTCACGTGCGTACCAGGAACTGGAACCGGTTACTGATCAGAAACAGACTCGGTCCTCTCCATCCTGACGTACGCCGGCCTAGAACGGAGACAGACGACAGAGCGCTGTTAGTCCGCAACAGCAAAATGATGTCAATACGGTAAGTGGACCGCGAAGGCAGCGCGACACCGTCAGCGTCAGCAAGAGACACGCAGAGTAGGCAGGAGCGGTACTTCTGCTGTGTGGTGTTAGCGGCTGTGCACTGTCAAGAATCTGAGGGCAAATGCCTCCAAAAATGGAAGCTCCTTCGCCGTAACGGTAGAGATGATTCCATCCGGCGCTCTCGAACAGGATTCGTCGCAGCTGTGTCGAATTCTGTTCACACGCTCGCTGCGGCTCGTCCCGTCACGTGACCGCGTCGGCGAGACGGCCAAAACCGCTTTCGCCGTAAAAGTGAGTCTCTGGTGTCAAATTTGGCACTCTCGCCTACGGCCTCCTTCGCGCTGGCAACCTTGACTGGCAATTTTCCCGCCTTTTGCCCCGCAAAGTATCCCAGGCGGAAAGGCCCTTTCGCACTGCAACTTGCTCCGCGCGAAGGGCCCTCGCGACGGCGGAACGGGGTGCGGCCCGTCCCATATGTGGAAGTCGGGAGGCTTTCCCCGCCGAGCGGACCGCAACTCGGCGACACGTGTTTGTCGTTGTAGGAAAACAAAGCCCTGACTTTGCTTATTTTGAGCAGGAGGAGGTGACGGAGCACCCGACAAAATTTCACGGCAGCAACTCGGAGTTGAAACGCGTTTGGGAGCTTTGTAGTTCCAGGGAGAGCGCTTCGCTTCGGGGCGTATTTCAGGCTGAGCGGGGAGTTCAGGATCGTGGGACACCGCTGTTCTTGTGCCTTCCTCCAGTTCCCCTTGCCGTTTGCCAAAGTAGAACTCCGAATCCCTTCCGCCGGCCCCGCTCCCACTGGAGGAGCTTTTTGACGTGAGCGCGGCAAAACTCCAGAATAGAAGATTTTTTTTCTATCAGAGGACGCACGATGAACGGGAACGTCGAGGGCGTCGGACGCTTCGCCAAGTCACGTGTGGGGAAAAAATGAAGAGCCCGAGACCCGCTGCGCACGCCTCTTTGTGTTGCATTAGTTGACGTCGCGTCAAAATAGAGCAACGGAGAAACCCGCTTGGACCGTGCTCTTCAGACAAGTCCCGCTTTGGCAAGTTCTGTTCGGCAGGCACAGGCGCAGAAGTTGTCGGGGCTGCCGTCGGGGCCTCTCGTGCGCCGCTTCGCCGTGTGAAAGTGGCACAAAGTGGGAAACGTACACGGGACAACCAGCCCATTAAAAAAAAAGCAAAAACCTGAACCTCAGAACTTTGAGGCAGAGGCGCTTATACGCAGTGCACCGTGGTTTGGACGCTGTCAGCGCTGCCCTTTCTCCGAGACCTTTTTAAAAAACGGATGGACCTAAAACATTTCCCTGCGGCGCTCCACTCCAAAATATAATTGATTGTAATTTTGTGCTTGATGCTGCAACGCTCTTTTGCGAACTTCTGCACACGATCTGAACTCTACGAACAACATTTTCGGGATATGTGGGCACGGCGCCTTCAGGAAGCAACGGTAACAGCCTCCGCTCTTCTAAGAAGACGTTTGAAAGGATTTTGCGCAGGCGGCAAACAAAGCCTCCGTCCATCCATGTGTACTCTCCTGCAGTATGTGCTGATGCCAATCTCTGCCTGGGGGCTACGATGCAGTTACTTTGATTGGCTCTGAAAGCACTCAAAGAAGAGAGATCCCATCTTTTTTGCTTGTCTTCCATATCTCGTTAGGACTGGGCACACCGACGTTTTCTCCCTCCACGTGATTCGATTTTGCGGCCCTTGACTCGCACGACCGACTCCGGCGCGGGCGTCGTATCCGGATGTCGGCGATGTCGTTCGGGTCACCGAACCCTCAGACTTTGAGGATGCGGCCAACTGCACTAAACGCGGCTGCTTTTGCATCGACGCGCCGTCTCCCCTGACGACTATCGCAGCGGCATCCGCTCGTCGCTTCCTGGCCGGTTTCCATGGCAGCGGCCCCCGTCGAAAGCTCAGCGCACCGTCGCGTTGCATGTGTGCGAGCACAGAGACGGAGCCGTGTAGCAAGTACAAAGTAGTAACAGAGTCACGGTAGTGACAACTTCATGCAGGTTTTGATTTCGCGATTCACCATTTTTGCTCGTTTTGCATGTAACGATTGCTCGTGTTTGGTGAATTTGGTTGCATAACCGCAGCGACAGGAAAGGCTTTGCACGTCGGTACGTGAATGTTTTTTACTCATTTAAATGTCCACAAACGCCAAATGAGTTCTGCTCTATCTTTCAATAAAGTCAAATAAGCTAAATACCGAATATCGTCACTGTCGAGCGGCAAACATCTAAGTCCAAATTTGGTCAATTTCGTATTTTTTTACGGGTCAGTCTCCATGTGGGTCTGATAATTTGACAAATTATCGGGTCAATGAAAAGTGTTGAAAATGACTTTGGTCTCTTTGATGATACGATGTTAATGATGCAGCAAAGGTTTCGGAGATGCGAGGATTCTGCCCGACAACGGCAATATTACACGACGAAAGACTAGCGAGTCACAATCCGATGCTTACTCCTTGTGCTATTTCTTCTGAAATAATAACACGTCATCGTCCGGCAAATGAAAATCTAATCGGATTATTTAAAACCAATCTTTGCCCCCGGGTTAAATCCTGGTTGGCAGATTTGGTCACAATACCAGAAAAGACACATTATGCATTATGCATCTGTCGCGTTGTTATTTTCAAATGGATTCCCGGCCGCATCGTGGCCGTGGTCTGTTAGGCGCCGTCTCGGTCCCGTAAAACACGAAAATCCGCGCCGGCCGGCGACAGCTGCTTCTGCAACTGAGCCGGCTCGTTAGCTTTGCCGCTAGTTCGCGGTAGCCGGCTAGCTCTCGTCAATCATTCACCACCATGTGTTGAACCGCGGTCGCGGAAATCGAGCGCCTCGTTCCGCGGAGATCCCGTCTCGCCTCCGTCATCCACGCGATCGGCTAAAACACGCCGTCAGTCGAAATGGCGGCGCAGGTAAAGAACGTAAGTTATGCGGCTTTGTAGCATTGGAATAAAATGTGTACTTTTGGTTCGTTTTGATTCGAACGCCAAAATTATGATTCGGTATTCATTTTTCAAGCGGACTCGCGCGAGAGTCCCAATCACCACTCCACTCATTTGCTCATATTATTTGTCCTATCTTGTTGTTTTTACAGTTCAACTTTAGCTCGCTGCGCCTCCACTGAGAAAGCCGCGCGCCTGTCTCTTTAAGGCTTGCGGGACTGCCAGCGACCCGGAAGGCAATCGCTGCCGCGGAAACTCGGCGGACTAGTAGCGACTCGGCACACGCGCACGGGCCTCGCGTCGTCATTGCGGCCGCGCCGCTAATCGGCTTTTCCTCGGCAGACTGCAGTCCGAGAGGGCGGCGCTGGCGTTTCTTATCAGCGAGCTTCTGTGGCCTGCGGCCGTCAGCGCCGCGCTCGTTCACGCCACTCGTTGGCCACGAGACTTTTTATTCGACACTGTATCACCTCATTATAGTTTTACAGTCGGTCGCTCCAACGGCGTCGGAGCGCTCCGTTGCGCCATCGTCACAAACATCAGATCGCCGCGTGCTACAGTGGGTACGGAAAGTATTCGGAACCCCTTAAATTTGTCACTTTTTTTAATCTTGCAGCCATTTTCTAAAATCGTTGAAATTCATTTTTTCTTCATTAGTGTACACACAGCACCCCATATTGACAGAAAAAAAAATGAATTCTTGAAATTTTTGCAGATTTATTAAAAAAGAAAAACTGAAATATCACACAGCCATAGGTATTCAGACCCTTTGCTCAGTATTTAGTAGAAGCACTCTCTTGAGAATGATGCAACAAGTTTTTGACACCTGGTTTTGGGGATCCTTTGCCATTCCTCCTTGCAGATCCTCTCCAGTTCTGTCAGGTTGGACGGCGAACGTCGGTGGACAGCCATTTTCGGGTCTCTCCGGAGATGCTCAATTGGGTTTGAGTCAGGGCTCTGGCCGGGCCGTTCAAGAACAGTCACGGAGTTGTTCTGAAGCCACTCCATTATTTTAGCTGTGCGATGAGGGTCATTGTCTTTTTGGAAGGTGAACTTTCGGCCCAGTCTCGGGTCCTGAGCCCTCCGGAGAAGGTTTTCGTCGTCCAGGATATCCCCGTATTGGGCCGCATTCATCTTTCCTTCGACTGCAACCGGTCGTCCTGTCCCCGCAGCTGAAGAACACACCCACAGCAGGATGCTGCCACCGCCGTGCTTCATTGTTGGGACTGTATTGGACAGGTGATGAGCATGCCTGGTTTTCTCCACACATACCGCTTAGAATTAAGGCCAACAAGTTCCATCTTGGTCTCATCAGACCAAAGAATCTTATTTCTCACCGTCTCGGAGTTCTTCAGGTGTTTTTTAGCAAACTCCATACGGGCTTTGTGTCTCGCACCGAGGAGAGGCTTCCTTCGGGCCGCTCTGCCGTAAAGCCCCGACTGGTGGAGTGATGGTTGACTTTCTAGAACGTTCTCCCGACTGCATCTCTGGAGCTCAGCCACAGTGATCTTTGGGTTCTTCTTCACCTCTCTCACCAATGGTCTTCTCCCCCAATTGCTCAGTTCGACCGGACGGCCAGCTCTAGGAAGGGTTCTGGTCGTCCCGAACGTCTTCCATTTAAGGATTATCAGAATCATCTTTATTTGCCAAGTATATCCAAAAAAACCACACAAGGAATTTGTCTCCGGCAGTTGGAGCCGCTCTAGTACGACAACAGTCGGTCAATTGACAGAGACCACTTTTGAGACATAAAGACATTTTTTATTTATTTATTTTAAAGTCACTGAGCAATAAAGGAGGCCACTGTGCTCTTAGGAACCTCAAGTGCAGCAGAATTTTTTTTTTTTTGTAACCTTGGCCAGATCTGCGCCTCGCCACAGTTCTGTCTCTGAGCTCGTCAGGCCGTCCCTTTGACCTCCCGATTCTCATTTGCTCTGACACGGACTGTGAGCTGTAAGGTCTTATATAGACAGGGGTGTGGCTTTCCTAATCAAGTTCAATCAGTACAATCAAACACAGCTGGACGTCAATGAAGGTGTGGAACCATCTCGAGGATGATCAGAAGAGATGGACAGCACCCGAGTTAAATAGGAATGTCACAGCAATGGCTGTGTGATATTTAATTTTTTCATTTTTTAATAAATATGCAAAAATGTCAATTTCTTTTTTTTCTGTCAATATGGGGTACTGTGTGTACATGTGGGGAAAAAAATACTTCAATGATTTTAGCAAATGGCTGCAATATAACAGAGTGAAAAATTTAAGGGGGTCTGAATAATTTCCGTACCCACTGTAATCTGCTCTTTTTTTTTTTAATCGTTCGTTTCTTCTTTATATAGTAGTCCCGCAAAGAGTGGACAACTCGGATGTCCTTTATTTAAAAGCATTTTGGTAATATTACTGTCATTTAAAACGACATAAAAAAGGACTATCGACTTACTTGACTCCCAACAACTTAAAGATGGAATCACTCGAGTCGACTCTGTGTCGCGATCGTATGTCTGACTGCGCTGGAACGCGGATCGTCGTTAAAGACAAAACGTAAGATCGTCTTTAATACTGCCCAGGGAAATCGTTAACAACACCCAATAAAACTCACGCAGACGCACGCCACATTGTGGAGCCGTCGCGCGTCGGAGTCGAGCGCAACGCCGGACATTCCCGCGTCACGTAAGAACCTCTCGAATACTGCGAGTCAAGATTGCGCAATCTCGGACCACAACTCCCCTTTTGGGAGTCGAGACCAAGACCATAAAAAAAAAATCCATCCATCCATTTTCTGAGCCGTTTCTCCTCACTCGGGTCGCGGGCGTGCCGGAGCCTATCCCGGCTGTCATCGGGCAGGAGGCGGGGTACAACCTGAACCGGTTGCCGGCCAATCGCAGGGCACAGACAAACAAACAACCATTCGCACTCACATTCCCACCTACGGGCAATTTAGAGTTGTCAATGAACCTAGCACGCATGTTTTGGGGATGTGGGAGGAAAGCGGACAGGCACGGGGAGAACAAGCAAACTCCACACAGGCGGGGCCGGGGATTGAACCCCGGTCCTCAGAACTGTGAGGCAGACGCTCTAACCGGTCGCCCAACGTGCCGCCGTTAAAAAAAAAAAAAAAAAAAAGGATGTCCAACTCTTTCAAAGAACAGCATGCACAAATCTCAAAAATTGTTTTTAAAACTGAATTCATGCAAAAAATGAATCCTTGCGCTGTGATTGGCTGGCGACACGCCGGCCCTAAGTCAGCGTTTTCGGCTCCCTCGCACCCGAAAGCGAGCCGTCAGGAGCGGTGGCAGGCCAACGGGGGAGCGGTGACGTCAAAAAACAAAAACGCTCTTGACATATTTGAAGATGGATGAAAAGCTCCCAACAAGCGAGCATTGTGCTGAGCGGGAGGGAGCGCTTCATCCCAGGGCGTGGCGCCTCCTTGCCACCATAAACACCGCACCCCGCACCTCTACTTTACCTTTGCTGTTCTTCATAACAGCATGCGTCACGCTCGACGTCTCGCTCGCGACACGCGCCGCCACGGCGGCACTTGAAACGCGACCCGAAATTGAAACGTCGACCGTAGCGGAGGATGGGCGCCGCGCCGTGTGGCAACGTAATTCACGGCGCCCCCGGAAGGTTTAGACTTGCCTATAGACGCCACAAAATGGCATCTACTTTTGTCGACACGAAGCTCCTCAATTCACTTCCACATGCTTTCTTATGATGCCACAAATAGGCACCAAAGTAAAAAAGGATTTGCTTTGGCCTCAGCACAAAAATGGCAAATAGGTGAGTTTGTCAGCAAATAACGGAAGATAAATTCCCCCCAAAACGCAAATCGCTGAATTTGGGAAGAGGGTGGACTCCCGTGCATTTCGTTCTACCGTCAAGCCTGCAAATTCCACTGGAGTTCGTCGTGAGATAGGCGACTGTACCTGTTTTTCTACTTCTTTCTTATCAGAAGAAAAAGCGTAAAACTTTCACATTTTTTTTCCATCAAAAGAAAAAAGTCCCATTCGGGGGGGAAATGCTGCGTTTCAGAGAAAGCAAATGAATTGGAGGAACGCTTTCCACGGGAAAACATTTGGAAATGCAGGACTTTCATCTTCATGGAGGAAAAAAGAGCCGATAAAAAGATAAGCACGAACGAGTGCGGTTGTGATAAACTTTGTCCCTGTGTAAACTTTGAATCAAAAGGCGTGCGTGATGAGAAAGAGGTCCAAGGTCGACAATTGCACAATTGTCATAAAAGTAGTAAGAAAGTCAAGTTGAAGATGTTTTGGAGCTCATCTCAATTTGTATTTTGTCATCATTTGTTTTATATTATACATCACAGAATTGTAGGACAATTGAGAAGCCAGCTATTCCTGAAAAATGAAGCAATTATTATATGTTTGTAGGAAAAACAGGTCATGCATAAACCATCGAATACTGTCACTTGATTTGTCCCGGCGAACCATCAATGGTACATTGATGGTATGAGATACCGTATTTGCCATATCATATATTTTGCTGTTTGGCACAACTTTGTTACAGATACTCGGGCTCCTGAAAAACGTCTTTCAAAAATATTGTTGAACAGATCCTTTTTCTTTTCAATTCAAATACTAATTTATTGAATTTTAGTATTACCTTTTCCTTCCGCGACGCGTCCTCGCATTATTTGAGCCCTCGGTAAGAAAAAGATTCCCCGCCCCTGCCGTAAAAGATCAAGTCCAATGTCGATGACGGTCATGAGTTGAAAGCTGCCAACGTCATTGCTCGCACAATGTACCGCATGCGGCGGCGCCAATTGGCACGTGCCAAGTTCGCCCCCTCGTTGACGTACTATTGGGACCCCCGCTGACCTCCCGTCCACCGTCGACCCGCGGGGGGGGCGCCATCACGCAGGCTGCCATTCAAGCTAGCAGCGCCTTTGCGTGCGTGCGTGCGTGCGTGCCATCCAGACAATCAATGAGCAAACCGGCGTGTCGGGTTCAAGAGCAGACAAAAGTTCAGTCACGACGTCCAATTTGCGACGTCGGTTGACGTCGAAGCTGCTCGGGTTAACCTCGGGCACGTAAGCCGACGCGTCATCGCCTCGGTTGACGCACGCACATGAAAGAGTGACCCGCTGAGCCCACGCGCTTGCTCTGTTGCGAACCAAAAAAGCAGCACCTAGCGAGCCCCATTAACAGTCTCTCAGTTGAGTTCAAAACCCGGTGCGAATATTGAAGACGAGCGTTGCATTGAATCTGACGTGGTTGCTCCGCAGCGTTGTAATACAGCAATCACTATTTTCTTTATGTAGCACCTTTAAAAACATGTTTGCTAAAGTGCTTTGACAGAACACAAAACACATTTAAAAACATTTTTTTAAAAACAACGTTATCATATTTTTAAAAAAAAAACGACGACAACAGCGCATTGTGTGTCCGTCCATGTTTTTGTTGCGGTCATTTCTCTGCATTTTCTGTGTGGCAGTCCTCTTATTTTGTTTAAGCTTTTATGCTTTTATTATTTTAATCAAGCATTATTATTCATTGAGGAAAACAAAGACGAAAAACCTGTACCGTACTATGAGGTTTCTGGCATTACAAATACATACATAGTATATTACTACATATTTATGATAATACTGTTGATACATATTGTTTGTTTAAAAATATATTGTAAAAGATATCCTGTGATTTGATATCACATATACTATATATAACATGTTACAGGATATTATTTTGAAGTGGCATTATTTGTCAACAACGATGCTGTCTGCATTTAGCCTATAGGTGTTTTATAAATAAATATATATATATAACTTTAGATTTGGTTTTAAACGTCGTAAATACTGTCGTGTTTATTTTATAAGCAATAAGCTTTTTATTGATTAAAATATATCTAAAATACATAGATCGTCATGCATCATCCACCTTACCAAGGTACGAAGCTTATCATCATTTAATATTATAATACATGTATATGAATGATTTGTCAATGATATGAAATACAAGCAATCCCAATAACAATTGTGCATCGATACTATTATTTTCCAACTAGAATCGAAGGCCTCCAGCCACTAGATGGCAGGAGCGCCCCGAGTTGCCGAATGTCTGTGAAGACTTGAGCAGATGAGATTGCGAAGGCGTTCCAAATCGCGCGGCAGCTCGTGAAATGTTTCTGGCATGCCGAAGGACACTTTGCTCGTTGTCCGGAAGAAAGTACAAATAATAATCACCGTCATAATAATAATAGTAAATGTGACCGACGAGTAACATGAAACGATATGAGAAGAAATCCCAAACTCAGGTACGCACTGCGTCCATTAGGGCAAGTCTTCCTCCTTCAAAGCGTCGTTCCCGCCCATGTGGAACCCCGTGGTCAAGTTGGACTTCACCAATCTCTTCAGGACCTTGGACCAGATGGGCTCGGAGGTGAACGGCTCGTCCTCGCTCGTCCTCGCTCGTCCCGCGTCGTGCGGCGCTCTGGTCGGACGCGCGGCGTTCTGCTTTTTGCCTCCAGATCCCCAGAGACGCCCCCTGGAGAGCGCCCCGGGCCGAGGAGTGGGACAAGATGAGCATGCGGCAGCTCATCGAGAACGTTTGCTGGACCAGGTAACGCGGCCGTCTCGCAACACAGCAGACGCGCTTCGTTTACGCTGCGTTAACCGCACGGCCAATGCTAAAAGTAACATTGGAACAGCCGGAATCACGCGAATGACTTTAAGCTTCTAATGTGCCATACGAGAAGTGTTCGTATCAAAGTGGAATACAAGTCATTTCGCTGACTTGAACGTGTCTTCCAAATGGATCGAGAAACGAATCGCTGCAAATATTAAGATCGACAAACGATCGCCCGGTAACGTTCTTAACTGTCTTGAGGTGGAGAAAATGGACCCGCACGTCTTAAACACCAAACCAGTAAATATGGAGACAAAAACAATCCCACGTCTGACTTCAACATCTTCAACGTAAAAAAGTGGAACGCGGGTGCGCTCGCTTCACGCCGCCGTTTTCTTTCGGAATGAGTGTGTGTCGCAAAAAAAAACGCCGAAAGCTCAAGAAAAAGCCAAACGAGTTTCCTGTTTTCACATGAAATGGCGCCGCCGCGCGTTTGAAGCGCCGCCCGCCGCTTCGCCACGTTGTTCGTCAACGTGAACGTGACCTCCGAACCCCACGAGGTGTCGGCCCTCTGGTTCTTGTGGTACGTCAAGCAGTCGGGAGGAACCATGAGGATCTTCTCCACCACCAACGGAGGACAGGTATGACGCCGACCGGGCCGCTGCGCACGCTCACGCTCAATTCTGCCTAGCGACAAGCGGACAGTCCCAGCCGTTCGGCTCCGTTACGTCGTTTTGACTCTGCCTGGCGACAAGCGGCCAATCCGAGCGCTGCTTCTGTTCTCAGTCGTTCGGCTTGCAAAAACCGTTTTCAGAATCAATTTGTGTTGCTTTCTGTCATGTTTCAAGAATGAAAAAAGTCATTTTTCATGAATTTCAAAATTCCCACACCACAATAGACACGGCCGTTTGTTTATCTTGTATTATGTTTTTGCTGTAATGTCCTCTGTCTCCGGACTTAATTGTCATTATAATTGAAACTGTTCAAAATGCGGAACAGAAGGTAAAATCTTACCGTCTCTCGTCTCTTTTCTCTAACCATATCATATTATACAATTCTAGGCTATTCATTCGCAATATAGTCGGTCATAACCGCGCTGTGTGAAGGAAAGATTCCGCCGTTCCTTCCTGCCACAAGATCGGAATATTGGCTAGTTGATGCGAGCGGAAGGGTTGTCTTTGATTTTCTTTCGACAAAGAAGACAGCGGCGCAAAGACACCGTCCTCCCTGCGCACTGCGTACAGGCGAACGTGTGTAATGTTAACGTGCTTGAGCACATACAGTCGCAACATTTTCTGTGTCCTTTTGCGATTATTTTTGATTTTACGTATTCACGATTGCTGCTGGGAACAAAATGGAAGTTTCCACATTGCGGTGCTCATAAAGGTTCTTATCTTACTGTGTAGATTTTTACATGACAACAAAAAGGTCAACGTTGCACAACGCCCTTGGAAAGGGCGAGTGCCGATAAAATAAAATAAAGTGCTGCCGCATATCAGAAAGTACCAATCGTGATTGCGGCTTGCCTGACGGCAATAAAACACTAAAAAGGTACGATTAGTTGCAAATATAACGTGACGACTACATCCCCATTCCAGTGTGACTTTATTTCGGGAATATTACAACTGTTCTACACTCTATTATATCGTTTTGTGTGACTATTATTGTTATTCGGAGAAGACTCCCAGTGGATGAATGCCACGATGTAACCTCTCTCTCTCTCTCTCTCTACGTCGGCGTGGTGCAGGAGAGGAAGTTTGTGGGCGGCTCGGGTCAGATCAGCGACTGCATGGCCGGAGAACTCGGCGATCGGGTCAAACTGCAATCGCCGGTCTACAGGATCGACCAGAGCGGCGAGGCGGTGCTGGTGGAGACCACGGATAAACGGATCTACACGGTAGCCCGTCACGTCGCGCTTGCGGCTCGCGAAAGACGCGGCGGCGCTCGTAAACGAATCGTTTGACCGAGGCGGAGCCGTTGAGAGAAGGGGGCGCGCGGCTCGAGCGCCGTCGTTTGAACTGAAGATGAAGACGACGTTAGACGCGTGGCCAACCGCAACTTACATTGCAACGGGCAGACTGACTCCAAAATAAACACGGCGGAAAGTCTGACATAGTCAATGTCAGCTAACGATTTGCTTTTCCTGTCTCTCAGATTAATGACGTTAATATTGGTCAGTGACGCGCTCGTGGACGGCGGAAATAAAGCGCTCGGCTTGGAAAGCCACGTCGTACTCTTCGCAACGGAATCCGCCGTTTGTTATTCTGGGCCGAGACCTTCATTGTCATTTTTTGCATGAGCGCTGACGTTAGCTGGCGGGCTAGCCAATGTGTTTTGCTGAATTGGTCAAATAAAGACAAGCGAAGCAAACATCTCATATATGCCGATGCGAAACGGACGACGGAGGCTTGAATCTTCCGTTTTCTCTGTTTCTCCTCCTCGCCCACGCGTTTCGCTGGATTCATTTGGAAGGAAAAGCAAAAGTTTCGTCGTCATTTTCAGTTGAGGTCAGCGCTCGTTCCCCTTTTGCCGCCCGCCAGTATCCTGGCGCCGATTGTTGGCAAACAAATCTTTTTGTCTTTGGAGGAAGCAGAAGTGCAAGCGCAATAACCGTCTGTCGCTGCCATCTGCTGGCTTTTTTTTTTTTTTTCAGGCCAAGTACGTGATTGTGGCCACCCCTCCTGGTCTCAACCTGAAGATGCACTTTAACCCCGAGCTGCCCCCCCTGAGGAACCAGCTCATCCACCGCGTCCCCATGGGCTCGGTCATCAAGTGCATGGTGTACTACAAAGAGAACTTCTGGAGGAAGAAGGGTGAGGAAAACAAGGGAGGAAGGACTTGCCGTTCCTTGCGTCGGTGTGGTTTTTCCCGATTCTGTTTTCCTCTCCAGGTTTGTGCGGCAGCATGGTGATCGAGGAGGAGGGGGCGCCCATCGGACTGACGCTGGACGACACGAAGCCCGACGGCTCCGTGCCGGCCATTATGGGGTGACTATACCGGAGGCCTCCGGACAAAACCGAAACCAAAATCCAGTCGACGTCGCAATCCGACTTCGTATAAGGAATCCGGGACCGGGAAAGACGGACCGGACGAAAAGCGGCTAACGTTTGATTTGTAAAACAGAAAGACGGGCAAGGTGTTTCGTAGATGAAGTCGAAGGAGGGAAAAGTCGGCGCCCTTCCCCCGGCGTGGCGCACATGCCGCTGGGCGGACTGTGCGTGCAATTGAATATTACAATTAGGGTGCTTCTGAAATCATGTACCTTCCTCCGGCAGATTCATCCTGGCCCGCAAATGCAGGAGGCTCTGCGGCCTCACCAAGGAAGAGAGGTATAGTTGCCACGGTGACAAAGGATCGACACGAAGATGTTTCACACGTTCGCTTGCATGCCGAACTGTGTTTCAGGTTCAAGAGGATCTGCGAGAGCTTCTCCAGAGTGTTGGGCACTGAGGAAGCGCTGCATGTGAGTTTCCGATCCCAAACCCATTCCGCGAGACCGCCGTCATTTCGCCCCGATGTTACGAAAGACGATCGACACCCACGACTGCGTCTGCCGAACACGGCGAACTCTGCAAACTTCATTTTGCGTCTTCTGGGAGGAGTACTCCAAAAACCGGTCACGGATTCAGCACGCGAAACCGAATCGATCGAAGCTGAGACGAATCGCCGTGGCTGACTTTGCGTCTGTAAAACGGGTTTGTGTCTGACATTTGTAGAGCCCTTAAGTCCAGGAAGCCGGCGTCTACACTGGAATTCTTCGGGGTAAAGCGCGGGCCGACCCGTAGAGCACTTTGGCGCGTCTGGGACTTTTACCCTCTCCGGTGTTCCGCGGTGAAAACCGTCAGCGATATCTCAAGCGTAAAAGCCTCTTACGAAATGAAATACCCGCGTGTCCGCCACCGGGTCCGACTGAGTGAACACGCAATTTAGCGCCATCTTAGTAAATCAGGCCCTCCGTGTGCGCTCCAGGCCATCCACTACGAGGAGAAGAACTGGTGTGAAGAGGAGTACTCGGGCGGGTGCTACACGGCCTACTTCCCGCCAGGCATCCTCACCCAGTTCGGAAGGTAAGCGAGCGGAGCGGCTAAACGAGCCAAACCGAGGTTGAAAAGCGTCGACGTGGTCCCGGCAGGGTGCTGCGGGAGCCGGTGGGCAGGCTGTACTTCGCCGGCACCGAGACCGCCACCGAGTGGAGCGGCTACATGGAGGGCGCCGTCCAGGCTGGAGAGAGGGCGGCCAGAGAGGTCAGAACGCACTCCGCGACATTTCGGACAACCGCCCCGAAAACACGCCCACCTCGGTGCTTCTCGAAGCTTTGACGCCAAATACCACCTCAAAGCAAAAAGTCCAGCATCACGGGCCGTTGTATTGCACTTCCAAAAATGGTCAAGCAACGGTAATATGCGCAGTCGCGACATCGAAGTCGTGTGTCACCGTAACGCATGCGCGTACCACACTATACGGAATACGTCCGCGCGCAGGAGACAGATGGAGCGCCATGCGATGCAACGCCGCGCGGTACGATACAAAACGCTCAATGCTACTTTCCCGGACGATGCGGTACGGCGCCGTTCCGTGCAATCCTGCCACATGTCAGACCTCACTGAGTTTCTTCATATGGCGTATCAGCATTAATATTACATTTCAAAAAGGTTTTTTTCTTTCTTGTTTTAAAAGTAACACTGCTGGGACTTAAAGACCCCCCCCACACACACACACACACACACACACACACGCAAGGCTCTTTGCTGGGACCCATATCAAATTGTCTTTCTCCATGCACATGATATGAATCCCCCATGTCCAATAAGACCCAAAGTATTACGTACGGCTTGACAGAATCTCCCGGAGCACCTGCTACCACGCTAACCTCATTAGCATCACGCGATCGTCCACATAACGAGGTTGGCGGCGATCCCTCGCTATCGCCAGGGATCGGAAGACTTCCTGCCCGCCTTAATTCACTTTGACGCCGGAATACCGGAACCTGACAGTCATTAGCCAACGCTTCCACGTCTCGTGTGTCCCTCGCGCGTCCCGTCAAAGCAAACGCGGAGGACCGAACGGGCTTTGTTGGAATGCCGTGCCGTCTCTTTTTGTGCCTCTTCAGTCATCTGTGCGACACTTTTGGCGTTCGAGTATTTGTAAGCTTTTGCCTCATCCCGACGCTGTCCGGTTGCCTCGGAAACAACATTGTCTGTGCGTTGTGGCACATTTGCTGGATAAACGGCGGTCAGGCAGGTTCGGTCGTGTTACTTGACACCGCTTCTCGTCGCGGCACGTCACGTTGCGCTGCATTACATTCGATGACTTTGTTTACACCGCAATAGCTTATTTAACGGGCATTTTTTTTTTTCATGACAAATGACTCATCCTACAACAAAGCGGTCGCAGCGGCGTAGATTGAGAGCCTCGTAGAATTTGAAATGAAGCAGGAAGTGAAAGGATACACTCGCGAGAAATGGATCATTGCCCCTAATGCGCAATGGCCGCTCTTTCCTGTGCTGCAGATTTTGTGCGCGATGGGAAAGATCCACCGCAGCCAGATTTGGCAGACGGAGCCGGAGTCCGAGGTGAGAGAAATCTCCGGCGAATGTGTTGACGTAAACGACACGCGGTCGACGCCCGTGGTCTGCGTCCCAACAGGATGTGCCGGCGCGCCCCTTCCCCACCAGCTTCTGGGACAGGAACTCGCCCTCGGTGGGCGGCCTGCTCAAGTTGACGGGAGCGTTCGCCTTGCTGTCCGCGGCCGGCGTGCTCGCCTACAAGAAGGGCCTCCTCCTCCCGCGGCGTTAGAAAGCCGCTGCCGCGTTCGTGTGCTTAGTCGGCGAGCGCCGCTTTGCGCGGGGAAACGACCGGGGCGGCCGCCGTCTCCGCGCTACGTTTTGAAGACGACTATTCGAACGGGCTAAGCTACACGGATGATAGCTCTTATCGTGATAACACGCATCCATCTGCACGTGCGTCGCCATTAATCCCCCATGCCAATTACACGAATGCATGAGTTGGTTTGTTTTTTTGAACTGATCCTGCTCGCTTTTTGTGCGTACGAAGTGTGAATTTACAGCTGGTGATTCGTCGCAGACAGAGCGTGGCTCTTTTGTTGTCCTTTTATTGTAATTGTCAACACGTACTAATGAAAACAATGCACTTTCATCCATCCTTTGTCCTCTTCCGGGCTGCAAATGAGTTCGGGCAAACGAGCGTTCACACCGAGGGACAGTTTCGACTCCTCCGTTAACCTCAAAAGCGCATTTTTGGGAAGGTTTGATGAAGCCAGAGAACCCAAATTCGAACACGGAATCCTTCGGCCAACTCGTGTTCCGCCGTTCTGCCCGGCAACGCGGGTAAGAAAATAAAGAAATAATGGAAATAAGAAGAAGAACAATAATTGACTTCTCACTGAGCCACACCCCCCAGATGCAGGCTGGCCAATGAAAGTGCAGGATAGGGCTGCGTGGTCCTCTGCACCAAATTTGAATCCCGCTAAAAAAATAGGAAGAATCATTTCAAATTAACGGGCGCAACTCGTCTTCTCCCGAATCTTCATATTAGCGGTCAAATAACAGTATGCGGTTTTATCTGTTCAATGAAAATGTTGCGCTACAAATGACTCGTTCTCCATTTATGGCAGGAGCGAAGTTTCTTCGTTTTGAATTAGAAGAACTTTATTGGCGTCGGGTAACATTGGTCAATTCCAGAATTTCCTTTGGGATAAATAAATAAAACATGATCGAGCAAATAAAAACAAAAGCAGTGGCCCATACGTGTATCTTCTGCATGACATAACCAATGGAGATGTAGGGGGGAAATAGGATGTGAATATGATTTCTTTTTTTTTTTTTTTTTTTGGGACATGATAAATATGATGACTATTTTGACTTGATTGCAGTAAGTGCTGTATGGCTGCTTGTTAAGGTTGCATTTTGCCCAACGTAATGCAAGCATTTGAATGTATTTCCTTCGCAGTAATTGTGAACATTTTTACACCGCTTCCTATTTTTCCATTTTTTGATGTTCTTCGAAAGGGCACTTCTTATTCTGTCCATCGGACACATTTTAACCCAGAATGTAGCTTATGCATCTTTTAAGTTTTTGGATTGTCATAAATGTAAATGATGAATAAAAGATGGGTTGTCATCACTTGAAGAATCAGTAATTGTAGGGGGGGGAAAAAAAACATTTGTTTGTGTGTTTGTATTTGTTGTTGTGCACGTCTCGGGGAAAGTCGTACGTAGGAAGTTGTCAGTTGTGCTTTTATGTGAAAAATTGTCGTGCTTTTCAAATTGCTGTTATTTGATGATTCTCTGAAGCGTCTGCGCGACTCAAAACTCGACGACCCCCCTTTTTCCCCCCCACCGTCCGACCCTGGAGGCCCGAGGTGTGATTAGGATAAAGCGGCGCCTGTTGAGCGTTTTCAACTGGCCACTGAGACAAATTCTGCGCTGTTGTCTGTTTGTGAAAAGAGGTCACAATATGGCTCGCAGAGGGAAGGAAAGCAAGACGTCGCCGTCACTGGCCTCTAAAAACGCTATTTTGGCGCGTTTGTTGCGTGAATCGAATGGAGGTCAAAAGGGACGCCCCCCCCCCCCCTGCTCGCCCCCTTTCCCGCAGCCCGTCCGAGCTTTCGGTGCCGGCGCCTTCTCATTTTGACCGCTGGAGGGCAGCAGACGGCCACTTCCAATCGAACGTTCTTTGACTCGCAGACGTCTGCGTTCATTCATCATCGAATGCATTTTTAGACCCGAAATTCCATCTGTGCACCTCTAAAACTAATCCAGGAGATGAGTCATTGGAATGAATCCGATTGAGTTTTCGAAGATGACAAATGAACGGAATTGTATCGGACGGGTTCTCAATTTCAATTTCTTCTTTTTCAATTTCTTCTTTTTTCAATTTCAGCTGAAAATGTAAATGTGCACTATCCAGTATTGGAAATAGTAGAAATACACTTTGTTAGCTTGGCATTTGCGCATGATGGCAAATCTCGCTGGTTTCTCATCCTTCATTAAAATGGCAGCAGGGGAGCGTCCGAATCTCGGGCCGGGCCTTCCCGTGCGGCGGCCGTCAAAGCCTCAAAATTGTCCGTGGGAGACGACGCTTGTTCGTCGACGCTCGTTCCCCCGCAGACTCGCCAGAAAAAAAACCAAAAACAACAACTAGCCTTCGTTACGGGCTCGAAACTCGCCTATTCGCTGTTTGTGCGCTCAGGTCGAAGGCGAGTCGAGGAGCTCCGTGTTGCGTTGTCACCGTCTTGTGGCATCTCGTTGCCAAGGAACTATGTTGCAGTGAGTTGAGGAGCTTCATGCTGCTTTGCCGGCGTCGACGGGCGAGTTTGGCTGATTGTGCTTCACAAATGCATCCGACTGCAGTTTGATGTTAACTTTACATTGCGATTAATTCCTCACACGTTCCTGTCAATCGCCGTGTAAAGTTGGTAACCCGGGCATCGCGGCCATCGTGGTGTTCGCGCAGGCGGGCCCCCTCGTACGTCGTGCGGAGGCGGGGCTCAGTCACGTTTTCTGTACTTGACATCCGGCACCTTGACGGCGCTGATCGCGAGTGCCGCGTGGGCGCGCACCACGCTCGTCCAATCGCGCGCCGACACGGCGCACTCGGCCGTTCCGATGCGCTGCGACACGGCGGGCTCGCTCGCTCGCTCGCTTTCGTCTCCGCCTCTCTTTATTCCGCCGCAGCGCTCCTCCTGGCCTCGCCGCGCTTCGCTGTGATATGAAATGTGACACTGTCAATTTGCCTCTCAATCCATCACGCGTGGGAATTGGATTCTGAGACGGCAACAGTAGCTAGCGGGAGGCGTGCGGGGGCTGGGTTAAGAAAAATCAGACCGCCCGAGTCGGACGGTCTGCGATATGCCGTAAAATGTTCCGCGACTTTCAATGTTGTTCAAGCCGTCCTTCCGTACCGCTTAACCTCTTCGGGGTCGCGGGCGAGCCGGAGCCCATCCCGCCTAATTTGGTGGCCTGAACTGGTCGCCCGGAAATCACATACAGTGCCGGGGGAAAGTATTGACACCCAGGGTCCCCACTTTTAATGTTGACGATCATCACACAAATGTAGATATCAGACAAATATAACCCAAGTGAACTTAAAAAAATGCTGATTTCATTTATATTAAGAAAGAAAAACCTATTCAAAGTTACCTGGCCCCGTGCGAAAAGGTAACGGCTCCCTAAATCTAAGAACGGGTTGGGCCAGAACTGAAATCGAGCCTTTTCGACAACCGGCGACGAGTCTTTCACATCTCTGCGGAGATATTGTGGCCCAAAAACGGCGGGTTTCCGAGCACGAGCGGCCTTTTTCAGGTCACGCCGCTGCAGTCTGGACTCTGGCTCGGTCACGAGCCGACGGCCCGACATTCTCCTTCGGGATTTGCCGTTCAAGAGCACAATTCGCGGTTCGGGTAAGACGTCGAGGGGTCCCGGCCGCTCGCCGGCGCTCGGCGAGCCCGTTCCGTCGCCGCTGCAAATCTCGACCGCTTCGGCATGTTCGCCGGGCTCCCTCGTTAGCGCCGCGTTCATCTCTTCTCCGTGGCCTTTGAGCTCTTTGATCGTTGACGTTATTGCTCTTTTTATGACTAACTTTTGTCTTCATTTAATTTTCTTACCCGTTTGATTCGATTTTATTTTATTCGAACCTCGAGTACGTGTTATGCGTTTTCTCGCTCGTCACGGGGCAAATCCTTCTGAGCCGTTTCCACTTTTGGAGCCTCTCTCGGGTCGGAGGCGAGTTGCCAAACCGTTCGACTGGCCCGGCCGACCGCGCGAGCCATCCATCCTGCGAGTTGCGGCTCTCGATCCGACCGACCGACCGACACGGACGGACTTTATCTTTGAACGCGTTGGCGACGGTACGGCCCGCCGTCCGTCCGTCCGTCCGTCCGTCCGTCCTCCGCGGGTCGGCGGCGGTCCGCTCCCGCCTCCCGGACGGCGGCCCGTTATCGAAGGCCCGGCTGACGGCGTGACGGCCTTCCGTTGATCACGTGACACTCGCGCCCTTGACTTTCGCTACCGCGATCGGGTCGTGACCTCGCCTGACAGAACCAGAAAAGCGAAGGTATTACTCAACACTGTGTACTTCATAGAAGTAGTTACTAAAAAGAAGTACAAGTAGCGTCCCTCATCCGGGTCGCGTTTGCGCCCGAGCCTGCCCCAGCCGGCGTCGAGCGAGACCCCGGACCGGTCGCCAGTCAGTCGGCGACCGTGGACGGCGTCGTTTTTGTTTGAGGGTGAATACGTGCGAACTCCACCGGTGTTACATGGAATGGCATTATGTCATTTGATTACACAGTTGACAGAATTATTATGTGTTACTTTGCGGAGAGAAAATGTGTCGTTAAATGAGAGTTGCTTTCGGAAATTGCCATGATTCCCTTTTCGTTACATTCGAATGCCTTGAGGAAGTCGCTGAATGAGTGACACGACTCTTCCCTTTTCAACAGTGTAACTTGTAACCGTAACCGACGACATTTCCAAAGCCGTCTTCCCGACGCCGAAGTCCACGGCCGAGATCCAAACCCAAAAGCGAAACCGCGAGGCCGGGCGGCGGGCCCTGCGTCCACGACACGCCGAGGGCCCCGCTCACGTCTTTTCTGCTTTCTTTGCCCCCCTTCGACCTCCCGAGCGCTTCTCCTCACGTGGGCCGCGGGCGCGCCGGCGCCTATCCCGGCTATCTTCGGGCGAGGGGCGGGTCCTCCCTGAACCGGTCGCCGGCCAATCGCAGGGCACATAGAAACAAACAAGCCTACGGGCAATTTAGAGTCTTCGATCGACATAGCGCGCACGTTTTGGGGATGTGGGAGAACATGCAAATTCCACACAGGCGAGGTCGGATTGGAACCCGCAACCTCACAACCGCGAGGCGGGTGTGCTAAGCGCTCGTCCGCCGTGCCGCCATTCTAAAAGCGACTTCCCATTTTCCTTCGCAACGATCGCGTTGCGTTGGAAGGCTGCGGTATCGCTAGCCAATGCCGGCGTACTGTATCGATACCGCGTGCGGCGTTCCGTACTTTGCGATAAGCCGACATTGCATTTTCTTACCGCGTCGTCGCACAGTCTGTCTGTGTCGGTAAGGCGACTCTGTGCCCGCGTCGAAGCGCCGGCATCGCGGCCCGCCGGAGCGCAAGAAAGCCGCCTCCGTGTGTGTGCTGGCTGGCGCTGCGGCTGTTATGTGGCGAGTGCCTGCGAGTGTGTGTTTGTAGGAGGCGCTTTTTCCAGGCGGTCCTCGGAGATAAAGCCCACTGAGACGCTCTTACGGCAGCGCACACCGACGACAGTGAAATTCATTCGCCTTTTGAAGTTCCAACTTGGAATATTCAAGCGCGGCGCGCATTTTCTACAGCACGGGTCCCCATTAGAGTCGCGGGCGAGCAGGAGCCGAGCCCAGCTGACTTCGGTCGTCGGCCAACGGCGGGGCGGATAGAGACAAACGACCATTCCCGCCTATGGACAATTTGGCTATACGGTCATTTGTATTATCGTTACTGGCGTGTGTAGCAAGTCTCACGCTTGTCCACGGATCGCGGTGCAGTTGCAAACATAAGAGGCAAGGTAATCGATGCTATTTTCAACCGCTGTTTTCTTGAAAGACAAATAAACGACTGATCCGTTTTGCGCGCCCGCCACGTCATTTCCTCGGCATCGCCCCTGCGAGCTCATTATTAGGCACCCCCGCGTGACATACGAGGCAAGAGCTGAATCGGGAAATCTGAGCGCTATTCATTGAATGTTGACTCCCGTTTGGAGGTTGCAGCGCGCAGCATCGCAGGGGGGAGCCGCCGCGAGTATACGGGACCTTATTTGACGTCAGAACACAAAAGGGAAGCCGTTCGGAGACATTTCGAGGGTGTTGGACGCGTTATCCGCACAACTGCATTTGTCTGGAAGATGCCATTGTGAGAAACCGCAACAAATCAGGCCGCTTCCCGATATGCTCTTCGTTTGCTTTCAGCAGATTTTTGTGGAGGAAATCGAGGCTTTCTCCTCTTTTCTCTCCACCACCGACATCAAGACTCCCTTCGACGTCTTCCGAGCGATCCGCTTGCACAGAAGGGCCGAGGAAACGGCGCGTAGAACTGAAAAGCCGTTTCTTCTGGCGGCATTCGCACTTTCGCGCGTAGACGGAGCACGGGCAAGGTCGATTTCGGCTTGGGACAAAATCTCAAATCTTTTTATCTCGAAAGTATTGGATGGATTTTGCTGTTGTCTGAGATGGCGATTTTGTGCTGCGGTTTTATGGCGCGCAATTTTTGAAGGCCTTCCCATCCGTATCGATAGCGTCACACCCCAATTCTCCGCTGCGCGAGGTGTCGGTTTTGCACAAATGATAAAATAGGACCGGGGGAAACGGCGAAAGAGCATCCCAGCGTTCCGAGGCGTCCGCATAACGTGTGTGACGCGTTTTCGTCAAACTAAGAAGAAGAATTACGGCGCCGTACTTCGCATCCGAGGCCGAGTAGGGCTTTCGTTACCATGACGACTTGGGCAGAGCGAGGGGAGGGGAAGCGAAGGCCAAAGTGTGGGGAAAAAAACACAAGCAAGCGCCGAAAAACCAAAGCGTTTTCACCAGTGGAGGCAGCACTCGAAACACGACAATACAACACTTGTCGAGCGTTGCGGATGGCTCCGGGCGGCGCGTGCGGCGGACACGTCGCCGAACACAAACACCCCCACGCCGAGTCGAGCGCGCGCCGCTCATCAGAAGACCGGTGAGCGACCGACAGATGTTCGCGCCATCCGTACGCGCTTGGAGCCGTGGCCGACCGATAGCGGTGGGACCTCGTGGCGCCGCCTTGAAAGCGGACGTAGCGTCGCGGCCGGACCTTGCGTGCGTTATCCGGAAGGAGGCGGCTGCCGTAGAGCGAGACGCAACCCTTGGCGCTCTCCGTGTGCCCGATCGGCGCCCTGCGGAAACCTCCACGCGCACACATCAGCTCCCCTTTGCTGGACTCGCACGCGCTGCACGCGTGCGTCAGCCCCGCTGCTAACCAAAGGATTCCCTCTTTTCGGCGTGTGAAGTCCATCGAGCACATTCATGTTAACGGGGATTGATTTCTGCTCCGTCGCCAGCACCAGAAGAGCCAACGGTCCGCTCAGTCAGGATGATGACTCGCAGGTGTCTTTATGTTTACCAGCCGCTCCCTTCCAGGGGAAGACGCGCAGGAGGCAATCGGTGTTAACCACACAAACGAAATGGACTCCGATGCCACTGCGGACAAGGTGCGGGGAGGCTTATGGCTCAAATCTCACGTGTAGACATTCGCAGTGTTGTTCATTGCACGGAGGCTGTGCAGATGTGTTCAGCGCGCACGGAGCAAAATCCTCACCCAATTAACCGCATCGGCAGACCGCTCCCCTCACGCGTGAGAATCGTCCTCCTACGTTGCGATTCCTACACGGTTGGAAATCAACGACCTGGACCTGGACACGGCCGAGACAAAGGAGATGGTCCCGCACTTCAGGAACTCCAAAAGCACTGAGCACATGGCCCTCCATATCCATAGAGAGGACTTTGAAAGGGCGGAAGGCTTCGAGTTCCTCAGAGCGCACGTCGCGCCGGACCTCACCCGGTCCGACGCGTCGAAGACCGCGCTTCCTCGGGAAACGACGCCGAGCCCGGCTCCCCCGTGACGAACGTTTCCGGATCCACCGCGGAGAGCCTCCTGACCTGGTGCCGCACACATTGGTTCATCAGTTGTACTGCGAAGGACAGGAGGAACCTGCGAGCAGAAGAGTGGCTCACTGCACGTATAATTGACTGCGGTTTATTGACTTCTATCTACAAGTAGTATTTGCCGTCATGCTCCAAATGTCACCGGCTCACACGAGCTTATAAAAGACTAAATTGAATAGTAGGCAGACGTCCGCAAATAAATATCGAACAAAGCGTCTTCGTGCGTCGCAGCGAAGCACAATTGAGACAATTCAAATGGCTTGTAATTAGACGAAGACTCGAATCTCTTCGTCCGACATACAGTCTACTACCTCGCCGACCGACGCTGGCGGACCGCTGCGAAAAGACAGTGGAATCGTGAAGAACCCGTCTCAGTCCGGACGCTCACTTTTTTGCCCCCTTTTCCCCATGGAAAGCGCAACGGGACATGACCGACGACAACCACGAGGCTAAAAACGCCGTCGACCACCAGGCTGTGAAATGCAACTGCCACCCGGGCCCGCGGTCGCGACTAACAACCACACCCCCCCCCCTCCGCCACCGCGCCCCCTCTTTCACGCACGTAAGTGCAATATCATGAACAAGGACTGTCCAAATATTCACACGAGGTCATTGCGGTCGTCATACGGTCATTCTGCCAAATGTGAATCGTTGTACTTTATGCGCTGTCAAGTATTCCACGGCACGCCACGGTTGTGTCCAACCTTTGCTGGTCCCGAAGGTTGTGGCTGGTGAGTGCACATGTTGGAACGCGTGAGAAATTGAGCGGGCGGGCGTGTGCGCGTTTGAGACCAAGTGACTGCAGGGTGAAGAATAGCAGGTCCCCTGCCGAAAAGAGGACGCGTTCCACACGCAAAGGCCATCGTACAGCCTCTCGGGGCGGTACGCTTCACTCTCCGCGTGGAAAATGGAGCAACCTTTGCTCTAAACTCTGCCACGGGGCAAAGCGTACGGAGTACTCCCAAAACCAAAAGAGGCAGAGGATGTTATTAAGCAACGGCAAGATGCGCCTCTCTGGTCTGCACCGATTCACCTCTGGAGGCGGGAAAGGGCGACTCGCGGGGGAAAGCGTTACGGACGGGAAGCCGTCACTCAATGCAGCATCCGAGAAACACTTTGTTTGGGATTTCTGGGAGTACTAAGATTTTCTCTGATGTCCCGATTCCTGCGATTCCTAAGCCAAATGGGCTCTTACCGGGGTAGCGCCGTGAAAGAGGATCTTTGGACTTGAAGGAGTGGGGGCGTCCTAAAAACACACGATATAGGCCTACAGGAGATTCCAGTGTCTATATACATTTCACCGTGACGCTCCTTCCCGGTGGGAAAAGCTGCAGTGATTGAGAACAAAGGCGTAAATGGCTTGAATTGTGATTGTGCCTTCTTCTCCACTGCCGTAGTTCGTATATGTGAGGTTAACTGCTCCCGAGCGTGACGGAACGCCGACCGTGATTTACATTTCAACGTGGGAGTGCCCCGCCAGAGAATGCCACCACCATCAGAAAGCGCCCCTGTCGGTGACATGAACCTCACCGACATAACGTCCCTGTTAATTAGGAGTGTTGTTGCAAGTGGGCCTTGTTTATTATGAAGGTGACAAATAGAGCAACCATAACGCAAGCCGAGCGGTACATTACCGCGTGACATATGGCCAGTAGGGAATCCAACCATGGGACGATCTGTAAGTTCCAAACGTTTGAGTCAAGAAGGTGGAAAGGGTGGAAAGTGCGGCATAAGAGTAAAATGGGGCACCTACCCAAACCGGCCAGATGAAGTCGCTCTTCATTTGAGTTTAGTTTAGAACAAATCGAACACTCGTCGTAGTGCCACGATTCTTCGTCGTCAGCTGGTCTACGCTCATAAATGCACAGCCATCAATCAAATGTCCCAAAATATCACAACGTGCTAGCTGCTTAAGTGAAGATGATGTTCATGCCTGTTCGAAATGAATGCACAATGGACTACGTCGTAAGTCACAAAAGCCGCGCAGCGTCCACTTGAAGTCGATCGTCTTCTGCGCACTTTTGGGCGGAGTCACTCTCAAATGTGGGCGGAGTCAGTCACCCTCAAATGCGGGCGTCCCCTCTCGTACGTGGCCTTGCGCGTATTCCGCCCGAGACCGAAGCGGGTTTCCTCTTGCGCGCTCCAGCGGCCGGAGTGAGTCGGTCTCGCGCCCCGGGAAGGCGAGACGCCGCACTGCCCGTTTTGACTCGTCCTCGTCCGCCGTGCCGCATTGACGTATCACGTCGTATTCATTCATTCATGTTCACGCACGAGCTGTGAGCGGCATGAAATGTTCGTTTCAAATGCGGGAGTTTGTCTGAAAGCGCCTCATCTTAACGGCGCGATGGCGTGTTACATTTGGAATCATTTTGTTCGGATTTGATCTCAGCGTCGGTGGTCAAATCCGTTGAAGTGACGTTGCTGGGCAACGCTGAGCAACAGCTGGGCCTTCGACGACATCACGGCAAAGCGCAGTACGGCAAGAGAGAATAACAAAAACACGTTCCTTGAAAGTCGCCCGAAAAGGAAAATGCCTTCCCATGTCTCAGGAAAAGTCCATTTTCTGGGAATTCTACCCACCTGCAGACGCCTCGCCAGCTGTTAGGGTTACGCGCAAACGGGCCGGGTGCGCGCGGTGGGTGTGTCGGAGGTCATTGCGGGAGAATATATATATATATATATATATATATATATATATATATATATAATATATTCGATGGCTTCAAGTCCCCCATTATATGACTGTCGTACATTTATCGTTGAATAAGAACCCTTGCTTCGGGCCCCTGTGCGATTAAGCTCGTCAAAATTAGAAAGTTGCTCCTCAAATGAAGAAATGAAAAAAAGAAAAAAAAAACATACATTTAACGATACTATCCCTAACGAGCCCTGTCCTTTTTTTTCAATATGTGACCGAAATATCAAGCTTATCATCTCGGCTTCACAAGCGGCTTCGTTGTCGTTTATTCCTATTTGAATTCGCCAATCACGTATGAAGCCGCCAGAGCCCATCAAACATGAGACGGCAGCGCGTTCGACTGTATTTCAAAACATCTTCGATTCTATCTGAGCATTCTATCTACATCTCTCGAACACAATCAAACCTATATTTGGAGACAGAGGTCGACTTTGGAAACGCCACGGTACTTTCTGTGCTGCAACTTTCTCGGTCGAGATCCCAGAAGTCTTCCCGGTGAGGGTGCTGCGAGAAATGCAAACAGAGCTATTCGCACTTCATTTGGCTGGAAATGATTATTTCTTCCTGAACAATAGATTTGTGCTCATCTTTGTCAGCGACGTAGAGTGACAGGCAGAACAATTCAACTCTCTTCCGTTCGACGGCGGAAGCTACGTTAATAAACTCGAGCAAGAAGTCACCGGCTCGGCTCGGCTCGGCTCGGCTCGGCTTAACTTAAACGGGCCGAGGTTCATAAATGGGCTGCAAAATATGTTCCAGAAGCTCGCGCAAATCGAGCAGGTATTTAATTATAAGCTAAGAAGTCTTCCTTTTGTTGTAACGTTATTGGTCTTTTTTTTCGGTGGTCTTTCGCACCGAAGCTCTTTGCAATCTTTGTGTGAAATATTCCATTCACAAATAAGTTGATTCTTATTACGATTATAAATCACGGCAGTCAAAAGAAGAGGAAGACTTTTCTGTTTTCTTTTTTCGAACGGTGATATTGTTTGCACTCGATGAAAAAAATCCTCATCGTCATGATCATCAGAAAGTCCCGAGGAAACTGCGGCTCGCCCGAGCCGTGCCGCCGCCATGTTGGCTCTCGCCTCAAGGAATTCTGGGAATCCTCCTTGAGCCAACATGGGAGACGGCGGGGAGCAGTTTCGCGGTGGGCGGAGCTCGGCGTTCCGGATCGGAACGAAAGCGGTCGACGCGATGCGGGCGAGAAAACACCAAGCCCGAAAAGTGCGCTGAAGTGGTTTTGCGCGACAAGCTCGTGGAGTCCGGATCGGTCCCCGACAACAACTCGAGCTCGGCGAGACGTAGGACCGACGCTCGGTCGTCAGACGGCGGCTTCTCGGGATGTGAAGCCGCCCGGACGCCAATTCGAGTCAAGCGGACGCCGACAGCCGGCAAGGTGGGGGCTACGAGGGTCGCTCTCCTGGCCTCGCCACGCCGGAGTGCGGCATCGGGGGAACTGCGACTGGTGGGCTCGCGCTCCGGGATTACCGACGACGACGCAGCGGAATTGTCGGGGGAGCCGCCGCGGACGACGCTAACCGGGAATTACGGGCACCCGGTCGCGGCCCTTCGGCGCGTTCTCGGGATTCGCACGGGGACTATGGCGGACGACGACGTTCTCTTCGAGGACGTGTACGAGCTGTGCGAGGTGATCGGCAAGTAAGTGTTTCCATTTGGCCTCCTATTGTAGCGTGGCGCCATTGTGCTGCCTGCCTGCCGTGGACGAGCCCGAATCCCTCCTGTGTCGAGTCGACCTTTGAACTCGCCTGTACGGCTGCCGCGGCACGGGTGGAGACGCAGAACACTTGGCGCATTCCCAATTTGTTGGGGCTCCATTGCGACTGCCCCGGTGCGCAACGTGGTCCCAGTTGGGAACTTTCTGCACGTTTTAAACACACACACACACACACACACACACACACACACACACCTGGTCCTGGTTTGGGAGTGACGGTTCACGAACTCCCGGTTGCTCTCGACCACTTGGAATGTGTGCGCATCCTTTTCTCTTTTTTCCGAACTTTCACGCTGCAATTGACGCATTTTCTGTAGTGCATCAACAGAAGGGAGGCAGCAGGGAAGGCGATTCTCCGCCTTCCCAGGTGCGCGGAGGCGGGACGTGGTTGCAAAGTGGGAAGTTTCGTTTCTTGACTTGTGTCGGCTGTCGGAGGCTTGGCCGGCGCGCCCCATGGCGACCGAAGGCCTACGAAGGCCTACGAAGGCCTACGGCGCACTTTCCCAACCTTTATTGAGCCAAATCGAAGATTTGCCCACCAAACAAAGAGTGGAAAGACGGGTTGATGAATGTGCCTTCAACCGCCAAGTGGAAGAGGACGCCGTCGTGATGATTGTCACTATACGTGGCTGGCAGAGAGCATTGTTTCAAATCGAGTATATTTACATGCTACGTTTCATACGTTAAAATGCAGCACAAACTACTTTACAGAGATGAAAAACAGCCAATGAAAAGAGCAAGAAATATACAAGAACTCAGCCCTCCCATCCCCACGTATAAACGCAAAACTCACGCACGTTTCGACTCGTAGTGCAGAAACACGACAAGGCGCCGAACGTGCAGGCGAGCCGAGACGACCCGAGCCAGCCGTCGGCGCCGCGTTTTGCCGTCCGCGGCGAGGTTGGCCTTTCGCCGGAGCCGGCCGGCGACACGGGCGAGGGCGGGATCGGAGACCGACCGCTAAATGGCGAATCCTTCTTCACCACGACAGTTTTGTCAGAGTTTGGATTGTTGACCATTCTGATGGCAATATTTTCTCTTTATCTTGCAAATGAATATTGGCTCCAAATATCAGTTGTCGTCCTCCGTGACTATTAATAATTGAAAAAAAACCGCAGAGCTCCGATCGGTAGAGCGGGTCGTCCGGTGACCGAAGGGTAGCCGGTTCGAATCCCGGCTGGGAGTGTCCGCGTGTCCAAGTGTCCTCGGGCGACACGCTGAACCCTGATTTGCTCCCAGTGGGCAGCAGTCGCCCGTTGGTGTGTGTGTGTGTGAGCGGGTGAATGCGATGCTTTGTAAAGCGATTTTTGGGCACCGATGGTGTAGCTAAAGTGCAGTCCACGCAGTCCATTGAATGCTTTTTCTTCCAAAAACAATTGTCACACGAGTTGAAAGCTTTTTTTGAATGTTTTCCTGCAGCACACGAGCACGCCGCTCGGGAGTCGCCGGCCTCCAGTTTACCGTATCCGATTTTTCTGACCATCCGATATGTTCCGAAGTTTGCGTTCACGGAACACCCACATTTTACGTTGGCAACTACAGAAGAGTCAAGACGGGGCGGCGGCAACGCCGAATTCGTCGATTTCTTTATTTTCTTTCTCCTGTTCTGAGTCGCGGGGAGCTGGAGCGCCGGCCGCCGTCGGCAATTATTTTGCTTATTTAATGACGGAGACGCCATATTATCGAGACAAACCCTATTGAATTGTCTTTGGACGCCAGGGAGTCCCACCCATGTTCACGGCAAACCACATCGTAGTTACGGTTTGTGTCAGTGGACGCCGTATCATCTATGTCATTGTAATACAATTGGAAATGTGAGCTTTTGCAGTCAGAATGTAACAATATCACATCTTAAATTGTTCCTCGCATTAGTAAATCAGGACTGCTTCTAATTCCGAGTTATTGTCGCGAACTACACTGCTGCGGTATTCTTCGACTTGTGCGTGCAATTAAGCGGAAACGTTCCCTCGCTGCCGTGCCGCCGCCTAATAACCCGAAGCGCTTCTAAACAGCTGTGTTTATTTTTTGACGGCCCACCCTCTCCGGGCATTTATCCCCTTTCGCGTCCGTTGAGCTCAGCCTTTTTGTTTTGCGAAATAAGCTTCAGAACCCGCGGCGCACCGGGGGGGAAGTAGCGGCCGATATCGCAGCGTTCCACCCGGCGGCCGAGGAACAAAGGACTGTCGAGGGAGACGCTCGCTTTGTTTTCGTACACAACCGAGGACCGGAGTCTGTTCCCACTCGAAGCCAGCGTCACGCTGACGGTGCCCTGCTTCGGGTGCGCAAAACTGGTCGTCGGTCACTCAAAGCCCGGGTGGCCGCGTGCGGGTGTCCAGATGCCGGACGAGCCCGTCCGAGCCCGAAAACGCGCGTGCGGGGAGCTAGAGGGACGAGGGCAGCCGTGCCTTTCGTGTAGGACGTTTTGGACGTGTGCGGCGCCAGAGCCGACACGGGCCAGCTGAAACACTCGAATGCGAGCTGAGTTCTCCTACTAATTTAAGTGAATTATAGCCTGTTAGCCTTCCAGCACGAGTCAAGCGCTCAATCTCCTGCCTCGGCTCTACTCTGTACTTGTTCTTTTGAAGCAGCGTGAGAGTTTACAGCCAACGTGAAGTAGTACACCAGTTTTATGAGTACCCAGTGGGGAAAACCAACATTGCCAACTTTGTAAAGGCGTGGGTAGAACATACCGAGAATTTGGAAAATCGGATGATGGGTGCCGGGAACATGTAGCTTTTTGTGTTGGAAAAAATGTTTCCACACTATTGATGTCCGTAGTTGCGTGATAGCTGAGGTCTGCGTGGATGTAACTCAACTTCTCACAACCCGACGTCATGTTGTCCTCTCGAAAACTAACGGCTCCTCTGCTGGTCGCGGCCAGTAGTGCGCTCCATTTTGCTTCCTTCGCTTCAAGATGCGATGAATGCGACAATCAATTCCACACAGTCATCAGAATTCTTAACGATAAACGAATGGCTTTATATGCCCATTCTTAACCCAGATATGGCAGACGTGACTTCTCCTTGATCAACAAGAGTTGAGTCGAAAAATATCAGCCACGAGCGAAGGACGTCACCAGGGCAGGAGGAGGTCAGTAGAGATGTGAAGACCAACGACGACAAGGAGGAGGCCAGTCGATTTAGGAAGGACGATGCATCGCGTCGCGGTCGGATCGAGCGAGGGCATCCGGAGAGGTCGCGGTTGCCGCGGAAGAAGGCGGGCCGTTAGCTCGACGGGCTCGCGAAGAGACGGGCCGTTATTCGCCGAAACAAAAGGGCAGCGTGTGGCCGACGAGTTCCTCTTTCTTCCCTCGTCTCAAAAGATGATTACGTAAATTGACAATAATTCCATCCAGGTTCAGTTGGAATGCAGTTGCCACGATGTGGACGCCACCAGCCACAAATCCAGGAAGTGATTACGAGGGAGGCCAACATCCATCTCCACATTCTGCTGAAAGAGCCAAGATTTCACAGTCGGCGCCGTCCGCTAATGTACGATTTTGCTACCGGGATGATTGACTCCTGCAGGAGGACAAGAAATTTCCCCTTCGTTTGCGAACTTTCTGGCGTAGGAGTCGGCTTTACGGGGCCTGAATGTCATTATATACCATCTGCGTAAATAGAGATTGGAACGATAGCATGATGATACATCATTTATGCACTAATCAATATATAGGGACAGACCCAAAAATCACAAAAGTCATCTAACACAGTGTTCCCCAACCTTTTTTTTTTGCACGGCGGACCGGTTTAGAGTTGGCATTTTTTCTTCACGGAGCGGCTGTCAAGGTATGGCATATATATATATATATATATATATATATATAGAGACAGGAAAAATAAATGAACTGGACCGGCTTCAAAACCAATGTTAAATGCATGAAAAATGCAACTCACCATAACGCACAAGTGATAAAAGAAGCTTTGTTTTTCTTTCCTCTTCTTGTGGCTCCTCAGGTGGCCTTTTTCCTTTTGAAAAGAAGCGCTCCAAACATGTTTGTTTTTTACTCATTTTGCTAGTTTGCGGCCTTATTTTTAGTAACGTATCCCGTGACTGCCATGTGCAGTCTAGTGTTGCTTCATTCGGCAACGTACGAAATGATTGAACCCGGCCGCCGCCGTGAGCGAGTCGGCTGGGAGACGGAAACGGAAGACTTCTGCGTAGTCTTGATGTGTCGATTGGTCAATTTTCAAAAGAAAACACATTGGACAGGCGAAAACGCAATACAACATAAATTTGATAAATTGGTCATTCTTTCAATGCGGCCCGGTAACAAATACATTTTCCAATCAACAAATGATTGACATTTCTATGCGTCGAGAGACTTGTAGACTTTCATTCAATCGTTTGTGTAGGCGGAAATTAAAAGATCAATCTAATAATATCAAATATCGATCAAATACTATATAGGCCCTCAGTCAGGCCAGTGGGCGGATTCGGAACGTATTTTGCATTTAAGGCAAATTGCGGTCGCCGCTGTCGTACAGAAGCTCGGCGGCGTAGCTTTGCTTGGCATCGGCTGGCCCAAACTTGCATGCTGCCGTAAAAAGCCAGAAAGTCCAGGTTTCTAAGCCAAAATTGTACGGAGTTGACCAACAAATGCGCCAGAATTACGTGACGATGGCGTTTCGGGAACGCTCCCGTACTGAGCTTGACGCACAAATATAACTTGCCATGAAGTGTGCAACTGCAACGGTACTCCTATCTGATATTTGTATATAAATACTAGCGGTGGGCATAATGAGTAATCTTTTGATCATCAAGAAGTCTGTCATTTGCCTGAAATGGTTTGAATAATCGCGCCTCGGCGCAACTGAGGTAAAACGGAGTTCACTAGTTGGGTGCGACGAGTTAGACGCGCTGTTCGTTTCCTCTCAACTCGCTCATCTGCTCACTCCACTACTGCCGTCACATGACGAGTCCAGAACCTCCAGAGAGACATCGTCTTATCTGATAAACATATTTTTCAACACGGAACGTGAATTCTTCCGAAATGTTGTCAAATGTCCCTCCGATGATATTACATTTTCCGTAGGCTATAAACTCGTCAGTCGTGAAAACGAAATGATACGAGGGGATCAGTTTGTATCAAATCTCAAGCCCAAGTAATGCTCGATTTTCTTAGATGTTTTTCAGCTGGTGACTCAACGTTGCGCTCCTCGTCATGAATCCACGTTACGACGGAGTCTGCTGAATAACAAATCTGCTCAAAAATGCTTGTTCAAAAAGTCCACTTCTTCGTAATACTTATGTCACACTAGGAAATGCAACCAAAACATCTTTGCCTGACTGAAATTTGCGTGATGAGTGCAGAAAGAGAAATGCAGATGACGCCAGGACTGAAGGCGGGCTGGCCATTGTTTATACAGTTTGAGGACAAGCTAGATGGGAGTTATTAAAATGTAGTAGAAGCGCTTCGTAACCCCCCCCGAAAGAAAATATTGGGCTAGTGTGTTGTGACTGAATGGGGTCCTGAGCCTTGTGGGGGACGCGCGTGTTGTGCTGCTGCCTCCGGGGGTCTTCTTTGCACGTGCGTGTGCATCTTGTATCATCTAATCTAAGACTAAACCTCTCTCTCTTTGGGTTCGGAGGGTGGCAGAAAATGCGCGAAAAGGCTGGTTCCGGCACGCGCAATTACACTTACTGCAGTGCGCTAAGATCTCCCATCAAGCCGGAACAAACACCCCTGCCGGACCTTTGCCGCGCTCGCTGAGCAACAAATACACACCGCGTCCACGGAGTGACAGTGGAAGATCCAAAGTTGTTCCGACTTCAGTCATTTTTCAATAGGAAATTGAATTCATTCGTTCGAGGCTCAAACTCTCGCCTTCAGAAACAGAAAAACGTAGGAAGTGTACAAGCAATGTTGATGTTTGAAGCAACATTTGAACATTGTTAACGGTCAACTGTAAAACTAAAAGTCAAGCTGCTCCCCTTTTAAAGACTCCTGCCGGACGTGTGTTGATCTGTTTGCAAATATCCAATCGGCCATCGTTATCACAACCCGCATCCAAAATTGTATTTGTGTTTCCTGAAACTGCTTGAACGGATGCATTTTTCTGGGCATTGATGGTAAAGGTTTCGTAATGTTTTTGTTTGGCAGACTGTTGGTGTGGGGACATTGGTTGTCATTAGACCAAAGTACTTCATAGGGTTGACGCAAGAAAAATAATGATGATTAGTTTGAATCAATGCATATTCTTGGTTAATGATTTGCGCGTTCCGCTTGGCAGCTGAGCGACATTTGCTATTGTGATCTTGTTTGATCATTGATGAAATTAGCCGTCGAAAATTGTTTGCAGAGGCTCCTAGCAGCTGCGCTACGTCAACATCAACCTTTGTCAGCGTGTGCTGCTTTTGTAATTAGACGGACGTTCTGTTTTGAGTCGGAATCTTTGCACCCAAGTGCACGCGACTTGAGCCGTGGCGCTTTTCCACGATGGCGAAGTCGAGCGTTCCATCCCAGCAGCTTTCACGTTAACTGACAAGGATACATCTCTGTTCATGTATTCGTAATAAATTGCCTCCCGTTCAATTTTGCGCATGTTTAAACACAAACCTACAGAGATGCCGTGTGTGTAGAATTTGCTTTAGTGGGAGATGCGTTTGCAGACGAATGAGTTAAACATCTGTTGGTTTTTTTTGTTTTGTTTTTCTTCCCCCCCCCCCCCCCCCCCCCCCCCCCCCTTATGTTCCAAGTCTTACTGTTGCTTTTGTGTTTCTTTGGTCTTGCCGCCATCATTCACCTGAGGCCTTTTCAGTCCCGAGCAGTGGCTTGCCAAGAAACGGAGAGCCGCTATATAGGACACAGGGAGAAGAGATTTCCTTTTGCAGCACGCTGAGATGCCAGCCGGGCTCTGGAAACCGTTTGCAAACATTTCAAGCCACACACGGAGACTGCAGTCGCTTTCTGCTTTGTGCGCCACATTCCGCAAGGCTAGCTCATGTACTTTTCAGCGGGACATTACGAGAGCGACACCAAGCGGCCTTCGCCATAAAACTGTGTTTTCATTCGTGTTCTTAGCTTTCGTGCAAGTATGATGAAAGGTTTACCATTGTAAAATGTAACTCAAGTCAACCCCCTCATGAAGACTGCAAGACGGCTGATATTACTTTTGCCGAGTGTTACTGCCACCTTGTGGCGTTGACTCATTGTCTTACTGGAATTATTTGGCGTCGCGTCGCGTCCAGTAAGTGTATTCACGTTAGTATCTGCTGGGTAAAAATGATCTGAATTGATATTATTTCATTATTTTGCTCACATAAGTTCCAGTTCCAAAAATCGCCCCGTCCACGCTGCCTGTGAAAGCGGTTGTGTAACAACGCGGGCCGAAGTCGCCCCAGCAATATTGCAGCGAGAGTGGAAACGCAGATTGCCTGAATTGCGGGACAGCGCCGCATCAGACGTTCACCTCAATTGTCAGCTTGATAGTCGGGATTTGTGGCCGACTTTGTAAAAGTGCAAGTGGGTCTTGAATTTAAAAAAAAGTACAGGCAGATAGTTGCTGGGTCTTCTGTTGCATTGCCGACGAAGCAATTTTGCAGGTTTTCTGTTTAAAAAAAAAAAAAAAAAACCAAAAAAAGAAGCTTTTCTTTTATTATATATATTGCTAACATGGAGATTTATTTACTACGATTGAGTATTTGCATGCAAAGGGTGATAAAAAGTGGAGTCGGTCCCACACGAATGCATGAAAAAAGCAGCGTAGTTGAAGTTGAAAGGAGCGCAAGCATTCTCACAACCGTCGCCAGCGGCAGGAGCCTTGAAGGCCTGCTGCTGAATTGTTCTAATAGAGTTCACTTTTTCGCACCATTCAACTCTCTTCCTCCGAAGCCACTTTTGGTTCGCTGTGACTTTCCCATCATCCGTGTCAAAAGTTGCCTTATCGACTCTTTTTATAATATACTCTTTCTTATTTCTTATACTCTTAAGTATCACAATTCGAATATGTCGCGGCATCGTGAAGAGGAAGGAACGCATGCAATCAAATATTTTGACATCAGAATCAGGCCTCTGACAAATGTACAAATGTGATGTGTAACGGATCTGTGGCATCGCAATGTAAACCCCGATCGGATAAACGTCACCGGAATACACCGATTGGCCACGCATGCCCACCCGTGTCTGCCCACACAACCATCCATCCATTTTCTGTAACGGCTTCTCCTCACGCGGGTTGCGGGCGTGCTGGGCACGTAGAAACAAACAACCATTCGCACTCCCATTCACACCTACGGGCAATACAGAGTCTTCAATCAACCTGTCGTGCCAGAGTAACCGGAGAAAAGGGTTCTCCCCACGCAGGCACGGGGAGAACATGCAAAATTCCACAAAGGCGGGGCCGGGATTTGAACCCCGGTCCTCGAAACTGTAAGGCAGTCCAAAAAAAAACCCACACACCTGCTGTAAATCTAGACTACAGCGAAAGCGTATGCAATCAAATATGGTCTAAATATGCCACATTAGAGATGTGAGGCTGATTAAGTGAAGAAAATAATTGCCAATGGCGGCCGGCGGAGCGCGGCAGAGGTTGCCCTCGCTGAAATCAAAGTGGGGAAGGATAACTGAACGCTATATGTTTCATATTTGCATTATTTGTGTACTACCGTTGACTTCTGTGTTGGGCACTCAAACCTGCAAAGTAAGTAGTCAGCTCATTGAAATTTGGGAATAAGTGTGTTAAGTGTTATTTTGGGCATTTTGATTCACATTTGGGAAGGCCTCCAATCCGACGGGCGGCATTAAGATTGTGATCGTGAAGCCCTTGGTGCCGCGGGATCATGTGGGCAGGTTATCGCTTTACTGGAAACGCCTCCTGTGTTGTGTTGGGCGGGGCTGGCTCAGACCCAAAAAACAAAACAACATTGCAAGATGATTTCAATTGTGTCGTGTACGACAGGTGAGCGTCGATATTTGGGTGAGGGGAACACAGTCTCTTGTTCCCCCAATTCAGGAACGGGATGACTTTTCATATGAGATGATCGATTGAGTAGCAAGCAGCCCGGAAGCGCGCTGGTTTTCATACATATGGCGAAGATCTTTTTCTGGAATTGCTCTAATTTAGACCTGAACGCCAAGACGCGTCTCGCAAGCCGTTAAGATCCTCTTCATCTTGCGGCTACGTTCGCAATGTATCTGCACCATCGACTGTATGTCGCAGATGTTTTATTGGAAAGAACACGGCCGTGGAAAAGAGCGCTATAATCTTCTGAAAGTGGGTAATGTACCAATGATAAACTCTCATCCCATAATCTCTAGATTGCCTGGCAAAACAACCGTATTGATTGATTTGTGTGTTGGCTAACTTTATTTGCTAACGTTTCATCGCTATCGAACAACGCGCACCAAAACTAAACGCCATTGCAACCGCTTCTTAAAAGGCTGACTTACAATTCCATTGATATGTTGCCACTTTTTGCCATTTATGTTCTTGAGTAATCACTGCATCATTTGCCCAATTGTCATTCTATCGCAGTTATCACGCTACTAGTCACTTTAAATTGCTTTAAATGGCCTGATGACTCTGCGTCATTTGCACAGTTGTCATTGTATCGGCATTAGCATATTAGTGCCGGTACCCTTTCATTGCTCAATGACTCTCCTTACGTGTTTTTAGGTCCTAAATGTATATTTTGTCATAGTGGCTGTTTGTTGTCGTACTAGAGTGGCTCCAACTATCGGAGACAAATTCCTTGGGCGTTTTAACATTTTTTAATGGATTCCAAATCTGGGGTATTTTCATTTATCATTACGATTGGCAAAATATTGCATTAGTATTAGTTGGGGAAAAAAGTGTACGAAATGATGGTTTTAAATTAGACTTTCCAACCGATCTGATCGTTATCAGCCGATAATTAGCATTTTATGCTGATGCGCTGATCGGCTTTGTCGTAATTCGGCGATCCGATCAATGACGTCATTGATCGGATCGCTAAAAAAAAAAAAAAATAATTGTGGACCCTCCCACAATTTTCAGGGATCTTAGTAGTATTACAGAAGCCATGTTTCCACCTCGCGTAGTCGGACAAGCATTAGCGGTAGCCACAGTTTAAAAAAAAAAAAAAAAGAGGAAGTCAACTTTGTTACGTTTGGCAGCACTGTGAGCTCATAGGGCTGGATCTGGATCTGGATCTGGATCTGGATTGGAGGCGCAACCTTGGCATGTTGCGGTTCTACCCTTTCAAAAGCGACACAGGTTCGTGTCTTCGAGTATCGCAATTTTCGCTTTCGGTACTGTATCGTGACTAATCTGCTGACTGGTGACATTTGTTGGTGACATTTGAAATGGCGTGCAGAACTCCACCAAAGAACGTCCTTATTTCGATCAGAAACCCATTTTACCATTACGTAGATGAGTGGAACAAAATATGATTCGAAGTTTTAATTTATTAATGATGCAACTACAAGTTAATATTTCTACTTCCATTGTCAGTCGAGTTCATTGCCGATATCAGAAAAGCAAATTTGTTTTGTCATTAAAATGCTACATTTCCACCTGGAAAAATATATTTTTTGCTTAAGGACATAAACATCCCATATTCTGGTATAAAAACAATGTTTTAGAAGCAGAAATCCACAAAAAGCAAAAAATTGAGCAATCAGCCGCTCCTGACTTGGTTGGGGGACTTGTAAGTGGCGGGACCTCCGTATGGACTGGTGCGTTCACTGCGGCTTGGTTTTCGTAGTTTTCCACAGTACTATTGTGAAGTGAAATCATTTCGAAGTGGTGGTTAACTGGGTTGCTAACAATTGAATGAATCGCACCCACTGCCTTCAGCTGACATTCGCTGCGGAAAAGCAGAAAGCTCGTTCGCGTGGCTGTGCTGCCGCATCTGTGACAGCAAGGACAGCGACGGTATATTCCGCCTCTAAATCATTCATCTGTACCGTGTGCGTGCGTGTCAGGTTGCAAGTTGGTGTCCGTGCGCCGAAAGGATGTTTGGTAATGTGCAGCTGCCTCTGACAACAACCCAAAGAGGTGGGAACGAATACAAAGCCGGTGCGAGAAAAGAAGGCGGCGGGGAAAACATCGACGGGCGCGTACGATCGAGGCTGCGTTGACGCACCGTCCGACAGATGGCCGACACGCGGGGCCGCACGGTGAGCGGCGCAAGCGAACGAGGCTTGCCGAGCCGGGCGGGAGAAGCCAAAGTCTCCTGAAATAAGCCCCCGAATGTCACAGATTTCTTTATTTTACACTTAGACTGACTTTACTAGACATCATTGGATATATAATTTAAGAGGGTGCAAAAAGCAGGTATACAGTTGTAAGACTACAGAGTTCTTCATTATTTACCTTCTTTATGAAGTTCTTTAGCGGCACGGTCAACGACTGGTTAGCACATCTGCCTTACAGTTCTGAGGACCGGGGCTCAAATCCCGGCCCCGCCTGTGTGGAGTTTGCATGTTCTCCCCGTGCCAGGGTGGCTTTTCTCCGGGTACCCCGGTTTCCTCCCACATCCCAAAAACATGCACGGTAGGTTAATTGAAGACTCTAAATTGGCCGTAGCCGTGAATGTGAGTGCGAATGGTTGTTTGTTTCCATGTGCCCTGCGATTGGCTGGCGGCCGGTTCAGGGCGTACCCCGCCTCTCGCCCGAAGATAGCTGGGATAGGCTGCGGCACGCCCGCGACCCGCGTGAGGAGAAGCGGGACGGAAGATGAATGAAGTTCTTTTTTTGCTTGTTTTCAGATAACCATGGCGTGTAATTTTGAAAGGTCATAAAGTGACAAAATAATTAATGTGTGGAGTGCCCTGAGTCTCCATTTCCATTTCAGTCAAGTAGACTTGATTCAATTGCGCAATTGCGTCATCGCCCATTCCCTCTCTGTGCCGCTTCGACAGAAAAGGCGGGGAAATCCCGTGTTGTGTGAGTGGGGCTTTCCCTCTTATCAGAGTCCAGCAGCAAACGCGACGAGAAGAAAGTCAATATTTGAACGCGTTCGTGCGGCCTTTTGCACGTTGTGGCTTTCGTACGTATCGCCAGAAGTCCGTCCGCTCCTTCAACCTCAAGCGGCGACCACCAGGGGGACGCTCGCGTTCAAGTACAGACCCTTTCCAAAGAAATGTAATATCATGGAAAAGTTTATTTATTTGCATAATTCTGGAGAGACAACGACAGTGAGTGCGCGAATAATGTAGAATAATGTAGGCCAGACACAGATGTGACAACAATCTCAAGACAAAATTGGCAGCATGTTGCAATGGAATTGTAAGTTAACTGTTTAAGAAGTTCATGACAAGAGAGAAGAAGCTGTTGGAATGTCAGTTTGTTTTAGTTTGCATTGTTCGATAGCGCCTACCTGAGGGATGTAGCTGGAAGAGGTGGTGACCGGGATGCGGAGGGTCCGAGAGGATTTGGCACGCTCTTGTCTTAGTTCTGGCAGCGTGCAAGTCCTCAATGGTGGGTAGGGGGGTACCGACAATCCTTTCAGCGGTTTGGATTGTCCGTTGCAGTCGGAGTTTGTCCTTTTTTGTCGCAGCACCAAACCAGACTGTGATGTGATTCAGGGCCCAGAATTGAAACAATTTCAAGTATTTATTTGTTTATTTTTACATAATTTGGTCTTCCAGCTCATGGAATCAGGAATTCAAAAAATGATAATACCGTGAAGAAATCAGCCCAAATTTTGCAGGCCATAAATGTTTTAAAGTGAGTGTCACACACGAGTCATCTACTAAACTCAAAGCACCTGCACAGGTCTCCCCAGGTGTCATTAAATTCAGTTAGGTTCAATTGTCTCAGTTGGGTTCAATATGGGGAAGACTGCAGACTTGACAAGTGGCCAGAAGACCGTCATTGATAGCCTCCCGAGGAGGGGTAAGCCACCAAGGTTCATCGCTAAGGAGGCTGGCTGTTCACAGAGTGCTGTGTCCAAGCGTATCAATGGAAGGACAAAATGTGGCAGGAGAAGACGCACCAGCAAAAGAGATGACGGCCGGCTTCAGCGGATGATCAAACAGAGAAGATTCAAGAATCTAGCACAGATCCAGAAAGAGGGGAACGAGGCGGGAATCACAGCTTCAAAAACCACCACATTCGGACGCATCCGGGAGATGGGCTACAACTGTCGGGTTCCTCGCTTCTGAGCCTGAGCCGACGTCGGAAGCGTCTCAACTGGGCTGAGGAGAACAAGGACCGGACTGTCGACCAGCGGTCCGAGGTCCTCTTTTCCGATGAAAGTAAAGCGTGCCTTTCATTCAAGGTCCGAGGGTTTGGAGGAAGACGGGTGAAGAACAGTACCTAAGCTGCTTGAGGTCCAGTGTGAAAGATCCACAGTCAGTCATGATTTGGGGTGCAATGTCCAGTGCAGGTGTTGGTCTACCAGAATGTTTTAGAGGACTTGATGGTTCCTTCTGCTGAGGATCTGTATGGAGATGCAGATTTCATCTTCCAGCAGGACCTGGCCCCTGCCCATACCGCCAGAAGCACCAAAACCTGCTTTGATGCCCATGCCGTCACAGTGCTCGACTGGCCAGGCAACTCGCCGGATCTAAACCCCATTGAGAATGCATGGGGTATTATCAAGAGGAAAATGAGGGGCACCGGACCCAAAAACAAAGTGGAACCGACGGCAAGCATCAAGGAAATCTGAGCTTCCATAACTCCCAGGCAACGCCACGGGCCGATTGCCTCAATGCCACGGCGCATCCACGCAGTGATTCAAGCAAAGGGATTCCCAACCAAGTGTTGAAGATTAACGTGTCATATTTTGATTGATTTAATGTGACCCTAATTGCTTTCTTTTTTTTCCTGCCAAAACTGAGAAGTAAGTGGTGATTTCGTCACAATATTCACATTTTTTTCAATTCCTGATTTCCAAATTATGTAAAAATAAACAAATAAATACTTGAAATTGTTGAAATTGTGGGCCCTGAATCTGTAATCTATCAAAGTTTAACTGTTTGAATGGAATTATGGAAATAAATAAACTTTTCCATGATATTCAAATTGGAAAGGGTCTATATACAATAGGTTCTTAGGGTTAGGGTTAGGGTTAGGCCACAATTTGAATAAGTAAAGTGAGGGAATTTCCTCATTAAGATTCATGCATTCTTTACTCTGAAGTTAATGAACATGTTGAAATAACCACATCATGTGGGTTTTTTTCTTCTTTTTTATTTTCAAAACCGTGGGAAAGGATTGTCAGAAGAATTCTTGAATTATACGAGGCGCAACGTAACCTCCTTGCTCGAGGTGACAATTGGATTATTGGACATTGGGAAGCATTTTGTTCTTTTATGCGCACTGCTGACGTTTCGCAGCGCCGAAACGTATTGCACCCTCAGCGAGTATTGCTATTCCAGCTTCTGTCCATGTTCAATCCGGTACGACTCAAAGAAGAGGATGCTCCTCTGCTTTCATTCTGCTCTCGCTCGCTCACACACTTCCTGCTCTTTTAGTGTGGGGGGCTACCAAAGTGCAGGCGTCATCACAACGAGCCCCACGCAGCTGCCTTCCATTCAGAGCGCTAATGGCTTAAAGCTGTGCTCGGCCGAGCCCTCCGCGTAACCGCCATTTCTTCCGAGACGCCCATTTCCGCCTCTTGAGTCGACTGCGTTCCACTGACCCTTTTTTCCCCCCCGTCGTGCTCTCCAGCTGCCTCAAGCCGTTGCAGGAGGGACATTGAGAAGCCAGTTTCACTGGACCTCGTGGAGCCTGTTATTAAGATGGAAAAATGACGTTCTAAAGGGAGTTTACATGGCAACGACCTCGTAAAAACAAAGCCCAAAATGTCTTTGCGTTTTTGAAGTGTAATATGCATGCCAGACCAGTCATGGAGAATTTGTCTTCAAAAAGAAACGCTCCACACCAACTGCTCATCTTCCCGTCTTACCCAAAAGTGGCATTCGAAAAGCCTTCGTCAGCGTACATCTGGCTTTACAATTTGACGTATGCAACGCGTATTACACATCTGTACTCGGTAGCGGTATCGTAAATGTCGGCTTTGCTCTAAACTCGTTCAATTGAGCCGAGCGGCACCAACGCAACAACTGTTCTGCCGTCGTTGCGATTGTGACGCACTGGCGAGGGCGCATCTCCTCGGTTTTCACCGTGTTGACATCTAAAACAAAATGCCGTGTGGCTTCATTTCAAAGAAGACGTCTACTTAACGGCCGTCATTTTCCCAAAAGACGGCCTGCCTACTTTACCACGGGTCGTGTTGGTGACGCTCGCGTCGGGTTTAGCCGCCAGCGGGCGAGGTGTGACATTTTCCTGCCCGCGTCCGGGGTTGCCAAAGGCGCTCACACTGGCGAGACGACGCAGCGCGGCCACTACTCACTGCGTTACTAATAAGAGCCCACTGGACGGGTTGTACAGCCCTTCAAGACCACCAGTACTTGATCTATTCTTATTACCCATCAGTGTCCCCAAAAGTCCAGTTTTTACGGCGTGTGCTGATTTATGTGAATGAAACAATAATAAGTCTTCGTTTTCTGCCTTTTGTCACTGGATGATTGATTGATTGATGGATGGAGGTGCCAGGTACACTTTGAATTGATCTTGCTTTGGATCCCGTTTGTTAGTGCAAGTGTACTTAATGAAGTGACCGGTGAGTGTATGCTTCTGCTGTTTGTGTGTGTGTGTCAGTTGGGCACGATGCCGTCCTACCTCGCCCATCCGATGCTAAGCAGCTTTAGCTTGATTGCCATCTGTTCCAGCAGTCTGTATTTCTGTACAAAGACAAGCGCGCTTTCCTCAGCCACTAAATCACGCATCAACAATCGAGCAGCGCTTGTATACCAAACCTTCGAGGGTCACTAATGTCGCCGGGGTTCCCTGCAGGCTTTTGAGTTATTCTGATTGAAATCATTCCTGTCTTTGACCAACTGTTTCCATGTGACGTGATTCATTCCGATCGGGCGTATACACGATGTGTACTACATTTAATCGGAACAGCCGTGTGATACGCGCACGTCGATGTCCACTTCACGTCATTTATAAAGATGACCAATCACACATTCTCACACTTTTATGAAAGCTACAGCTTGATTAAAAACAAGTTAGTAGTTAAAATTAAGATTTCAGTCGTGTACGAGTTTGACATCGTTCCGGTTCACAGTTTACATGACAAAAATGTACATCTGATCGCTTTGGCAAAAGGAATATTCCACCCTGTGAAACCGAACGAAATTTGTTCCAATTGAGGTGTTTTTATGGAGCCTTTTCATTGGCTTTGGGCTTCTAAACCGATTGTAACGGGAACGCAAGGCTCCGTGGAAACCTTCGAGAACGCAAGGCTCCGTGGAAACCTTCGATTCTCGTACGTTAGCTAAAGCATGGAAGCAAACGTGGCGTCGTTCTCCCGGCAAGATTTTCGACATGATTTTTCAGCGGGTCTGCGGAAATGTTTGCACATTTGGTGTGTCGCCAAAGTTGGACCTGGGAGAGGGCATGCTAGCTCACCTTCTAGTTCATCCCAGAATTTGTTTGGGTTCAATCTTTTTTGAAAATAAAAGGACCGAAAACATTTCTCTGCGGAACTCCATTCTAAATCGCGTCTGACTGATTGTTGCTTTTAAAGTATGTTTGTATTCTGTTCTGCTAAATGATATAATTGACATGATACACTTTACAACAACGGGGGGGCAACGTGTTGGGATTCACCTACTGCATCCGTCCGTCCGTGTTTTATTTTTAATATATATTTTTTTAATAAATATGTTTTTTATTTTGCGCTCCTAATATCAACAAAGAGAGTGGAAATGAGAGCAAATGAGGGCAATGAGCCACACGCTGCGACACGCTGCGAAATAACATCTTTGTCTTGACAAAGATGTTATTTTCTGATCTCGTGTAGCAGCCTGCTCCACTAAATGTACATTACATGCACATAGACATTAATAATCAGGCAATTAAAGGGCCAGCACATTTCTGAGCCACTTCCCCTATTGGCTTCGTCCAAAACGGAATCCTCATTGACAGAAATGTGTGCCACGTCCTTCCCCGAGGCTGATATGACCACACAAGAAGATTCTAGAAGATAAAGTGCATCACAAATGGCTTCATGGCAACGTGGCGGCATGCCGAAACGCGTGTCCCACAATGCAGCGTGCTGATATGCACGTTGTCTCCCAATGCATGCTGGGACGCCAGAAGAGAAGAGATGTTTCTGACGTCCTTTTGTCGCTTCTCCGTAATGGAGAAGGCGACGTGCATTGAATTTCGTCCTCCTTTCGCTCGGGGTGGTGAGCGGTATTTGAACTCCATTGTGTAGACGTGACCCCGACTGTCTCGTCGCGAGTCAACGAGTGTTCGTCCCCGTCGACCGAATGGGACTTTCCTCCGCCGTCGCGGCCTCAGCGAGGAGACGTCGGCCTCTCCGCATCTCGACGTGCCGCAAACGAACAGCGCGACGCTCGCATTAGCGAGCCGTGAATCACGACGGGAATCGACAAATATGTATTTTGTTTTATTTTTAGAGCAGTGATTCTCAACTGGTGGGTCGGGGAATCATTTTGGGTGGGTCTCGGACAGGTGAGTCCAAAATTGCCCCTCGGGGACAGCAAAGTTCTTCAATCAATCCTCGGTTTGCGACGGTAGCGGCATACGACGTTTTGACATCACTTGACATCACAAGTGGGTCGCCACTTCGCGACAATGAGAAACGCGAGTCCCGGAGGCCAACATTTGAGAACCGATGTTTTATAAACCACACCAGACGCTGGAATTATCTGATTGCGAGATGTGGTTTCTCTGTACGAAAGTGCGCACGGTTGTGGCAATATCGGATTCTAACAGCTGCTCTCGGAAATTTCACACCGCCTTTAAAAGCAGTTTTTATTTCTTCGCCGACGTTCCGTGTGAACGGACTGAGGCTGACGGTGAATATTTGCGCTTTCTGAAGTAGTGTGAGAGGCAGCGTGCACTCCCGCCCTGTCGTGTTGAAAGCGATCTTCGCTTGTGTCACGCCGGATGCTGACGTCACGTCGTGAAAGGGTCGCGGTCTGCCGTGTCGCTCGTCGTCGCCGCTTGGCTGGTTCTGGATCCGATGCCGCGCGTAATCAAGCCTTTCCTCCTCGATGTGTTCTTCAGGGGTCCCTTCAGCGTGGTGAGGAGATGCATCAACAGAGAGACGGGGCAGCAGTTTGCTGTCAAAATCGTGGATGTGGCCCAGTTCACCTCCAGTCCTGGACTCAGCACAGAGGGTAAGCTTTTCGGTTCCATCCCTAAAACTAACAAGACGTCTGTAGAGAGCTGCAGCTTCGTCCCCGTTTGACCACGCTTTGAATTGCCCTTCGCGGACAGAAATGATTATTTAGCGTTATGCATTCTGCTTCAGATCCACAGACATTTCAAAATATGTGACACGAAGAAAGAAATAGAAATAGTCTCACGTGGAATAATGGATTACCGACACAAACGGTCGCCATCATAAAACCTTGGTGAACTGTACGCAAACATAAAAAAAGAAACAAAGAAACACAATTGTGGAGTCGATGCTTTCGATGCTCATTGAGCTGAAGTCTCACAACATTTAAGAAGCCGCATATTCCAGCGTCGCGTTGGAGGCTATTGGTTATCGTTTGCAGCAACGTGCCAGTGTTGCGATCGGCCGTGTGACTCGAGAGGAGGAACCTTCAAGATAGTTGCGAGGTGTTGTGAAGCCAGATAAGAAGATGCCAGCAATTAGGATGTGCAGCAGCGGTGAGGCCAAAACGTGCCTGTGAATTCCTCCTCAAATTTATTTTGGAAAAAATCAAGTGCTCGTCGTCTCCTTTTGTGCGGTTGTGAGCCATTATTATCATTGGCCGCTTAGAGCCCGTCTCATTAGCAAAATTAGCAAAGATAAATAGCGTGAAAGAGTCACAGCGTGTTGGCTTTTGCCATTTAGAATGACAAATGTTAGCAACCGTAGCGTTGATAATGCTGAGCACGTGACGTGGGAGGCCTCCGCCAATATGGGCTGCCGCATCCTCTGCCTATTTTTGGGCAATTTCAAATCTGTCAGAGTGAGTTACAGCAACCTAAAATCCCTAAGGACAGGGAAATCATTCAAATGGAAATAATGTTCCATGGTCAAACTGTCGCCATCCAAAAAAAAAAGAAAAAAACTCAACAATGCAGCCTGTGTTTTAAGTAACGTTTTAACGTCCACCACTGTATGATCATGATATTAAATGTTCATAACACGTCATCTCTCGTCTCCCGCTGTAACGCTGACACACGCGCTCAACGGCGTTTCATATCGGGGCACCGCTGTTGCCCAAAAATCCAATTATGCTCGTGAGGTACACAAAGGTCTGATGATGCGCTATATGCTGACGTCTTTCATTTGAAAAAAGTCCAAGAAAAAGCAAAACACATGCAGACTTCATCGTTGAATACTCGCTGATCTAAGTTCTTGCGAGGTGATCCGAGGTCTCTGGCTGTACGCTGACGTGATGTCGGAAAAGGTGTCGCCCAAAATCCAAAGGTCCGCCGTCGCCCTCTCATCATCGCACCATCGTTGTCCCGATCACGCGCCCGCACTCTCTCTTCGGACCTTCGAGGAGGGAAGTGGGTCAAATTGTCGGTGCCCCGGCGAAGGATTGACCAACGCGCACGCGCGCAGGCACCGGTGGGAGCGTGTGTGACTGACAGGTCGGCTCTCCGAGGGGATGAGAGAGTAAAATCCATCACGCGCCGCTGCCCGCCCGCCCGCCCGCCCGCCCTCTTCCTCGCCTTTCCCGCTTCCCCAACGCTGCCTTTTTTTACTTCGTCTGCTCGAACGATGTCCTCTCGACCTCCCTCGTCTGCCACGGAAGACGCGCGTCTGCTCCTGTGGCGACATCTCGTCCACGCGGTCGTACGCGCGCCGCTCGCATAGTTTGTCGAGAAGCTGCAAAGGGCGGCAAACACGGTTATGTGTTTCCGTATTTACTCAACTGCAGATGGGCGGACATTAGTAATGCTTAGCTTGCTTATTTTCAATCGCTTCCTTGCTGCGGTTTTAACCTAACTTAACTGCAGCTGGCGGCGGACTCTATTCGGACAGACTTTGATTTTTTTAAAATCACCTTAAAGAAAAATGCTAAGGAACCAAAGCAGGTGGAACCGATAGTCACATGGAAACAAACACAAGACTGCGGCGCGACACCTTGTGCGAGTCATCGCAAATCTTCTTTCAAGACACCTTCCCCACATAAAGTTCTTCTTCACCTTTAAGCAAAACGTTTTGACCGTTTTATATGATTACAGTTTTTTTTTGTCAATCCCGGTAAGCGTGTTTTGTCCTAGCGCTGAATTCCGGGGCCCCGATAAATGGTGCAAATGTCCGACAATAAATTGCACTCCCGGCCGGCCCCTCGGTTTGGGACCGTGACGGCCACCTTCGCCTCTGCGCTCTCCGACTTGAGGCTTTATTTAAAATGGCTCCTGTGAAAAAGTTCTTTTTTAAAAAAAAATTTAAAATAAAACAACAATTCAACGGCTAGCCTAATACTTTTTTCACAGTCGTGAACGACAACAATCAATCCGCAGCATTTTCTCATTCTTCCGACATGGCATCGCATCGTCCCGCTTCATTTAGCGAACCTGCGTCGCAAGCCGCCAACCGTTTATCTTCGTTTACAGCTTTCCGTTTGCGCCACACGCCCATTGGCGGAATATTGATTTGTTCACACGCTCAGATTCGCCAGAGTGCCAGACTCTTAGCGCCATCGTTATTGCGCTTTAGAGTATGAAAACAACCAGGGAGGAAGGCGTAACTTGTTAGCAACATTAATTGAAAGCGGGAGAGTGTTTGATTGCTGCCAATGTGGCAAACTTGTCACCACTTCCGCCTCGTCATATTCGTTTCACTCCGCCGTTAACCTTCCGAGGCAATTCGAGTCGGGGTTCAGTTCCAGGGGGACCTTCGGGGCCCCGAAGTGTCTTTCAACATGTCCAAGAACGTCATTGAACGTTTTATCGCACAACGATGATTGGAAAGCACACAAGCGTGGCACCCGCGCAGTAGCATCCTTTAGGAATGTGTTAGCGCTAATTGAATACACCTGTTAACTGTGTCGTGACTTAAAACACTCAACCAAAAGGGACAAATCGACCATGTCGATCTCATGATGTCATCAAACAGACAGTAAATGTTGTCATATTGTAACTCCGCAGTAGCTAGTCGTCAGCGCATTCCACGGTCCACGGTTGCGCGCGATGGCGTGCAATTACGACAGGGGTAAAATGTAACTAGCTTTCGGACATCCGCGGCGGCTGCACGGAACGTCCCTGGACTAAATGCAAATGTTTATGCAAATTTTGCGATCGGCCGTCACGTCTTCATTCGCAGATCCGACCGATGACATCATTAATCCGGATCGGTGAATGACGACAAGACAGCCGATCGCAAAATTTGCATACAACGGCAAATATCGCTAACATATTTGGTGGATGGATATCGTTGATGTGAATGTCAGTGGAAAAGATCTGAAAACTGTGCTCATGCGGTGTGTTTTTTTCACCCCTCACCTTTTAGACCTGAAGAGGGAGGCCAGCATCTGCCACATGCTGAAACACCCGCACATCGTGGAGCTGCTGGAGACCTACAGCTCCGACGGGATGCTCTACATGGTCTTCGAATTGTAAGTCGCACGTCCGCTGAGGGAGGAAGCGCAATTGCGGCCGCGGCGGATTTGATATCATCGACGCTGATGGGAGGATTCTTGTTGGCGGGCGGCGGTGGGGGTTCGCACGAGGAACAAGAGGGAGCGTGGAGCAGCCGTCCGTGTATGGAAGGGAGAAGAGATGGAGATTAAGATTTCACACTGGCAGCCGACTCCTTTTTCCGACTCATCCCCGCTCTCGTATCTTCTGCCGCTTCCTGGCTTACTCCAAATTCCCATATCATCAAACGGAACTTTTTTGTTCCAAAGCTGATGACGTCTTGGATATTTTTTCAGTACATTTCTGTAATTTAAAAAAAAGAAAAAAATCCCCGCAAGGCACAATGTTTTGTGATCATCTATATTTACCGTCATTGGACAGCTCAGACGAGGGAATGTATGCGGAACGAACACATTAGAACAAAAGCTCGTGGATGTCGGCTTTTGCGTGGGGTTCATTCCGGAGGGGAAAAAAAATAATCACCTCGCTCGGTTACTTAGGACGGACGAGCCTGGTTTCTGGTGTGGAAACTCAACTATTTACGTTCCGAGTGGAGGCACGCCCTCGTTCTTTTGGAGCGCAAACGGAAGTCGTTAGCGTGCCTGGCAGAAGGCCGTTGTCTGTCCACGAGAGTCGTTAATTTTCCATTCAGTTGTAAAGCGGTCGCGGAGTTACCGAACAGTCGAGGAGGCCGTGTTTTTGTGTTATTCGTCGGAGGCGGAATGATTGCGTTTCTTTGGAGCGGACGAGAGGATGTGGTCGTCAGTGGGAGACGGGTGATGTCGTAAGCCCCTCCTCCGCCCACCGTCTTTCCACTGTCACGTAATGGCCTCTCCCACTGTCCTTTCAGACCATCTGCCTTCCCTTCTCTCGGAGGTGCAGGCAGACGGCCGAGGAGTTTGCCCGCCCGTGTTGTGCCGTGCGTCTGCTCAGTGGTTGCTATGCATCTGCGCGTTCCTCACTGCACTTGACCGCATACATCCAAATTGGTTTTCTGGACCGGCCTTTGTCTCAGGGTGCGACCAGGTTTGAATTGTTCCGGAATGTTGCGTTGGTTAAGAATCCCTTTTCACTTCCAAAAGCTACGCATTTAGGAATAGAATAAAATGAAATCAATTAAAGTGACAAACTAATTAGATTCAACGCACTCATCTGGTGCTGCAAGCGGCTCTGCCGCGTGATTAGCGACTAGTCGACGTCACGCTCGAAACGTCATTGTGGAGTACTCAAGTTGACTAGGCCGTACAGCCCCTAGTGGTGGCATGTGAGAAGTACAATGGGTAAGTTCATTTATTCAGCGGAAAGAAATGAATACAATTGCCGTGAGGTTTAACAGTTTGTTGTCGTTGTGACAATATCCTGCCTGGCTGGCTAGCTGCAGATAAATAATGGCTGTCCTATTGCGGCTTTGCGGGACTTGTGTGCGAAAGAGGCTCCAGGTAGCTGGGAGACATATTTGAGCACTTCATCCCTCAGAGGGCAGATAACAGAGCCGGCATAAAAGATAACCGCAGACATCTTCGTATCGGCCTCCCTGAAGCAGGCTCAGATATGACGAGCGCGTTAGACCGGATCGTGTGGATGTGCGGCAAACTCGAGCCTCTCGGCCGCCCGACCTGATTGGAGAGCACGCCGAGACTGAGTTTGAATAATTGGGGGCGGGGGGGAGCTGAGACACTCCAGAGCAGCACTCTTTTCCATTTGAAACAACAATTAATCAGCACCCCAAAGGAAGCAGTGGTCTTCCACTTTTACCTTACCGTGTGAAAACATTTATTGCCAACGGCGCCCTCTAGTGGCTCTCCTTGTGAAGTCAAAATGCCAACATCTCCTTCCAAGCATTTTTTGGAGCGCTTATCCCGACGGAGTCGATCTCGGCTGACGTCGGCACAGCCGGGACCGCTCGCCAGTCAGTCGCAGGGCGCACGGAGACAAACGCAAACGTTTACGTTCCCACCTGCAAACCATTTTCAACTCTTTGATGGAGCGACCTGCATTTGCGCAGAGTTACAGGTCAAAAAGAATCCTTCAAACTTTTGGTGCAGGTTGGGGATTTCTTTTCTGAAATAAGCGAGAACTTTCTTTTACATTATTCTTAGTTTGTCGGTGATGATAATGCATGAAACCGAATGACCACTTTCAGGCTTGTGCCGCTGGTGTGTCATTGTGAAAATGCTGGGAGGGGTTTATTATGAGCAGACAACACATTTTGGGAATAAGAACTTACAAATCATTTACAAATAAGAAACTGGCATTTGAAACAAAATAAAATACAAAGGATTATTTGAAGAAGTAGCAAAACGGCAAAATCAATTGAACCTTTATTTCTATGGTGGCACCTTTCATACTAAAAAAGCTGCAAAGTGCTGCAATGATAAAAGTCATCAACACAATTCAATTTCAAAAGATGAGAAACTACTTAAGAGAGCAGTTGAGACGCGGCTGAGCAGCAGAGTTTGATTTCTTGATGCCACGCTGACCTTCTGCCATGTTTGTGTGCACGCGTGCGTGTTTCTCAGCATGGACGGCGCGGACCTGTGTTTCGAGATCGTCAAGCGGGCGGACGCCGGCTTCGTCTACAGCGAAGCGGTCGCCAGGTGAGGTCCATTCGACTTCTATTCGCGGCGGACGGATTTTGACACGCGCCCGTGTTCCCTGTCTTAGTCACTACATGCGACAGATCCTGGAGGCGCTGCGCTACTGCCATGACAACAACGTCATCCACAGAGATGTCAAGGTATTTCGGGCTTTTTTTAAAAAAAAAAAAAAAAAAAAAAAAAAAAAAAAGGGGTTGCGGTTCAAGCTGCGGTGCAATTTGGAGGCTGCTAACTGCGACTGCAGCTACATTCCTATAGGTGGCGCCCTTTCAGCATCCCTGCTGTGACTCGTGTCTCTTTAACATGAAAAGAAAGTTTACAATTTTCTCGTCGTCGTCGTTTTGAAAGAAACGCAGTTCAAAAGTTACACGAATAAAGCTAAACTATTAGAATGAACAATTTTATGAGAACGTTTTTCAATTGAAATGGAATAACGTTGTCATGTTATCAGACTAATGGTGCAATTTTGTTACAATGAGGTTTCAATATTATGCGCACAAAGTCAGATTTTCTAGAAGGTCGTCGTGTTAAGAATAATGTCGTAACGTTTTGGGACTAAAGCTGTTATGGTAATGAAGTTAACATTTTCTTGAGGAACACTATACAATAATAAAATGACTGTCGTGGAAGAAAGGTTGCAATATTATTATCAAAGTCAGAATTGTACAGGAATGAATTAGCACTTTTACAAAAATTTGGCCTCCAAGTGTGCCCCATTACCAGAAAGAAGGTGCAATGAAGTTGTTCTGAACATTTTGAAAATTGATCGTTCATTTTTTCACATGCCTGTCCGCAAATTATATATGAAGCGTATAAAAACATCCCGGGAACCAACTCCCGTGTCCTGCTTTGACGAACTACTGAGTACTCGCGTACGTACTAAGACTACTGTGTTGCGGCTCCTCCGCTTATCCGGTTTTATCCAGCCGGCCGGCAAAATAATCCTCACGCGCACTCGTGCTGCTTTTGACACGTGGGCACGACCGGCAGAACTCATCGGCCCGCACAAAGCAAAATAAAAGCACGCGGACGCATCCTTCGCAGAGCAGAGACATTGCATGCAATCGAGCTGAACAAGAATGTACCTGCTGCTCTTATCTGGTGCTTGAATCCGTTTCATTTGGAAGGCCCTTTCCATCATTGGACGTGAAAGTAGTTGTATGTACGTGCCTGTAGGGGGCGCAGCTGTTCCAGCTTCACGTTTTGCCGTTTCAGACTGAAAAAACGAACACGACTGCTTGAAGCCAAATGGGGAAGCAAGCATGCACTTTCCAGCTCCACATGCACCAACCTTCTGTTTTCTAAGGGCTGAACGTCACCCTTTCATGTCTACAAAGGTTCACGCGGCGCTTGTGATGGTCCCAGTTGGGCTTTGATGCCTTCGCGTTGCAGCGACTAATGGACGAAAACTGTCTGCTTTTGGATCTCCGTTGTGGTTCTTTCCACGGGCAGGGAACGGCGTCATCACTCGAAGTCTTTCGCGCAGACTTTATGGCTGCGGAGAAGGAACTCTCCCACTTGGTGGTTTCTTGGAAGTCTTTCACGTCCTTTACACAAAGCGCATAAGTAGAAAATAAGAAAATCAAATGATTTGGACAGCTTCATTCGTTTACGTTGACATTTTGCCACACTTCAATGGTGTGAAAAGATCTAATCGCACCCATTTCTATGCAGAACCGGTGGTCAACGATCAAATAAATGCAAACAATTCAAGTTTACCGATGGGAATTTATTGAAACGGTTGCTGAGGGGGAGGAGGCCTTGATTAGAATGTTTAGGTAAAAATTGAGTATCATAACTGTTACGTTACAATTGAGGTCAAGTGAACCTGGAATTTCAAACGAAATAAAAAGTAGTGATCCGTGCGTGGTCAGATCCTCCGTAAGCAAGTACCTACCGTTCGGCATTTGAAGGCTTTAATCACGGCACAGCTGAAAACGATTTGACACAAACTGCATGAATGCGCACAACTTATGAAGTCAACATCTTGAAAGGCGGGAGAGTCCACGTTCAACTTTCAAAAGCAGCCGAACGTCTCGGCTCTCCCGCCGTCGCACGCGTTTGTCGGGCTTGCGTCGAGGTGACGTTGCAACGTTGACCTTCACGCGTCCTCCGATGCGCCCACTTCTCGTCCGTCTCTCCCCCTCCGGCTAATCGCAAAATTGCAGCAAAGGCCCTTTTTCTCCTCAATATGGCGTGTTAACAGACGTCAATAAAAACACGAGCTAATCAAGGGTTGCGTGTTTGTTGGTTATACGAGTACAGTCGCCCCCGCCTTCTTTTTGTTTTCTTCCACCATTATTCGCTGAAATATTTGCCTTTTTCTATTTTTCATGTCTTTCTGAGATGCCCCAAGATAGCGCCTAAAGCTCTGTCTCATAGAAAAATAGTGCTTTGGCGCCATCTGATGGCTTCTATTAACGTGAATCAACCTTTTTATGGGGGCGCGGGGGCTTCAATTACTTGCTGATTTTCACCCGCTTTTGGGTCCCGAGCCACCAGTCGAGAATCCCTGACATAGCGCACCCTGGGAAATGCTGGTTGGGAGCGCCAGCTGTTGAACTAGCAGCACGCCACAAATAAGGTCAGCAAATCCTTTATTTCAAAGCCGCTGGGACGTTAGCTTGCCCTCTGTCCGGCCTTCCGGTCCTCCCGTCCAGTTCCGCCCGCTAACTCCCACTGAGATATCTCGTACACGAAACACGTTGCCCGTCAAGCGCCGCACCTCCTTCCTCACAGAAGACGATCAGAGGAAGAAAAGAACGGGATCCAGGCAGGTGTTCATAGCCGAAAAGACGCGCCCTTCCAGGAGCAGGAAGTGTCTGTAATCTGGGTCTCGATGTAGAACACCCTAATCGCATGATAGGGGACGAAACAGACGGTGAAGAGGAACAGGATGAAGAACGACTTCCGTGCGGTTCTCGAATAGCGGTGAGCGTTGGGCAGGTCCGGTTTATCCTGAGATGTCCTGAGGAGCTTGAGGGCGATCTTCATGTAGGACACCACCAGGGAGATGAACACCAGCCAGAAGAGCACCAGCATGCAGATGTTGACGTACGCTTTCCACTTGGCCCCGTGGAGCTGTTTGTAGTGGAAACACCTGGACGCAGCCAAAAGGCAAAAATGGTGTCATTTGTATACAGCTGCATATGATGGAAAGGAAAGTTTTTGAATGGTTTTGGTCTGAACCCCGAATGTGCACGAGTGTCTTAAGTGTTCAGTCTGGAGAATGTGACCAGCAAAACCGAGATGGGCTGTCGCGTGTCCAAGTTACGCTTCTCCGTCCATACTCGGTATACGGTATTCCAGCTTTGGATCCTTCCCAGGACCAGAAGCAGTCGCTGCGAAGCTTTTCATCTTTTTTGCAGGTCTGCATGGGCTTCGCTTTGAAAACGTTGCTTTCTCTACATGAGACCTCAAAAGCAACGTAGCGTACCCTTAATCATTGAGGCCGCAGTTCCGCCGAGTTCAGCTCGCTTCCAGAGAGTTTAGAATTGTAAACCTTTCCAAACGTTGCGGCTTGTGCGATGGCGGACTGGAATTCTCTTTTGACCAACCGCCAGACTGCTTTTTGTCTAACCGAAGCTTGTCGGTACTCTGGTTTTCACACCAGGGGGGAATAAAATGAAGTAGGAGAAGAAGAAACGTCAAGAAATGACAAGATAGATGGCGCTTACTTGGTTTGTTACGGAAAGTCGGAGGGACCACCATGTGTGGCTCACTTATTTTGCGACTGAACGGCCAAGAAACTCGAAGGCACCGATCGCTTATTTTGATAACAAGAGCCCAAGAAATGGTTAGGTACGGATCATTTATTTTGATAGCAAAGTTCCGAGAAACTCACTCCTTTTTCTACGCAATGGCATGGAACCGTAAGGGACGGATAACGTATTTTGATAGCAAACATCCAAGAAGCGGTTTGGGTGCAGTTTGTTTTCTTTTGGTAGCGAAGGGCCAAGAAATTGTAAAATACAGATCACTTATTTTGATATTCCAAGGCCAAAACAGTCATGCACGGCTCACTTACAGAATTTTCCTACCAAAAGACTCAAATTGGTTGGACCGCTTATTTAGCGACTCGTAATCCATCCATCCGTTTTCTTGACCGCTTCTCCTCGCTTGGGTCGCGGGCTGCCGGAGCCCATCCCAGCTTATCTTCCGGCGGGAGGCGGGACGAACCGGACGCCAGCCAATCGCAGGGCACATAGAAACAAACAACCGTTCGCGCTCACATTCACACCTACGGGCAATGTTCGAGTCTTCGCAGAAAATTGCCGAGCATCTGTGCTAAGCGGCGAAAACGTCACCCACCCGTTCACTTGCGATGGAGTCTTGGGCACGAAGAAGGCTGAAGCCAAGCCAAAGGCGGTGATCCAGACGGCCGCACAGATGACGGCGCTCCACCTGGCGCAGCGCGGCCCGCCCTTTGTCCGAGTTCCCCGGTGGATCTTCAAGTAGCGATCCGCGCTGATCAGCCCCAGCAGAATGATGCTGATGTACATGTTCATGTAGAAGAAGTTGCCCACCACGTTGCACAGCGTGGGCCCCGAGGTCCAGACGTTCCCTCGGCCGCGGTGGAGAATCCTGAACGGCAGACAGACCACCGGGAGGAGGTCGGCGAACGCCACGTTGATGAGGAACGCTCGCACAGAGTTCCGCTTGGAGCGCACGAGGAACAAAGCCCACAGAGCCACCGGATTCCCAAGCAGACCCAGAACAAAGATGAGGGAGTAAAGCGCCGCAGCGCGTCGTAATCCACACAAGGCCGCCGGGGATCGGGCGCCATCGTCGAGTTCGTCCCGTCGACCCGAGGGGAAATGGACGACCGCAAGTCAGCTGGCACGATGTCGGGATAGCGACGATCTTCCAGACTGGCCCGAGGAAAAGGCAAATCGCGAATATTTTGAGTGATTGCTGCACCAACACTACATCTGAGTCCTAATTAGGATTCATCTTGACCCCGTTTGATGTCCGAGACGCACAAAAATTAGTAGGGCCGCTTAAAGTACGATCAATCTGCATAGCTACGGTGCCGGAAATCCGGCGTATGATTTATGATTATTATTATTATTATTATGTTTTTAATGACGAGAGAGGGCTCTCGAGTGCAACTAATTAGGTCGCATATCCGCCCTAATTTCGGGGGGAAAAAAGAGGGCGCGCGGTCATTTAAGGAAGAAAAAAAACATTTCCGCAACTTGAAAGCAGACACGCGATGGGTCTCATCATCGTGGTCTCTACTCAACCGATCAGATACAGGCAAGAGCGGGGACCCTCCGTCTGTGTGTGGGTTAGGGTTAGGCGCTTGTGTACACAAAGCTCAGTTTTCTGACGGCGAGCCGGTAGCTGCACAGTTATAGAAAGTTGAACGGCATAAATGGAGTGAATTCCAAAGCCGAACGCCACCGTGACAACGCGGGAACAGTTTGGATTCGGGACAGATGAAAACGGCCATCCCGCTAGCAGCAACCAGCGAATTTGTATGAAGTCGCAACAAAGACAACACAACTTCAAACCTCAAAGTGACCAAATCCGTTTGAAACGCAACCGTCTCACCCAAATTCTTCAGCTGGGAGCAAAATAACGCGGCGCGACATTTCCCGTTTCCCGTCACCTCGCAATTACGGAACTCTTTGCTCAACAATGCAAATACAAACGTGATGGCGTACTCACTATTGCAAGAGATGTCGCCGTTGACCATGTTGGCGAAGCAGCGTTTCAAGAAAGGCTGCAGACTTTTAAAAAGTAGGACAAATCTTTGCTTTGATCTACTTGTTGTGCTGTTCTTAATGTTGCGTACCGGAGGGAGGCTAAAAAGTGCAAATCATTGAAACCGTAAAGATGCCGCAAAGGATCATCTCTGGCTTAAAGCTGTATTGAAAGGTTTACAGATTATTTGATTTTGACAAAATGTGCCTGGACACCCGCATGCGGTGAAGACTCGTCATTTTCATTTATAACCCAGGCTAAACCTAGCCCCTCCCTGCTGTATGTTGGAATTATTGTATTATTATCGCTTTTGCAGTTCATCCCAAAAGGCGTTTTTTTTTTTTTTTTTTTTTCTTCCACAAAACACGTCCAACCGTCGCAAATGCTCATTAGCAATAATGTCCAAAATGGATTGATAAGATGAGCAATTTGCCAAAATGGCCCACGGGTCCATTGCTATTGTGTTTGAGTAAAATGTCATTGTTATCGTTTAAGGTTGCAGGTTTTTTGCAAAAAGCTACATACAAGATACATGCTTGATATTATTCTGTGTTCTTCGCTCTACATCACCTTTATGGTATTGTTCCTATTTTATCAGCGTCTGTCCATTTCTTTCAAAATTACACTTCCATCATCCCAGCTGACTTTGGGCAAGAGGCGGGGTCACAATATTTAATCGTCATGAAGCAACTAATAAAAAAAAAAAAAAAGATTTTTCATTTTTCGTACTTTGAAGAGAAGGTACTCACCCCGCCATTTCGATCCATGAACGACGGTCTTCAGCTGCTCGTTTGCGCTGAGAACGTCTTCCTCCCACTTGCAGCCTGCGGGAAAGAAGCTTTCCTCAACGTCTCACCGGGCTTCCTGTGCTCAGCCGAGCAGCTTCAGACGAACATCGTTTGTTCCCCCTCCGTCCGTTCGCGAGGCCGCCCGCCGCTCACGCCCGCGTGCGCCGTCGAAAGTCAACAGAGAATTGCTGACGAGCAGAATGCGGTGATGTCGGGCTGTGGTCAACTTGCCTTTTTTTCTTGCCACTCGCAGACCCAATACGCACAGCGAGAGAGCGAGAGGGCGAGAGGGTGGGGCGAAGGAGGTGGGGGGGGGGGCGCCTGGGCTCCATTCAAAGTCGTGGTTACACGCACGCGAGTGCGTGGCGCGCAACTTGTACAAGACAAGACGAGATGCTTGCCACTCCTGCTTGTGATTGTAAAAGGCAGCTTTTTATGTGCCGAGTGGAGACATTCTGACTCCCTGAAATACAATAACTCTACAATCAGTAGCACGCCGGCCAAGACAATCATTCTGTATTCCTGCTTTTTCTTTTTTTAGCGATTCCTCTCACCACCTGCTGGCGGATTCGAGACTTTCTCTCCGACCGCGTTCCCTCCGCAGCCTTCGGCCTCGACGCCGGCTCTCCGCAAGGGGCCGTGCGAACAGTGTCCACGCACGACTGCCTTCGTTAAATTTGTCCACCGCCGTCGGTCTCGTCTGCGGTGGCGATGAGGCGGAAACAAACGGAATTGTGTCACTCGAGCCGTGCCACCTTCCCGCGAGCCGACAGTCGAGCGTACGCTATTTGTTTTTTCGAGAAGTGGAGGTAAAAAGTCGCTTTGTTCCTCCCTTCCGTAGAAGTTTCCCTCGTTGTGGACTTTGTTGATTTGGGGGCACGCGACTGAGGTTATTTATAGGAGGGAGGCTGTCGCTCTTTAATTAGCCCGAGCCGACCGCAAGATGCGTTGTGTCTTTCTGTCCTCACTCAGCCTCACTGTGTGCTGCTGGCATCCAAGGAGAACTCTGCTCCCGTCAAGTTAGGAGGCTTCGGCGTGGCGATCCAGCTGGGAGAGTCGGGGCTGGTGGCCGGAGGTACGCGGCGCGCCGTCTTTAACTCCCGTCAAAGTCACTTGAGCGGTAGCTGGGAGGCGTTTGGGGAAATGCATAAACCCATCGAGAGCGTTTTAACGAGCAAATAGCATTTTGGGGTTGTTGGGTTTTTTTTCTTTTTCGAGGGGGCTATCCGTACGCACAAAGAGCGCCTCGTTGTACGTGCAGGTCGCGTGGGAACGCCACACTTCATGGCGCCCGAGGTGGTGAAGCGGGAGCCGTACGGGAAACCCGTGGACGTGTGGGGTTGCGGCGTCATCCTCTTCATCCTCCTGTCGGGCTGCCTGCCCTTCTACGGCACCAAAGAGCGCCTCTTCGAAGCCGTCTGCAAGGGGAAATGCAAGGTGAGGACTTACAAGGCCTAAACGGCCACAAAGACGCACGCAGACACGACATTACGCACGCTGTTTTCTATTTATTGCATTCAAATGCTGTATGTTTTCAATAAGTTTACATTAAGTTGTGCAGTCCTCCGACATCTTTGCGCAGATGAACCCGCGGCAGTGGAGTCAAATCTCGGAGAGCGCGAAAGATCTGGTGAGGCGCACGCTGATGCTGGACCCCGCCGAGAGGATCACCGTTTACGAGGCCCTCAACCATCCTTGGCTCAAGGTAGGCCGCCTCCCGCCGCCGCCGCCGCCGCCGTCTTCCGCTTTTCAACGCAGATCTTCGGTCATTTCATTCGTTCCCCAAAAATATAATAGTCAAATATCACTTCAGCAGGACGGGCGGATTCCGGAAATATTTTACCCAAAATGTGCCAACAAAGAAATCTCCGAGTAAAGGTCGGGCGACGTAACGAATTGCCGAAAGACGAGACGAGACGAGACCCCTAGAGATGCGTAGCGCGGATGTGGGGATTGCTTTGATATGCCGCGATGGGCCGAAACGAGTATCTCCTTCTTTTAATGACCTTGCGGAAATCGCTGTCATCCATTTGGTTCGTCACGGCTTCATTTGAGCTGCAGGTGGCAGTAGCGTGCAACTGCTGATGTTGTCTTTTGCAGGAGCGAGACCGCTACGCCTACAAGATCCACCTGCCGGAGACGGTGGAGCAGCTGAGAAAGTTCAACGCCAGGAGGAAGTTGAAGGTTTTCAGCATGCGTGCTCCGTATTATCACGTAAAATCCGGAGCTTCTCCATGTGGTCACGAGGACAACGTTTTTCACGTTTTTACTGGTTTGCTGAGTTGAAGCGAGGAAAAAATACCACCCGCAAACAAATCCCACAAAAATCAAATGTGTAAAGGCCAAAATGATTAGCTCACTGACAGATGACAGTCAAGAGTGATCCAAAACTAACTAAGAACAACCCAAAAGAGTCGTTTGGCCCATTCTTCCACAGCAAAGTGTTCAAGATCGTCCAAATCGTTGGCCTCCGAGCACAGAAGCTGCGAGAGGGAGCTAACTGGCCTCGCGTTATTGAAAAGTAGGCCATTGAATATCATCGAGGCCTTTAAAAGTAAAATATGCATTGACAGTGAGCGTCATCTGCCTCGTTATTTTTGCTTAAGAAAACTGCAGCGGTTACGCAGTTACCAGTGTGTACGATCGGCCGCTTAAGACGAGCGTTTGAGGTCCGGACTGGCTCTTTTTGCTTTTTCTCACCATTTGACCCTTTCTTTCCGTCACGTGCTCAACTTTAAGTTGATGCGTTTATTTATCTAGCCGCCGCTGATCGCGAAAGAGTCTCAAAGGCCTTCTCGGGATCTCCGTTGACGAAAATCGAAGACATGCCCTTGTCCCGACCTCGAGAAAAAACCCTCCTAGAGCAGGAAGCCTTGAGAAGGGATGCCCACCGGATGGCGAGCGGGCGACCTTTGTGGCGTGCGCCGGCGCCGTACACCGATAGTTCAAACAGCCGGCGCAAACCCTGCGTCTTTGAGTCACGCACGTGCAATCCGGTGCCCGTCGGCGGAGCTTTCAAACCTCATTGGCTGTGTGTGACATTTGAAAACACAAAATCAAAGAACGCAAACATTTTTGAGCGTCTCGGTTTTCACCGTGTTTTTCCAAAAGCAATCTTGAATCTTTCATTCCAAAGCGTATTGAAATGATGGATTTGCGACATGAAATGTTCTGAATATTGTAAACGTATTTTGGGGAAATGTTCAGCAGTAGCAAGGGGGTTCGTCCTTTTCAGCTGACCGTCACCGCGGCCACGTCTGTGCGGTTGCGTCATCACGGGCCGCACGTTGACGTGCCGGTGTGCTTTCAGGGAGCCGTGCTGGCGGCGGTGTCCAGTCACAAGTTTAATTGCTACTACGGCGACCCCCCTGAGGAACTGCACGACTTCTCGGACGAGCCCACCTCCTCAGGTGACTTCTCGAACTCGGCTTGCGCTTTTGGAGCAGCACAACACACCCGCAGTCAAGTCAAGCCAAAACATCGGCATGGGCCAATGCATTGAACGATACGGGGAAAACATGCGGCTCGTTTTTTTTTTTTTTTTTTTTTTTTCAATTCGTCACAGTAAAGACACTAAAATGTTTTTTCCCCCCTAATTCTATATATATATATATATATATATATAGCAAGATTTCTTGAATTTGTTTTTGGAAAAATCCGACCCGATGATAATGACACCGAAAGGACACGCCCACAGTGAAAAGCAAAACACCCACCTCTGTGGGAATCCCCTGAGCAGGTGTGTTTCTTTCTTTTTACACTCTTTTGTTTTTCTGCTCCTGTTATTGCCTCCCGCCTGCAGGGCTGCTGGCAGCAGAACGTACGTATCTTCTTGACGTTCTCGTTGTCGTGCGGCGACGCCGTCCGGCACGCGGGGAGCGTTTTTGATTTTGTATTTTTGTGCGCGGCAGGGGCCGTGTCTCAGGTGTTGGACAGTTTAGAGGAGATCCACGCGCTGACCGACTGCAGCGAGAAGGATCTCGACTTCCTGCACAGCGTTTTCCAGGACCGACATTTACACACGCTGCTCGACGTGAGTCGTTTGTGTCGCGAGCTCATTTGGGTCTACTAGCTTTTGGAATAGAAGACAGGAAGCCCAGTTGGAAAACGGAGCACACGGCAACAATAACATCGACCAACTCGAGAAATCTCACTATTTACTGCAATGAGCAATGAAACGGAGCGGTATATATATTATAGAGTATGCGGATGGGAATGACATACACATGAATAACTTGGAATCACAGTGACCGTAAACGGCAGCCGTAATGGTCAGCGGCGTCGTTCGTACGTAGCGAAAAAAGAACTTCGTTTATGGAGTAGCAGCGGGCGTACGATACGAATCCGAACACAAAAGGTTCTGCCTCGATCGCTTCGGGGGGCTGCAAAAGGGTGCAGTGGGACCTCTCAAGTAAAACGGCCTGAAGTTGTGAAATTGAAAAGTCACACCGTCATGCACAATTGAGAAAATGTTCCAACAGGAAACGTGCGACTTACATCTTACATCGACGTCATTAAGTGTTTGATTGTGTTTGCTAATAACTACGCTTAACATATTTTGACACATTTTCTGACCGGTTCTGAACGTTTTTGATGATGGTTTCGATTTCCATTATTTCCTATGCGAAGACGTTTTCAGGCCCGCCTCCCGAAACCGCGGAAGGCAATAATTCAAAGAACGACACATCAGCTCCAATGAAAATAGTCACCGCGATTCCTGCGTGGTTTCGCTTCGGTGTTGTTCTTTTCTGGGACTCAAGTTACGTCGCCGACCTTGATGGCGGTTTCTTCACAAATCGACAGAACCCTATCGGGCCACGAAAACCGACACGGACGACATTTGACATCTGTCGCCTTTTGCGTGACGTCACCCTTTCGTCTCTTGCGTCTTTTCCCTGTGCTGTAATTTCATTCGCTTGAGGCTTTTCTCTCTCGCTTTCGTCTTTCGTCTTATGTGGATAATTGCGCATAATTGGCACGTGCTTGTTGCCTCTTATCTTTTCATTTGACGATGATCTCGTTATTGGAACTGGAATTTAGTTTTGACAAACGACTCTCGTGGAACATATATCGTGGATGAAAAGCACCTTTCTTGTATCCCAAAAACAACAAACATTTGTTTTCCCCTAAAAAGAGCGAGAACTCGCTTTCTTGGGTTTCCACGATCTACAGCGCATATTGCGTTTTCCATTTGAAAGATGGATATGGTGTGTATTTCTATCAACGCTTTCCCTGACAATGATGTGCAAATTCGATCGTGGTTGTCGACGGCCGCGTTCGCTCGTCCGAACCCGAACGTCGCTTCCGGCAGAAATGCAGTTCTCGGGTAGTACGTGTACTTGTGTACGCGTTGTACCATAGCCAAAGCAATTGGAGCGGGGGTGGGCAAACTTTTAGGCTCGCGTACTGTATCCCATATGAGGGCATTACAATTCTGTTTCTCACCTGTCCACGACTCCGCCGCCCACTTTTGGCTGCCGACCCAGCAGTTGACAAACGGTCGTGTATTCCTCGATGAAGACGAACCAGGTGGGAGTCGGAATTCGTGAGGGATACACGGACATGCGGTCATCGCTTCATCGGGAAAACACTTTGCATCGAATCGAACAACTTTTGACTGCGACAAAAAAAAGTCCACCCGTCAGCACAAAAAATGCATTTGTTTGTTTCGATGATAAGAACATATGAGGCACCTTTGGTAGTGTCGGAAGAACATCCGCGTGCCGGCCTGGCGGCTACAAGCGGGTTGTCGTGTGGGCTTGCAGCACATATCGGATTGTAGTCTGGTGTCTGTATTGGCACCTGGCGCGCGGCTCCTTGTGGGCGCGGCGAGGGAGCGCGAACAATGCGCTCCGTTGTGAGACGGCGTGTAAGAATGAGAGCTGTGTTGCGAGTGCAGCTGAAAGTCGCGAGCGCCGCGACACGCCGAGCGCAGAGGACGGCCGCGGACGGGGTCTCTGGCCTCCGTCGCTTCGTCGAAAGCGAGCGTTTAACGACGTGCTCGTGTGTTGGTGAGTCAACGTGAAAATCTTCTTTTCTGGTGCTTTTGATGTCTAACATGAGGAAGATTCTTTTTTTTTTTTCTTTTTTTTAACCTTTGTGGTTGCTTAGTGAGGGCAGGCCAAATGTTGCCTTGCCTTCAAAGACATTTTGTCCACATTTGGACATTTGATCTCAATCTGTTCTGTGAGACTGGTTCCATTTTGTGTTGTTACCATTTGGGAAATAATAAAAATCTATATTTATATATCAGCTGTGAGCGACCGGTTAGCACATCTGTCGCACAGTTCTGAGGACCGGGGTTCGAATCCCGGCGCCGCCTGTGTGGAGTTTGCGTGGCTTTTCTCCGGGCACTCCGGTTTCCTCCCGCATCCCAAAAACATGCGTGCAATTGAAAAAACAAACCAAAATGTCACAAAAAGTGGATCCATTAACGACAGCATTGACTTCCTGCCATCTCATAGAAGGCCGTTCCTTTGACAGATGAACAAAGACGCATTATTTATTGTAAATATCTAGTTTTTGTACACAATTATATGCAGTAAATGCACAGGTCATTTCAAAAAGCACATTGCTCCATCTTGTGATCGGTTCTCGTTTTTTTTTTAAACTTGCCGATCAGCCCCAAAAATCCTGATCGTGTAAAGCCTACCCAAAAACATGCACGATAGGTTGATTGAAGACTCTGAATCGGCCGTAGGTGTGAACGTGAGCGTGTATGGTTGTTTGTTTCTGTTTGGCCTGCGATTGGCTGGCGACCAGTTGAGGGCGTACCCGCCTCTCGCCCGCAGATAGCCGGGATGGGCTCCGGCACGCCCGCGAGCCACGTGAGGAGAAGCGGTTCGGAAAAGGAATGAATATAAGAAGGGGGAAGACTTTTTCTGTCTCCCGGCTGGCCTGCGCAGGTTTCGGGATTTCCCCCGAAGAGCCGGACGAAGTGTTTGAGGCGACGGGAGTCCGGCGACTGACGCGACTCGAGAAAAACGACGGATGGATGGTTTCCCTCGAGAAATGGCGCTAATTGATATGTCGATTAACTCGCTCCAGACTCAAACAAGTCACCATCACGAAACCTTTATTCATGTACAGATTTTTTTTAATTTTTATTTATTTTAATTCACATTCTTACCTGTCATGAGTCGGTGAACAAACTTACGCCTTCCTGTCTTTCAAAACGCCTGAAGGTGTTTGCGGAGAGACACTGCCACCCGGTGGCGGCTTATGGGTATTGTTGGACTGTGTGGAGAGCGCCTGCTTGGTCAAATTGATTCTTGTTGATGAGCCGAACGTTAATGAACCGTCGTGCGTATCGAGTAGTGAGCAGCCGGACACCCCTCTGCTTCTCGAGTTCTCGTCACTCGTGTGCTCCGTGAGATGTTCACCGTATTCAAGTTTCTCAAGATTTGCCGTTTGACTTTTGAGGCCCGACTCGAAATTGCCCGTAGGTGTGAATGCGAGTGCGAATGGTTGTTTGTTTATGCGTGCCCTGTGATTGGCTGGCGACCGGTTCGGGGCGTACCCCGCCTCCTGCCCGATGACAGCCGGGACGGGCTCCGGCACGCCCGCGACCCGCGTGAGGAGAAGCGGCTCGGAAAATGGACGGATGGGCTTTTGAAGTCGATTTTGTTCCACGTTGAACTTTCTACTTTCCATTTTCAGACCTCACGCGGGAGGTGGAGGCAGTGTTAGCAATCAGCATGTGTCATGATGTCTACTCTGCATATATTAACGCCATCGTCGACGGGTGGCTGGATCCCACGCGTGCTCGTTGCATCGAGGTCAGCGATTCGTGACGGGCACGTCGGACGTCGGAATAGGATTTCACGTAATGCTGGAGTATTATTTTTACTTTGCTGTCGGAATATAATTTCGATTGCGATGTTTCCGAGCGAGATGGCGACGTGTGCGTTTTTTGCACGTTAGAAACATGAAGAAGGAGACGCGATCCCGAGTGTGTTGTTCGTCGCGGAATGCGGGCCGGCGCGGTTTTGCCATTTTCTGCACGTTTGTTCTTGCAGTGTCGCGTTCCTCCTCTTTCCAGAAGCGCCGGTGTAAATCTGTTAAAAGCGATGACTCCTCTCCAGCGGTGCCTCCGCAACAATCGACATTTACCAAAGATCTAATCAGACACACGCCGTCGTCGGTACACTTGTGTGAAATTCGGCCGCAGTTGTTGTTTTATGTTTTTTCTTTTCGTTGCGCTGCTGCCTTTGTTGACAAACACCGAGGCCTTAAAAACTCTTGCAGTCAGCGCTCGCTCTGTGTCGTTGAAAAACAAACGGCTCTAAACAACTACGATTATTGCGAGCGAAGGTAATGCTCATAAAATGCTGAAAAGTTCAATGTTGTTCCAATCTATGGATATGGTGTGTATTTCTATCAACGCTTTCCCTGACAATGATGTGCAAAGTAGCAGTATTATTGACTGGAGCGTCATCAGCTGGACTGCGATCTTTTTGCAGACGCGGCAGAACAGACGTTTGCCCGTTGTCTTCTTGCGCGGGCTGATTCATCACACCAGTGTTTGTCTTTCGCAGCTCTACGATAAGATCAACACCAAGTCGTCCCCGCAGATCAGGAACCCGTCCGGCGACGGCGTGCAGAGAGCCAAAGAGGTAAAAGCGCACAGCGGCAAAATCGCCGGCAACATTTCTTCTTCGCTTTGCGATTCGAGTGAGCGACTCGCCGTCAAGTTTCAGTTTTCGCTGCGTCCTTCCTACCCGCCGTTGTGGCGCTTCTCCGCTGGCAAATCCAGACTGAATTTGACTTTGTCGTGATGGACGGAGACAAATTGTTTTGATTGTTATGGAAGCGAAATAGTGCAAAATGGCGATGTTGGCTTGATGGTGATTTTTATTGTTACTCCGCGATCCTAACCCCGAAGGCTAACATTAGCGCACGACGCGCCTTTGGATGTTTTTTGCCAGCGTGTCACGTCCCGCATAATGCGCTTAATCCGGCGTGTCCGCAGTCTCCACTTAGCTTCAGTGGAACTGTTTTCCTGCCGCCCTTAGTTTCCTCTTGGATAACATTTTTCAGATCTACAGGAGCCCTCCGTTATCCATTGTTTCATGTTGGCGTGTCATCTTCCAAGTAATGCTTTCAATACGGCATGACTAAAAGTCTCCAGTTGGCCGCAGGGCTCTCTATTCTGACTGCCCTTAGTCTCCCCTTGGATCAAATGTTCCCAATATTCTGGAGCGCCCGCTTGCCCTTCCTTCAAGTGATTACGTTTGGTGGTCGTGAAAAAGCAGCGAGGCGAGCTGGTCCTGTGCAGTGACAGATGTTTGTCTTGGCGCCGCCCACGCTTCATTCATCTTTCTGCTTTTTGCTGACTAATACCTTTCACTCTCCAGCACATGTCACGGTTTGTCCACTCATTCTACTGGAAAAAATCGAATTCAAATGTGAAATCAAATGTTTTGTTTGTTTTCAAGAATTCTCTCTCGTTGCCGCAAACAAACCATCTGTACATATTTTCCGAAAAAGTTTTTTTTTTCTTTTTCTCTCGTGAACTTTCGTGACCTCGCGAGCGCTCTTTGCGCGGGCTGCCAGTGACTCGCGCCGATTGTCTGTGCAGCTGCAGCGAAGCTCTTTGACCTCCCTCATTAGCGGCTTGATGACGCTGGTGCACTTGCGGCACGCTTAAACAGAGTTGCATTATGGTCAGCACGGTCTTTGATTGGCGTTCGCGTGCAAAGGTTGAGGAGGGCGGCGAGAGTCGGTCAAAGTCGAGTTGTTCGTTGTGTACTTTGTCGAACAGCGAAGTGTTGAGCCGTCGGCATCCAATGCAGAATTCCACACACGGGCAAAGGTCCTTCCAACAGCTTCTTTCCTCTCGCAATCAACTTCTTAACCAGCTAACCTACAATTCCATCGCAACATGCTGCCAATTTCTTTTGTCTGAGTTCGTTGTCACATTTCTGTGGGGCCAATTCTACACGTCTCGCCACGCTGCACTATTTGCCTATCTGTTGTTGACCGATACCGGCCACTCACGCCAGAGTAGCATCCGCTCCATTTGCACGCTGACTGAGGAGCATCTGCAACATTCGCACAATCGACATGGTCCCAGATGATCGCACGACTCGCTTGAAGTCTCGGCGCCCTTTGCGCAACGCTCATTGCACCGGACTATGGCGAGATTAGTCATTCGAAGTGCTAGAGGACTCTGCATCTTTTGCACAATTGTCACCAAAAAAAATAATAATAATTGTACCGGCATTACCAGATAGCGATTAACCCTTTATTGCTCAGTGACTGTTTTTTGTCAATGTCTTGATGTCCCAAAAGGATTCTCTGTCAATCGACCGTCTGTTGTCGTACTCGAGCGGCTCCAACTGCCGGAGACAAATTCCTTGGGTGTTTTTTGGACATACTTGGCAAATAAAGATGATTCAGATTCAAAATGAGCGGCCTCGTCATCTCAAACACGCAGTCGGTTTCTCGGAACAGGCCGTGGCGAAATGGCCTCGCCGCACGCCGCTTCACCAAGACATCATGCGATCGCACGTCGCGGCCCGCTGTGATCAACGTCAGTTGGACTTTCGTTCTCTTCTCGCTCTGGCCGACGCCGAACGCTTCGAGCCGATCGGGCTGCGCTTCCTGTCCGGGCTGTCTCTTTTCTCACCCGATTGGTTGCTTCCAACGCTGCGCACTAACTCCAATAAAAGTTCTCCCGCTAAGGACTGAAATCAGCTGCGTTGGCTCGCTCGCTCGCCGCACTAATCCGAAAGCTGGCGGAAGACGTTGTGAGCTCGCCTGTGTAACTCGGTCTCCCTGTTGTCTTCCTCCACTCAAGACGCGGTCGTCGCCCCAAGAAGACGCTGACGCTTTGAAAGGGCTGCAATACGTAAGAGCGCCGCCGGTACTTGTAGATACTCGGTACTCGCGGGCGGGCGGTCAAGATGGCTCGCGGCCTGACGAGCCACGCGAGCAAACGATCGCTTGGCGATGGTTTGTATTCAAAGGCCCCCCCCCCCGCCTCACTTCTGCAACGCCGCATTCACCAGTCGGGCGCAACATAAGTGCAGCTGACTTCCAACCCGGCGCTGCCAAACAAGGAGGAGATCTGTCGACTCGGTGTCCAAACTTGGCAGCCGCGGGTCCGGGGGGCTCGAGGAGGGGAGGGGCTGCGAGCTTTCTGAGCGCGGTTTTTGGGAGACTACGGCGATTGAAAGCGTCCTGTCGTCCTCAGGTGCTGGAAGAGATCTCCTGCTACCCGGAGAACCACGACGCCAAAGAACTGCGCCGGATTCTGACTCAGCCGCATTTCATGGTGAGTTCAAGAGCGCTTGCGCCGTCGCGTGTTTGACCTAACTTTTCATGTTCGCAGCGTGTTGATACTTGTTTTATGAAAACAACGTAACAACGCTCCGCTGAATTCTCGCCGCATGCAAATAAAAGTTTGAGGTTAGGAAAGGGGAAGCGAACAATCACATTTTGTTGAACAGCTGTTCAGCACAAATAGAAACAAAGTTTGCGAGGCCTCCGTGAGACGTCGCGTAACTTTGGCTTCAAGCGTGTGAGCGGCGGGCGGGGCTTGATCTGTTGACGAGAAAATCACCGGCGCTAATCTCGTCACCCCCGTGTCGCCGATGACTTCGTCTCGCGGCCACGCTCGCCGTTGGAAGTTTGCAAAATGACCTTTGGCGTATTTTTGCCGCTTTTGCCGCACTCTCTGTCTGTCGGCATTAGTTCAGCCCTTGATGAACCTTGGCCTCATTAGTCAACGCGTGCAACATCCTGTCGAGCGAAAATGACAAATGCAAACAAACTCTTTAAATTAAATAGTAACAAAGTTTCAACATTTCAATAAATTTAACACTGTGGTGAATAAAAACAAAAATGGTTTGCGGCACTTTTTTTCTCTGTCGAGGTCTAATTTGTGAGCATATCACATTAACGATGGTCAACTAACAGCTTTAAAAAATGGTCGTCTTGCAACAGATTGCGAAATGGTTTGCGGCACCCCGAAATCTGGAAAAAGCTTCAACTGTTTACCTGATATCACCTCGATCAGAAAGCTGTGACACGGAAGTTCCTCTCTGGCGGGGAAAGAACCCGAGCTGGTGCGTGAGGTCTACAAGTTCCAGCTAGATCGAGTCGAGCTCTGTTACCGGTCCTCCCGAGAGGGGAGGACCGGTAACAGCTGTACCAAACAGCCGTTCAGAGTGCACACCCTTCTTGGAGTCCTTGGAGGAGGTGCTGGAGAGCGCTCTGCTGGGGGACTTACTTCGATGCTCACGTGGGCAACGACAGTGAGTGAGACCAGGAAGCGCGTGATGAGTGGGGACGGCACCCCAACCCCCATATTAGCGTTCAATTCTACAACAAAGGATGTCAAGTTCACTTTCGGGTGCTGAGAAAAATAAAATAAAAAAACTTTTATTGTCATCACCACAGTGAAAGTGTAAAAAGACTATTCTTGGGGGTCGGGTCGGGGATGAGATCCTGCCCCGAGTGGAGGAGTTCAAGTATCTCGGGGGCTCGTTCACGAGCGAGGGAGGAACGCAACGGGAGTTCGACAGGCGGATCGGTGCGGCGTCCGCAGCGATGCGGACTTCGTATCGGTCCGTCGTGGTGAAGAAGGGGCTGAGCCGAAAGACGAAGCTCTCGATTTAGCGGTCGATCTGCGTTCCTCCCCTCACCGATGGAAGAACGAGATCCCGGATACGAGGGGCCCGGAATGAGTTTCCTCCGCAGGGTGTCCGGGCTCTCCCTCGGAGACAGACAGGGCGAGAAGCTCGGTCATCCGGGAGGGGCTCAGAGTCCAGCCGCTGCTCCTCCGCTTCGAGGGGAGCCAGACGAGGTGGCTCGGCGTTCCGGGCGCGTCCCACCGGGAGGAGACCCCGGGGACGACCCAGGACACGCTGAGAGAGACCGCGTCTCCCGTCCGCCCCGAGGACGCCTCGGGATCCCCCGGAAGAGCTGGCTGAAGTGGCTGGGGAGAGGGAAGTCTGGGCGTGCCTGCTAAAGCCGCTGCCCCTGTGACCCGACCTCGGATAAGTGGAAGAAAAGGGATGGATGGATGATTTTAGCCTATTTAATACATTCAAGTCGAAGACTTTCAAAGTAAATTGTTGGATTTTTCAGGTTGCGGCCCTTGGACAAAAAAGGGAACCTTTCCACGACGCATTTGTGTTGTAACGCTGCGTTTTGTTGCGGCCGAAGGCGCTGCTGCAGGCCCACGACGTGGTGGCGCACGAGGTCTACAGCGACGAGGCGCTGAGGGTGACGCCGCCGCCCGCCTCGCCCTACCTGAACGGCGACTCGCCCGAAAGCGCCGACGGAGACGTGGACCTGGAAAACGTCACCAGGGTGCGCCTGGTGCAGTTCCAGAAGAACACGGACGAGCCCATGGTGCGCGTCGCTCCGGTGACACGGAATCTCACGGCGCGCCACAAACGGAATGTCACAAAAAGTACCGAACTGATCTCGTTTCAGTTTCCTCCCAAATGAACTGAGTGTGAAGTCTCAGCCTGTTAAGTCGATCATTGTGTTGTAGGAAAGGCGGCAGGTGACTCGTAGCTTCTCGGCGGAAGAGCGTTTCATTGTTCTGCCTGTCACTTCACCGCCAGAACAATGACACATTAGTTTGAGAAAATAATATTTTTTTATCAAAGTCAAACGGGAAAAAAGTTCAATTGGATCAATTGTGTGTTTTTTATATGTTACATGTTTAACACCGAAATGTTTAACCAAACCATATACTGTATTTTTGTCTAATAATGCAAAATGCCATAGACAGGCTAAGAGTAATTAGCATCAATATTGTGGTGGTTGGTCACCTTCGCACAACCGCTCCTTGAAAGCGCACGCACACAAGCGACGTACACAAACAGATGATGCAACAACGCTCGTCGGCCAAATTGGAACATTACGGTAAAAGCGCGGACGTGTTCGTTCCGCCGCATCGCTTCCAGAAGAGCTCAGTGCTGCCCGACAAGTTTCGGCACGAGGTTGTGCTCCGCGGGAGGCGCGCGAATTCGTACCGACTGTGAAAAGCCATAAAAAAACAAATGGCTTCAAAATCGGCAATATAGCGAAGGCGTGGACAACGAACCGCGAAATTGAAAGTTTTTGTTGTTGATGGATGCAGGGCATCACGTTGAAAATGAATGACTCCAACAACTGCATCGTGGCCAGGATCATGCACGGGGGGATGATCCACAGACAAGGTAGGACACGACGCGAGCGCTGCCGGATGCGACGCCGTCAAAACAATCCAAATCCTTTCCGACCCCATCAGGCACGTTGCACGTCGGGGATGAGATCAGGGAAATCAATGGCATCAGCGTGGCCAACCAGACGGTCGAGCAGCTGCAGAAGATGCTGGTGAGCGTGTGTGCGTGTGTGTGCGCGCGCGCGCGCGTGGACGCGGTGCGCAGGTGCGGTCTGTTTGACGTGTCGCGCGTGTGCGTTTGCAGAAGGAGATGCGAGGCAGCATCACCTTTAAAATTGTGCCAAGCTACAGGACGCAGGGCTCCTCCTGCGAGGTAACGCCTTCCTCCTTTTCCTCTTCGTCACTCATCTTCTCACTAACCGCTCGCCAAGGCGCTGAGTTTGTGCCGGGTGGATCGTGTGTGTGTGTGTGTGTGCGCCGGCGTTTGTGTGTGTGTTTAGCTGCCGCCGGGATGTCCAGCACACCGATTTCGCAACCAAGACACCGGAACTTCCCTTCGTCATCGTGCTTGTGGGGCGAAAGAAATGGAGGATAGATTTTTTCACAAAGATTTCTTTCACTACTTTCAAATAAGTCCCAGCGAATATGATCACATCGTTTGCTTAGAATTTGAATTCTTATACTCATTATAATTGCTGGCGGCACGGTGGCCGACCGGTTAGAGCGTCAGCCTCACGGTTCTGAGGACCCGGGTTCGATCCCCGGCCCCGCCTGTGTGGAGTTTGCGCGTTCTCCCCGTGCCTGCGCGGCTTTTCTCCGGGCACGCCGGTTTCCTCCCGCATCCCAAACACATGCACGTTAATTGAAAACTCTAAATTGCCCGTAGGTGTGAATGCGAGTGCGAATGGTTGTTTGTATGTGTGTGCCCTGCGATTGGCCGGCAACCGGTTCAGGGTTGACCCCGCCTCCTGCCCGACGACGGCCGGGATAGGCTCCGGCACGCCCGCGACCCGCGTGAGGAGAAGCGGCTCAGAAAATGGAGGGATGGATTATAATTTGTCAAGGGGAAATTCCAATTCATACAGAACAAAGATGTCGACAAGCAACCGGCAATTTCAAAGGCAAACAGAAGCCTCAATACTGAAGTAGATATTGAAGTGCTCAAACACAGCAGAGGTCTGCAAATTTAAGCGTCGTCTTGTCATGACGTTGATTTCGAATACCGCCTGACAAGGTTGCTGAAATAGCCGTCAAAATATCTGTATATTTGTGTATTTAAACAATAATTCTGTCGTGATGTTTATACTAAAAATAGTTTTAATAATAATACATTTAAAAATGTGAAATGATGTGTAACATTTATTATTAGATCGATATGAGAAGAAAGGGTACGGATAAACTATTTAGAGGGATGTTATTGATGAAATCCTTTTGTTTTATGAAGCTTATATAGTCACAAGAAATAGGGATCGTGACAAAATGATGACTTTGTCGTCAACGTGCGGGAGATGCGTTTCAGGCCCACCGGCAAGAAGTGAAAAGCCGCAATACAGACTGATAGTTTTATGCTGTAACCACATTGAAAGCGATTTTCTCAAGTATTCCTCAGCGCCGTTTCTCACGCTCGTGCTCGTCAAGTTCTCCGAATAGGAGCCAACGCGGGCTTGCAGTTGCGGTTGACTAGAAAACTGACACGTGAAACAAAAGATCGGCAAACTTCGACACCGCAATGTTCCACCGAACCCAATCATTTCACGGAATGGAAGTCTTCATGCTAGTGTAGAATCCAAAACGCTATAGATGGTCGCGGCCCAGCGTGTGTGTGTGTGTGCGCGCGTTCTGCTGACCTGTGTGTCTTATTTCAGAAAGAGTCCCCCACCGCGCCCGGGCAGTCCCCTGCCAATGGCCACTCCAGCATTAACAGTTCGATCTTGGTAAGGATGCCCGACCCTGAGGACAAAAACAAAAGCCCTTCCCACTTTTCCCCGTCTTCTTTCAACCTTCCGTCAAGATGTTTGTGTGTTTTTAATTGTAAGTAGAAGCCCTTCACGGGCCGCGGGCCACCGGCCGCCCTCCGCCGGGTCCCCCCGACGGTCCCCGATATCTCGGGTCGCAAATCGGTGTGCCTCGCGAGCGCCGTGCGCTTCGCTTGCAGCGGGCTCGTGCGCTTCGCGGGGGCTTCGGTCTAACGTTCCTGGACGGGCCGCCACGACACCTTTTCTGTGTTTGCGTCCGACCTGACTGACCCGCCGTGTGTTCTCTCTTCTCCGCGACGCTCCTTCGACCTGCTCAGGACCTGCCGTCCGCCATCCAGCCCAAAGGACGACAGGTGAATACGAATACGCGCTGACCCTCTGACCCTCGCTCGCTTCTCCAGGGCGTCCTTTCCGCCAGGCGGCCCGCTTCGCTTTTCGTGTGCCGAGCTCGGCTCTAATCGCTTTGGGGTGTAGTGGCGCGGGACATCATAGGATCGTATTATTTACGTCTCGGCGTGAGGCGACGAATACTGCAGAAAGCGATTAAGACAGAAGGAGGCTGATGAGCAACCAGCAGTGAGTATTTTACATAACCCGCTCCTCGCTTCTTTTTGCAATGGAAAAAGGACTTTACTTGCCGACATGGAGGCAGAGCGCTAGAATGTTACGGATCGTCCAGATTTTATTCCGAAAATCACTCAATGCTAAGTCGTTCCGCTCGTAACGTTCCAAAAAAGGCGAAAATGCGGCGTCCGACGTCAACGGCTGCCCCGAGCCGGTACGACGCTGCGACCGGCGCAAATTTTGTCAATGAATTCAGTGAAACAAAAACAACAACGCGTCCACGTGGAACATTTGGCCAACCTCGCCGCTTCGGCCCGGCACCCCTCCCTACGAGCTACAGCTAGCCGCGTGGCTAAGCACGACGCGGAGGCCAACGTCGGCTCGGCGTCCGGCGTCAACGCACGCGAGTCGCTAATCGGCGCCTCCGTGGCAGCGAATAAGCTACGCTCGTGACGAGTAGCGTTATCGCCGGGGGAGGACGAGGAGTCATTACCCGGAGAAAGACGAGGACACCGCGCTAATTGCTAAGCTATCGTGACATCCAGTCGCGAAACGGCAAAATAAGCGAACGGGTGGTACAATACACGTGTCACGTAGGTCTGGCGGGAACCGCGTCGTAGCGGACGGTAAGTAGCGTGCGGTTGACCGCTTGGTGGAAACGCGCCTGTTGATTTGTGTTTGCTGAAGCGCCCCTCAAACTCTCATCCTCGCATCGCCCGGGGTGCGTTTCTGTCGTAAATGGGACAACGTTGACCCTGAATTGATCATTAAGAGTTGGTTTTGCCCATCCCCGCTGCGGACATCCGGTCGTCGCCTTTGCGAAATAACGCCGGCAACTCCGCGGTACGAACGGCACAGGCACGTCAACGCGGACGCGGCCTCCGCGTTTGGGGCGTCGACGCGCCGCCTTTACCTCAAACCGGCAAAGCAACCTCGAGCAACCTTCGTCTCGTCATCCCGTATTCCGCGAAACACCCGCCGGGCTCCCCGAATGCGCCGATGACATCACAGCACCTGCTTAGTACGTCCCTATTTCAGTATATTCTTATAAGCGTGAATGTCAATATAGTTGTTTTGGATGAATATTTAATTAGGTTAAAAAAATGAATACATGCTATCTTGGAAGATTATTGTGGCACATGAAAATGTAATTCTTATTCTTATTTTCTTTATTTTTTTTCGTTGAATTTATAATAATTGTATCTATATAATGGACTTTTTTCCCCCCATTATAATAATTATAATTAGAATATAATTCCTGATCTAAATTATTTATTAATAATACATTTCACGATTCGTATATGACCAGGCTTTCTTATTCAATAACTTTTCTCCTAAAATGTTCATTTTGTTAGTCATCTCAGTGTACTTCGACATGATATTTGCGCAGTTTAACGAAAAAGACTTTTTACTTTTTCTCTTGCTGTTGAGTACAAATCAGCAATGGTACAAACACACACGGACGCCGGTGTGCGTTTGCATGATATTTGTGACGCTCTCTAATCCGTAGATCGTACCCGGACCTCCGACGGAGGACAAAATGTCCGCCGAGGTAAGATGTCGGCCCCCGGAGGCCCCGTAGCCCCCGAGCCGGGCCCCCCTCGCCCCGGGAAGTCGACAAAGTGGCTCGGACCAAACAAACGAGACCTGTGCCGTGACTACCGCAGACGCCTAGCTTAGCCTAGCCGCTCCCCTCTTCCTGTCCGCCACTTTCTTTGTCCGTCCGTCCGGCAGCAACAGCGAATCTTCTGCCCGTCCGTCCGTCCTCTCGGCTGACCCGCTTGCCTCCCCGCTTCCCACGCCCGCCCCCCCGCAGATCTACGTGCGGGCTCAGTTCGAGTACGACCCCTCCAAGGACGAGCTGATCCCCTGCAAGGAGGCCGGCGTCCGCTTCCGCGTGGGCGACATCATCCAGATCATCTCCAAGGACGACCACAACTGGTGGCAGGGCAAGCTGGACAACACCAAGAACGGCACGGCCGGCCTCATCCCGTCGCCCGAGCTGCAGGAGTGGTGAGAAGTCGCGCCAACTGCGCTTCGCAGCGCACGACCTCTTTTTTTTTTTTTTTTTTTTTGCTTGGCTTTGATTTGTAACTCGGCAGATGCTTATTGTTTATTATTATTAGTACTTGCACCTGTTTTGGCAGGTTTACGGTAGTTTGATTTGAACTCCAGTTTTACGATTGTTGAATTGAAAGTAGTCTTGTTTTCCCGGTATTTTTCAACTTTTCAGGGATTTAGCGTGGTTATGTTTGACGTTGTTACGCAGCTTTCGACGAGATTTACGTCAAGTGCGTCCTTTCGGTAGTTTTCAATTTTTGTGCGAGGGTATCGCACCAGTTGTATTTTACTGACGGCCCTTTTTGCGGTAGCGTCGTTTGAAGCGCAAACGTGAGCGAACGTGTGTGTGTGTGTGTGTGTGTGTGTGCGCGCGTGCGCCAGGCGTGTGGCGTGCATGGCGATGGAGAAGACCAAGCAGGAGCAGCAGGCCAGCTGCACGTGGTTCGGCAAGAAGAAGAAGCAGTACAAAGACAAATATTTGGCCAAGCACAACGCAGGTAAGCGCCAGCCTCGCCCATGTGTTCGTGCACGTTTGTTAGTACACGTGTAGCATCTTTCAGCGCCTTTGAGTACATGTGAAGGATTTGCGTCCACTGTATGCATTCATTGGTTTCCGGTCCATTTGTACGCACGTGGTAGCACGTGTACGATATAGTTGAGCACGTGCGACGACGTATGCGTCGGTACGCGTCTAGTGTATTTGCATCTATGTATTATGCCGTATGTTTGTGAGCATGTTGTCTGGATGCGTTTCTACACTTTATGTGCAGTTATGTTCATGTATTCCCTCATGGACATGTACCTCTACTTTATGCGCATGTCTATTCCACGGTTGCGTATGGTCGTGCACGCGCACGCCTACCAACCGAATGCGTGCTGCACGTTTCGATGAATGGACAAACGCGTGTCGTGTATTTGGGGGGATACTTGCAGTAGGCGTTCCTTCATGTGTGCGGTATGGCGTGCTCAACGGCTACAGCAAATTGGGGCGCATGTGTTAATAAGTACGTGCGCGGTACATACGGTGTGTATGCGTGTACAATTTGCGCTAATACGTTTGCAAAATGGGCGCGTGCGTTTAGTAATACTTTATGTACTGTCGTCGTCATGAACGGAACAAAGGACAGGACCCGACATGCACGACTCCAATTCAAATGGACACTTTCAAAAAGAGAGGTTTAATAAACGGGCAGAGGTCGGTACACAGGCGGGCGATCCGAAAAGGAAACGGTCTCCCAAAAACGTGAGGCAAAGAGGTCAACCATCAGAACAGGTCGAGGCGTGGAAACGGGCAATGCCGGAACGGGACGACAAGGGGCGACGAACCGGCGACCGGAAAGAAGGAGACGCGAGGTTAAATGCGAGGGGTAATTTGGGGAAACGACGCACAGGGCGGGGGGGGGGGGGGGGGGGGGGGATGCGCTCGCGCTCAGGAGCCGGTGTGTGCGCGAGACAACAACCAGAACACACAACGACCGTGACAGTCGTTGGCTTTGGGTTGCACATGTGCAGTGTGCCTGCGCACGGACATATTCGTGTGCGGTATTTGGGTGTATACAGTACATGTGCAGTATGTTTCTTTGCGTGTGTTCATTCGTGCGCGCTAAGTGTTGTCAAACTGGTGGCCCGGGGGCCAGATCCGGCCCGCCACGTCATTTTATGTGGCCCGCGAGAGTGTGCGTCGGATTTGTGTTTCTTGCTCCAATACCGAATGGTCTCCACTTTTAAAAATATTGAGAGATTGCAAGCATTTTTGGTTGCCAACCCCACTTTTCAAATAAAATGGATTGATACTGTAGTTGAACAGTTTTTACTGGCTTTTGATTTCAAAAGTAATGATCCATTAATTGTGTATATGTCATTATCTATGAGGCAATCATGCATTCATACGAGTTTGCAGCCATAACGGCTACGCTGTGGCGAGGCGAAACCAGACGCCGCCGGACTTGGTGATGATGCTGAGTTGGCTTTTAAAGATATATCAATGAATACCATCAAATATTGTCATGTGTTTGCATGTTGTCGTTGTCTTAAAATGCTGATATTCACTCATATCAACATTGTTGAAAGTGCTGTTGTAACCCTCCTGTGCATCTCTCTGGCTTGCTTCTACCGAACGACCTCTGTGCACGTAAGTAACCGCGCCGACGCCACTCGAGGTTTTTGACGCTTTTACTTTGAAAGCTCCCCCTGCGGGTTACTTCCCGTGTGTCACTGGCAACTCGTTGCTTTCCGTAGTTGTCGTCGTCCGAGCAAAAGAAGCTGAAGTCGCTCGCATTTGAGCGCCTCTATTTGCTAGTGATCAAAACGAGATATATTTGTGTAAATGTAAATAGCGGCAGACGTTGCTCACATAATACGACACTGTGATCGTATCAGCCCCGCTGGCTTGTGGGTAAACGTGTTTCATTTTTTGTTCGTTCCGATGCCGCATTCGACTAAACTGGGACGTCAGAAACGTCCGACTTGCAGCTTCCCTCACGGCTCGGGCCCGCGGGGCGCCGTAGCCTATCCCGGCCGACGTGGGGCGAAAGGCGGACTACGCCCTGAACCGCTCGCCGCTCGGTCAACGCCGCCAACTTGTGCAGCTAAATTAAAAGACGAGATCAAAGACATTTACTGTCTCTGCAGTATCTCAAAGTTGTTGTTTTTGCCAGGATTCCTTTTTATTTTTTAACAAAACAAAATACAAGCGCGTCATTGGCTTTCAGTCATGTCTTTGTCTTTTACTTTGATCCCATTTGTACATTTTATATTTCAACCCCACATTTTGTTTTGATTGAACAATTTCTTTTTAGATTTTTGCTGAGTGTACTTTTTTTTCTTAATTTTTAAGAATTAATCTCTGAAGGATATTTTTGAAAAATCATTTTTTTCATCCCTGGGGGTATTTTTTTGTAATTTAATCATGAATATATTATGACTAATTATATATTGAATAGAAATGAATTATTTGTATTATTATTTGTATTTTTAGAATTATTTGTTCTGACTTCTTTTTTTTCATCTAGTCCTGTAGACCACTCATTTAATCCCTATGATTTTTTTTTTGGGGTATCTTTGCCCCCACTTTATTCAACTGAAAATGTTCGTAATCTATCCGACTTCCCAGGTTTCTTGAATGCAGCATTACATCACATCATCAGATGTATTTATGAGGATTCCCTATGACAGATAAAAAACTGCAATATTTGCTTGACTTTCATATGAATGGCGTGTCGTCTTTTACACATTCTCTCTCGCTTTCTCTTGCCCCGCCCCTTCAGTGTTCGACCAATTAGATTTGGTCACCTACGAGGAAGTGGTCAAGCTGCCCGCCTTCAAGAGGAAAACGCTCGTTCTGTTAGGTGAGACCCCGCCCGACCTTTCAGCCGGCTAACGTGAACTCGGTTCCTACCGTTATTCGATTGTTTGTGCGATTGTGCGCTATATATTATATATTATATATTACCGAGTTTTTGTTAGCACGTGAAAAAAAAACTCGCATATTTTTTTCTTTTTGTCTGACTTGAGCTTATATACACATATTGTAAATATATATTTAAATGAGTACATTTCCAAAGTGTGAAGAGTGAATTTCTGTGCATAACTGCCCCTAAAAGTGATTGTGATTGCCTGCATTAATAGTTGACAAGTATAAATATTCCTCAAACAAACATGCCGGCGTCAACACGGGCGTGCACAGCCAGGCGCCACGTTTTGTGAATTCGTTTTCGGAAAATAACATCATCATCATAAATGTAATCATCAAATAATTATTGCAATCCAGTATTGTTTTTTGCTGAAATGATGATGAGCTGCGTAGTTTTGGATTGAAATTGTGTTGTTGTTGTCGTTGTTGTTTTCAGGCGCTCACGGCGTGGGCAGGCGACACATCAAGAACACGCTGATCACCAAACATCCCGACAGATTCGCTTACCCCATCCCGCGTAAGCCGGCGACTCGCACGCGCGCACGCACACGCGGGCGACAAGCACCAAGCTCTCCCGTGCGTCCCGCAGACACGACGAGGCCTCCCAAGAAGGACGAAGAGAGCGGCAAGAACTACTACTTCGTGTCGCACGAGCAGATGATGCAGGACATCAGCAACAACGAGTACCTGGAGTACGGCAGCCACGAGGACGCCATGTACGGCACGCGCCTCGAGACCATCCGCGAGATCCACCAGCAGGGGCTGCTCGCCATCCTCGACGTCGAGCCTCAGGTCGGCTGCGTGAGCGGAATTGTATTTTATTTTTTTGAAATGGATTTTTTACCAAGTCGTGGATTTCACTCCAAATTTGATAAGAAAATGGATTTTATGAACATCTGTAAAATAATGAGGAAAATAAAAGGTTGAAGTCGTAAGATTACAACGGTTAGGGGCGTGCGTCTAAGTTGGACCATCAATAGTTGCGTTTTCCACACAAACACGCCCGAACTGCTGAAGCCGCTCGCTCGAACGACGGGTGACGGGCGTCTCCCGAGACAAACGCGGCCGTGCGCTAGCCATCCACTCAGTGCCTGAGAGAGAAATGACAACATTCGCAGGCATGTAAGATTCCAAGAAAAAACATATTTTCAAAGAATAAAGGTGCACTATTACAAGAAAAAAGTTGACGTCATTGGGGGGGTGACTACAAGTGCCAATTTTTACCTATTTAACGAGATTTATTTTACAAAAATAAAATATGAACAGAGAAAACTCAGCTATATTTTTTATGAGGAAAAAACGAATATTCTGACATTTTTTCTTGAAAATTTACTCAAATAATTTGACAACAAAGTTTTCATTTTAGGGGTAAAGGTTGCAATATTCAAAACTATAATTCCACAAGAAATAAGTCATAGGATGATAGGAGAAAAAGGAAAAAAAGTTACAATTTTACTGGAAGATTTTTTTAATTATAAGGGGCAAATATTTTTCCGAACAATGAGTGTGAACAGGAAAAAGTCCCTTTCATCATAAAAAGCTTTAGTTTTCTGAGTAGAAATGTTTGATTTTACAATAAATACAGAAGTCATGATGAGGAAAAAAAAGTTACAATTTTACAAGACTAAATTGAATCAATTATTTATTACCAAATGTCATTAAAATAATGTACATTTCCCAAAAAGAAATTGATCCATTATCAAGTAATATTACTAGGAGAGCAGTGTATTTTTAAGGGAAGACAAATATTTAAAATTATAAGAATTCATTTGTATGAAGAGGAAAAACGTCCATCTTGCAGTACTATATTGTGTGTATGTATGTGTGTGTATAGATATGCATAATGTGTGTGTGTATATATATATATATATATATATATATATATGAGAATACATGTGTAATTTGACAAGAAAAATTTTGTGTGTGTGAAAATGAATTTGTTTGTGTGACAGGCACTGAAAGTTCTTCGCACGGCCGAGTTTGCGCCGTACGTGGTCTTCATCGCGGCGCCGACCATCACGCCGGGCATCGATGAGGTGAATCACATCACGCACACGCGCGTGCACACTTTGTGCCGTTTTCTTGCCGACGCGTGAGCATGTCTCAGCATGCGTGTGCGTGCGTGCGTGCCCACCGCGCTTTCTCACCTGTCTTGCTGCTTTATCTTTGTACACGATGCACGCGTGTTTCTCTGGCGCCCCCACAGACGCCCAGGTGGTGTCGCAGGCTGCCAGTAAGTACCGTACCACTTGACACCTGCTAGCCAATCGTTGCTTGTTATTAAATGTGTGTGTGTGTGTGTGTGTGTGTGTGTGTTTACCCTTTAGTAGCTTAGAGAAGAACACAACAAAGCCTTCATATCTTTGAATAACTCACCAAATGTTGTCATTTTACAAAAACAAACTTGCAATTTTACAAGAAAAGGTGTTCGTATTTGGAGGAACGCAGTGAGTCTTAATTTGGCAAGAGAAAAAGGAACAAACAAGAGAGAAGGTGAAATTCATCGTTTTACTAGAATAAAGTTAGAATGTTCTGAAAAAGAGGACAAATGTATCATATGAGGGCGGTACAAACAAATTAGTTTCACATGAATAAGGTCGAAATATGTGAATAAAGTTGCCATCAAATTTTACAGGAAAAAAGTTTTCAAAATTTCAATTCAGCCCCAGGAAGGGGGAAGCAGTGCACCACCAACGCCGTGTATAGTGGGGATGGGGCGCCGCTGACCTCGACTCGGGACCTTGTGAGTCGCTGGGGAGAACACTTTGAAGACCTCCTCAATTCCACCGACACGCCTTCCCGCGAGGAAGAAGAGCGTGGGGTATCTGAGGCGGGCTGTCCTATCTCTGGGGTTGAGGTCACCGAGGTGGTTAAAAAGCCCCTCGGTGGTGGATGAGATTCGCCCGGAGTTCCTAAAGGCTCTGCATGTTGTGGGGCTGTCCTGGTTGACACAGGCCGACGTGCAACATGGCGTGGACATCGGGGACGGTGCCTCTGGGGTGGTGGTCCCTCTTTTAAAGAAGGGGGACCGGAGGGTGTGTTCCAACTGCAGGGGGATCCCACTCCTCAGCCTCCCCGGTAAGGTCTATTCAGGGGCGCCGGAGAGGAGGGTCCGTCGGGAAGTCGAATCTCAGATTCAGGAGGAGCGGTGCGGTTTTCGTCCTGGCCGTGGAACAGCGGACCGGCTCTTCACCCTCGGCGGGGTCCTCGAGGGCCCAACCGGTCTACATGTGTTTTGTGGATTTGGAGAAGGCGTTCGACCGTCTCCCTCGGGGAGTCCTGCGGAGGGTGCTTCGGGAGTACGGGGTACCGAACCCCCTGTTACGGGCTGTTCGGTCCCTGTACGACCGGAGTCAGAGTTTGGTCGGGAGAAAGTGGGACTCGTTTCCGGTGAGGGTTGGACTCCGCCGAGGCTGCCCTTTGTCACCGATTCTGTTCATGACCTTTACGGACAGATTTTCTAGGCGCAGCCGAGGCGCAGAGGGGGTCCGGTTTGGTGGCCGCAGTGTTGCATCTCTGCTTTTTGCAGACGATGCGCTTCTGTTGGCTTCATCGAGCCGTGACCTCCGACTCTCACTGGAGCGGTTCGCAGTGTGAAGCGGCCGGGATGAGAATCGGCACCTCCCAATCCGAGACCGTGGTCCTCGGTCGGAAAAGGGCGGCGCGCCCTCTCCGGGTCGGGGATGAGATCCTGCCCCGAGTGGACGACTTCAAAGTATCTCGGGGTCTCGTTCACGAGCGAGGGAAGAAAGGAACGGGAGATCGACAGGCGGAGCGCTGCGGCGTCCGCAGCGATGCGGACTTCGCATCGGTCCGTCGTGGTGAAGAAGGAGCTGAGCCGAAAGGCCGAGCTCTCGATTTACCGGTCGATCTCCGTCACGAGCCGCGGGTCGTGACCCGAAGAACGAGATCCCGGATGCGAGCGGCCCGAATGAGTTTCCTCCGCGGGGTGTCCGGGCTCTCCCTTAGAGAACGGGCGAGAAGCTCGGTCATCCGGGAGGATCTCGGAGGAGAGCCGCTGCTCCTCCGCATCGAGAGGAGTCAGACGAGGTGGCCGGGGCATCTGATTTTACAAGAATGTCATAATGATGTCATTTGCCAATAAGTTGTCGTGTAATGTTTGTAGAACGTTGTCATGTAATAAGCTTAGTTATCGTATTAAAAGAAAAGTCATTTTATGCCAATACAAAAGTCATATAATGAGGGAAAAAATTTTTTTGCAATATTGTAATTCATCATTTGAATCATGATGAAAGAAAATTGAATTGGGAAAAGTTGTAATATAATAAAAAAGAATAAAATTATACTTACTATTAAAAACTCAGTTGTGGAAAAAAAATCCTAAAGTAAGAAGTGTACAAGAATAGTCATTTTAAAAGTTGTAAACTTAGAGACTGAAGAAATGGAATTTTGGAACAAGAAAAATGTTTCTAACTGTCCTTCTATTACAATAAAACATTGAATTTTTGTAAAATAAAGTTCGAATTTTGACGTTATCGTGTCATGAAAAAGTTGTCATTTGAGACGAAGGAAGTGACTTGAGCGAAGATGGCGGCGTCTCACTGGCTTTGCCCCGCCCCGCCCCGCCCCGCTCAGGACGAGTCGTTGCAGCGTCTTCAGAAGGAGTCGGAGATCCTGCAGAAGACGTACGCGCACTACTTCGACCGGACCGTCGTCAACAACGAGATCGACGACACCATCGGCCGCCTGGAGGAGGCCGTGGCGCTGGTGTGCGACGGCGGCCAGTGGGTGCCCGTCTCCTGGGTCTACTGAGGCCCACCCGCCGTCGGCGTCGGAGAGCGCCTCGCCTCGCCTCGCCGCCGTCGTCGTCCCACGTGAATATTGTCCGTCCGCACCGACTGGGACTTTTTTTACGAGGCGTCGACCTTCTGACTGGAAAAGGAAAAAGCACACAAACACGCTTCCGCCCTCATTATTTATTCTTTTCCTTTCGTTTTTTTGAATCCTCTCGCTCCACTGACGCCGTTTTGGACTTTCGAAATAAATCCATCCGTGTCGTTATGATTATTATTATTATTATTATTATTATTGGAAAAAGACAAGAGGCCGAGTCATGCGTGTGGACGATTTTGGTCGGCGTCCCTCAAAAAGAAAAAAAGAATCAAGGAAATGCCGACGATGTTTGAAACATTGCAGCTGGAAGATGATTGGCCGGACGTGCCTCCTGCTCGTCCAGCGTCCGTCACGTCTTTGTCACATTGAAAAAAAAGCGCCGTTTAGTTTTTTGGGGGGGCGGGATGGTTTGTGTGCAATGTGATAGCAGCTGATCGGTATGAACGCCTTTTCGTTCGTTTGTTTGTTTGTTTGTTTGTTTTGAATACATTTCCGTTCATGCGTCGGCCTAATCAACTTTGGAGTGTGTTGTGCCCTTTTGTCCCGCCGCACAGACGCGCTCCTGCGTTTGAGAAAAATATAAGAACAAAATCGTAGAGGAAAGAAGGGGGAAAAGGCGCACTTTTATGAGGGGAAAAAAAAAAAGCAAAAAGCACGTTACGAGCAAAAAGACAAACATCGTTTATCAACCATAATTTTATCCCCAGAAAATGCAATATGATGGCAATGGAAGTCATATTTTGAAGTGACATGTAAAATTTTGTGAATAAATGTGGAATATAATCAGAAACATCCTGTATTTCTTTTCAATTAAAACATCTCCTTTTGATTTGAACGGTGGAATGTCTTTACAGAAAAAACAATTTTGATTTATAAATTACTTATTAGAGTAGATCTTTTTTTTTTTTTAAATGTGGCCGACAAGAACATCCGAACTTTATTTGGGGTTCGTCAGAGGCCCTCAAAATGATGGCAGGTGTGTGCTGATGACAATTGAACTGAGTTTGAATGGGATTGGTTCACTCTAAACATAACCACATCCCCAGTTCTAAAAGGGTGTGCACATTTGTGCAACCTACTCAGTTATTTTTATGTCCCTATTTTTTGATAGATTTTTTTCAATTGAGTTGTACAGGTCTAGGTGTCATGATATTTTTTTATATATATACCTCCAAAACATGGCATACGAACTGGGGTGTGTAAACTTTTGATATCCACTCTACAAGTGAAAATCTATAAAAAGTCATCACATTAAGAAAAAAGTTATTTAAAAAAAAGGTTATACTATGGAAAAACTGGAATATAATGAATTTAAAAAAAAGAAAAGTAGAAAATAGGGGGGAAAGTAGACATCTTGGGAAATTGAGCATAGTCCGAAGAAGGAAAAAAGTACTGTGAACTTGCAATTTTACAATCATAAAGCATAGTACATACATGGAATAAAGGTCAAATCCAAGAGAAAACAATTTTGCATGAAAAAAAATGCGTGTTGTCATTGTATGAACATATACTTGTAATTGAGAAAAAAATATAAGACGAAAGTTTTACTGTATTTTCATTCATCCTAATCCTAATTTGGGAGTTTGAATACACGCTCACATCTTGGATTTTTCTTCATTATTCTCATTATTATTACGACTCGTCCGTTCTCCTCACGCAAACTCCACACCGGCGAGGCCGGATTTGAACCCGCAACATCCCAACTGTGAGGCGGACGCGCTGAGCAAGCGGTGCCCCCTTTTTGATGATTCTGAATGACATTTTTTCAGGTCCACCTCGGCAGGCCTGAAAAGTGAACACTCGTGGAATTATGCTTCCAAATGCTGTCAAATCCACAACCAATCCATTCAAGCGAATGAACTGTAGTCCACTCACACAAATAATCCCTGCAGCATCAACATCGGGAAAGGGGATTTTCTTTTTCTTTTAATCAAGCGGTGTGCAGCGTCCGCAGCGATGCGGACTTCGCATCGGTCCGTCGTGGTGAAGAAGGAGCTGAGCCGGAAGGCCGAGCTCTCGATTTACCGGTCGATCTCCGTTCCTCCCCTCACCGATGGTCACGAGCTGTGGCAAACAACGTGAGCTCCCTTAGAGAGACTCCGCATCGAGAGGAGCCCGATGAGGTGGCCGGGGCGTCTGATTCGGACGCCTCCCCGTCTCTCGGCTGGCCCGGGAACGCCTCGGGATCCCCCCCGGAAGAGCTGGATGAAGTGGCCGGGGAGAGGGAAGTCTTGGATTCACGGATTATCCTTTGGATGAAATCCGGAAAACACGCAAAGACAACTTGGACCAGGTGTAACTTCATTTGTCTGACGCAGGTACGCTAGTTAGCTTAGCTTCACAGTTTAGGCGATCGTAGATGAACTCCACTTCACGTCGCTTTTGCGTTTTAAGTCGCAAGAGAAAACAATCACGCGACGGACAGTACGAAATCGTGGTCGCAATTGTTGAAGGTTAGCAAAAGAGAAGAAAGAAGCCCGTACAAAACCTCTGTAGCATTAAAAGAGAAATGATCGAAAAATGGATTTCATGACGACAGAGTTGTAATATGGCGGCACGGCGACCCGCTGGTTAGCGCGTCCGCCTCACATTTCCGAGGTCACGGGTTCACATCCGGGCTCCCTGTGTGGAGTTTGCATGTTCTACGGGTTCTCCGGTTGCCTCCTACGCCCCCCAAAAAAAGCACGCTAGGTTGATTGAAGACTCTAAATTGTTCGAAAGTGAGTGCGAATGAGTGGCCTGCGATTGGCCGTCGGCAGGAGAAGCGCGACAGAACGGATGGGACGCAAGTTGCATTATAACGACAATGAAAGTGAGAGGAAACAAATCTCAACTTTAGGAGAAAAGAGATATTGTATATTAGAATATTGTGAGGATAAAGTCACATTGTCACAAGGGGGGAAAAAGACTGGCAAAACCTTAGCAAGAAAACAATACACAATGTAATAGGAATTGTAATTTTACAGAATAAAGTTGGAATATGGAACAAAATAGGAATCACTTAAGTGATGACATGACAAGGGAAAAAAAGTCACAATTTTACTTTTGTCAGTTTCATTTGAGATTGGAAAAATAGGAGTAAAAACAGGTCATTTCTACACACTCCAATCGGAATAAATGAATGAGAATAAAGTCAAAATACTAAGGGAATAAAGTCCTCGTTGCCAAAAATGTATGAGTCATAATTTTACATGAATAAAGTTTGACTGTTAAGTTGAAGTATAATGTTTAAAGTTACTTGATAGAACGCATTTGTTAATAATAAATGGGCCAGTTTTTCTCATACCTACTGTTGCTGATTATTGTTCTCCGTTTGAGTCATATCACCTGATCAAGCCTTTTATAACATTCCATATTTCAAAATCGGACCGATATCGCTAGCGGCCAAAATTCAAGACCGCAGTATTGGTATCGGACCGGAAGTGAAAAAGTTGGATCGGGACATCCCAAGAATTTCAGGACTGAGTCAGAATATTCCGATTGTTAAAAAAAAAAAAAAAAAAAAAAAATGGTCAAGTTATGAGAAAAAGGTGCGATTTTATGAGGAAAAACAATCTTTTTATGAGACTAAAGTTGCACATTTACAAGACAAGTTTTCAAAAGTACTGAGCTGGATCACACTTGGCGTGCGAGTTCGCGGGGACAAAGTTGGAGTTGATGGTCAGAGTTGCAAAGGAATGTTCATCTTCACGTCGGTCTTTCCAGCCTCAATCGTAAGCCCGTTGCCACTCCGGCGGCTTGCGGGTGTCGCGGGATCCCGACCGCGCGTGCTGAAAGCGGGAGGCTCCGTCCGTCCGTCCGTCCGTCCGGAGGAGGCGCGAGCACTGCTACGACTACTCACGAGCCAGAAGAAGATGGAGGAGGGGGGAAAAAAACAACATCCAAAAACGCTAGAGTGGACGACATCTGTTTCCCTCCGTCGACCTTTAACCTCGGAACATACAAAAAGAACACGATGAATATTACGTCGTTCTAATTCAAGTGCCGCGTTACGCAACTACGTGTACATTTTGATCGGCCTCTCTTATGTAATGAGTTCATCTATCGATATAGATTATGGTACACGAAGCATTAGAAAAGCTTCCGTGCGTCCGTGAACGTCGTATGCAAGAAAGTCCGCGCTCCGCCCTTCGGCAGCGCGGAGCGGCCGGCCGAAGACGTGCCGAGCCCGAACCAGAACTCCAACACGAAACCTAACCCTCTTTTCCCGGCCTCATCCTGAGCCCCAAGTCCCCGAGTCAAAATACAACCCTGACCCTCAAACCTCGAACGCTAACCACAACCGCTAATCCTACCGATGAAATCAACACCCGCCTCGCGGCTTTAAGGTAAGCTTCTTTTCTATCGAGTTTTTTTTATAGATAGCGATATCATGTTCCCATCGTACTGTACACGAAGCCATCTGCGGTTAGAAAATCTTCCACACGTTCACGGGCAAGAAAGTCCGGCGTTCATCCCGGGGAAAGCAAAGACGAGCCGAGCCGCAAGGAAATAGAGAGCCGGGGGCCACGCTTGCCCGCGTCGCCCTCCGACCCCCGCGGCGAGCCGTCCGTCCTCGGCTTCCGGCAGCGTCCCGTTGCGAGCGCCGTCCGTCCCGTTCGCCGCTTCTTCCCGGAGTTCCTGCTGCAGCAGCCGGGAAATGAGGCTGTTGAAGCGGTTCTCCGTGGCGGAGAACGCCTCTGCGGACGCGGTGGTCAGGTTCAGTTCGGCGGGATCCACGCACGTGCCGTTCACTTTGGCAAAGACCACCTCGCCCAGATCGAGTCCCGCCACGGACGACGGCGACGAGCACGGGATGTCCCGCACCAGGTTGTAATTGCGCATCCACTCCTTCAGCCACTCCAAGGAGCAGTCGCACTCCCAGGGGTTCTTGAAGAGATAGAGCCGGCCCAGGAAGTAGATGGGCTGGAACACCGGGAAGGGGAGAGCGGTGAGGTTGTTGCTGTTCAGATGGAGCGTGATCAGGCTGGTCAGGTTCTCGAAGGTTCCCTCCTCGATGGACAGCAGCCGGTTCCTGTCCAGGTAGAGGATCTCCAGCTCCGCCAGGTCGCCGAACCAGGTCTCGGAGATATCGGTCAGCCGGTTCCCGCCGAGGTTGAGCATCTTGAGGCGGCCGAGGCCCTTGAAGGCGAGCCGCGGTAGGTCGGACAGCAGGTTGTCGTTGAGGTAGAAGTTCTCCAGCCGCACGAGGTCCTGGAAGGCCTGGTCGTGGATGACATTGATGCGGTTCTCTTGTAGGTTCAAGTACCTGGAACGATAAGGCAACGCGTCGCGAGAACGACACTTCAAAAAGGATCGGACTCCACGTCTGAGCTCGAACACAAACACGGGGGAAATTGTCACAAAATATCGATATTCTCCAAGAAATAAAACATTCCCTCTTTTCCACGTGATCGGTTTCCACCGAGAGTTCGGTTGAGTTCAACATCGTGGTTCAGAATCCCCAAATATCCGAGATGAATTCATTGGTAGGCGACACCACACCTAACCCGACCAAAACCAAACCATGAAGCTGAAATGAGATGAAATAAATGAAAGCCTTACGAAACACCGACACTAAACGACCGATCTGCCTGCACTTCTTCAGAACTCAAAACTACCCTAACCCGACCCCGAACCACAACAATAATCAATAACCACAAGCACGTCCGACCATAACCTCCGACCCGTTCCCATTTGTATATTCGTTTGAATCTTACTCGCCTCGTTATGTTCGAGTGTGTCGCGTGGGTATTTAAAAATCACCCGCATCTCTAGCCAGCTCGGGGCGTACCATTTCCGAACCGTGCCACGGCTAACTAAACTGTCGCCAAAGTCGTGAAGCCCACCGTGACAATGGCCTCTTTCGGGCCGCAGACTTACTTGAGGCCGCCCAGGCCCAGCAGCGAGTTGTAGGCCACCGCCTCGATCTTGCTCCTCTCCAGGTAGATGTGGGTCAGGTTCTCCATGCCTCGGATGGCGCCGGGGATCCTGCGGAACTTGTTCTGGAAGCAGAGCAGTTCCTTGAGCGCCGTCTGCTCGATGAAGATGCGGTCCGGGATGTTGAAGAGGTTGCAGTCGGACATGTCCAGGCGCGCCAGCTTCTTGAGGCCCGTGAAGGTCCTCGTGTGAAGGTAGCTGATGTACTCGTTGTGCGCCATTTTCAGTTCCAGCAGGTTGGCGAGGCCCTGCGGAGCAAAGGTTTGGAGATGTAATACGTTGACGCGGAGGCGCGGCCCGAGGCGTAAGTGAACTGAGAACCTGCTGAGGACCCCCGTGACCACTAGGGGAGCCCTGCAACAGCAATTAACAGTCAAAAGAGCCTGGAGTCGTATTTTTTTCGGGGGGGGGGGGGAGTTTGGCTTGACGTTATTTTGATCGATTCTTTACTAAAGCTTTTGTGCATTTTTAACTAGTTTTAAGATCTGATTAGTCGACTTTGTAATGTGTTTTTCTAAAAGCATTTTTGCCATCTTGTTTCAGGTAACTCTGTTCACTGACATCATGATTGAAGTATTTGCCCGAAATGTCATCCAACACTGTTTTGAAACATTGCAAGGTATTCTTATGTATTTAGGTAATTGCATTTGTCGTTTCACTCTCATTGCTGTTGTGCTACAAATATTTTTTGAACACTGCTGTCGCAGTTTTTTAAACCCGAAATAATCAGCCAGGTGACACGTTTACGATCTATTTTTCGTACGGTACTTCGAGCGGGTCTAGAATGAGATCATTCAGAAGCTCCAAAAGTGCGTTGCTGAATGGATGATCGGTGGTGTTGATTTTTGTTTTTGGCATTTCAAAAATGTTTACACGAATGAATGGAAAAGCCCGTCGTCACGGTTACGCACAGCAGGGCCGTTCGCAATCAAGTTTCGGCACAGACCGCACGCTAGTCAATCTTGGCCCATTTGGCTTTGCCGCACAAGTCGACCCCAGTCCACCCCTCGAGCATTTTGTCCGTTTCAAATGTATTATTTCCTCTCAAGGAGAAGTTCAACAACGAAGGATCAATCGTCAATATCAGCGGCAGAAATAGTCAAGTTGGTTCTGCGTCGATTAGAAAAGGTTACGTCGAGATTAGGGAGCAGGACTGCTCCGTTGCGGTAGCAGACCTTGAAGGCTCCTGGGGTGATGAAGGAGATGTTGTTGTGGTCCAGCGAGAGGGACTTGAGGGACGGCAGGGTACCGAAGGCCCTTTCCGACAGGAACTTAAGTTTGTTCTTGTCCAGGTTGATGACCGAGGCCTCGCAGGGGAACTCTCCGGGCAGCTCGGCCAGGCCGGAACGGTCGCACAGCACGCCGCAGCTCTTCTCTTGCGTGCAGGAACAGGACCTCGGACAGGCCCGAGCGCACGCCCAGCGGGCCGCCGCCGGCGCCGGCAGCAGGCACAGCACGGAGACTGAGGACCACAGCGATGCTAAATGTGAACTCAAATATTGCACAAATGAAGATGACTTTTAGCTACGTGTGGAAGAGTTTCTTCAAAACAAACATTGCTACAGTTCAAAAAGTGTTTTATGGAATTTGTGCAGTTATTGGCTGGTATTTCCCGCTGAATCAATCAAGTATCGATGAACCTGGAGCATCGGGGAATTTGTGTGAAACGTCAGCGTTTTGCCAAACCGAACGGGATGTAATATTGTCTCCGCGGTGCCTCGGCAAATGGGAAATATGAATTCAAATGGTCCACGCGTTCCTGAGTTGCGCACATTTTCCTGCAGCTCGTCGGAATTTCCCGAGCCGGCCGAACACGGAGGCGACCGATCAGAGGAAAGGGGGGCGGTCTTAGCCAAATATGGACAAAGCGGGTCCAAAAGTGGCTGTCCGAGGGGCCTCGGATGACAAAAGCAAGAAATGCTTCTTCAAATGAAGTCCATGTTCGAAAGTCGCTCTACGCGGGTCAAAATAGACACAATACAGGACCTTTCGAAATATTGAGGGGCCATTTGGAGAATTAGAAGCGTACTGATTTACGGAAATGTGTGAAATGAGTGCGTCATAGACAACTGCACGCCGACGTATCGTAGTAGTGGGGCGTCGTGGCGGTCAGCTAGCCCCTCGCGAGTGGCCTGAACGCTAGCAGAAGCACTAACATGCAAACATTTACAAGCTCGTTTCTCATATTTGCTCCACGAAATTGTGTTCCCAACAGTCTATCCGCTTCATTTTCTCTTGGTTGCCCCGCTTCCATTATGTCACGTGTACGCAGATGTGAGATGTTTTTTTTTTTGGTCCAATCAGATTTCAGCCTCTATGTGCTACCGCGTCAGCCTAATCTGCCGAGGGCTTTGACAATCAGTAGCGACGGCCGATGTAACGTCAACTACATTAGCAATGGGACGTTAACGTGTCGTTAACCAATCGGATTTCAACTTCACCCCACGATAACATCGGCGCTTTTCCATCATCTGATCGGTTGATCGGAATCAAATTGGTTCCAGGCACGTTCGACTCGCAAAACACGTGAGTAGCGATCTGCAAACATTTTATTATTTAATCATCAGCATCTCTGGTGAGTAGGAGGTATTTTATTGATTTATGTTTTTCCCATGTTATCATACAGGCCGAAATATTGGGTGGAAAAACAAACGCCGAACCAGAATTTTTGGAGTAGAATCACAACACACTTAAATACTTCCAAGATCTCTAACAGCTTCCGCGCCACATTTACTTTGAAAAAATGTAAACTATTTCACGATTTTTAGCCTTTGATTACGGGCGACGCCGTTTGAACTTACCGCACGTACGCGGTTTCTGCGCGCGTACGCGGTTGCGGTTATAGCCCGCCACCGAGATCCGCTGGACGAGGAGACCCGGGAGCTGCGCGGATTTCATGGCGGCGCCACAACCAAAGCCGGAAAGGAGAAACCGCCGAGGTAGACGGCGACCGAGGCACGATGAAGAAATGGGAGCAAAGGATCCGACGCGGCGTAAAAGATGACGAGGATTGACGGCACCGACGGGAGAAAAAACAACCTGGATTGCAAGGGATCCCGCGGGGGGGAAGTAAGCCCTTTTCAACTAAAAAGAAACTTTTCCGGAGGGAGACGCGGCAGCTGACAACACAGCCGCCAGCAACCGCGCAGTGGGCGTGTACCTGAATATTTATTGCTGAAACTACGTCACACCCTCGCCAATTGCAAATTCTGTCGATTGCAAACGGTTTTGCCGTTCAAAGGTTTTTGCCAGTCGACAAAGTGCACACTTATTTTGACATATGTTATGCATAAAACAGTGGGGGGGGGGGGGGGGGGGGGGAATGGACTTTGATGGAATAGGACCTTTAATAAATATTATTATAAATGAGTGGCGTTTTAGAGAAATGATGGGACATTCTTCAGGAAATTAGTGTAGTTTTAACAAAATGTGTGAAATGGATGAGTTGACGGGAATTTGATTTTCATTTGTAGAATGAGTGGACGGGATTTCAAGTATCAACAGTGAGTCGAGTATACCTACATACATACAGAAGAGTTTGAAGGACATTTGTAGAATTCTTGGAGTTTGGGGGGGGGGGGGGGTGGCACATGAGGGGAAATTAGTGAAAGGAGTGGTCCTGCAGTGACATCACACACACACACAAGTATTTTGTCACGTTAATGAAATGAATCTTAATGGTATGACAACATCCTCAAAAGCAATGCTTACTTGACATTTGCAAGAGAATCCAAAGGATAAAAGCCAAAGAAAAAGTGCAAACGGCGATGTGGCTCACATTTGACCGACAGCTTTGTGTTGATGGTGATGATGAAGAACATCTAACCTGAGATTAGTCACGCAACAATCGCTGCCGTCACCGCGCGTACCTGCGGGGATTTCACCTTTTATCTTAACCGTTCTGTGGCGTGAGGGCCAACCGCCGCGCAATTTGAAAAACAAATCGGACCTCCGAGAACATTTACACCGCATACAGGATCACCCAAAACTGACCGGTGAAAGCGATGACCGTCATTGCTGTCGTCTGTCATCTGAAACAACACAAAAACAACGGCGATCAATCAGAATGAAAATCAATCAATAAATGGCGTCTAAATTCCGATTCGGCAGAAAGAATCGGACCTCCGCCAGAATTTGAAGACACGCTACCTGCCGATCTTTCCTGACGGTTGCATCCGTGTGTGGAAGAATAAAAACGATGATCGTCAAAAGTCACCATCCAAATATACATCGCGCGTCCGCGCGCGCCCTCGGCTTACCGTCCGTCCGGCTGCCGGCCTGAGCGACACGAAAAGTCTTTCGGCATTTTCCGCCCCGCCCCCCCGCGCACACGCGACCGAACAAACACGCGCACACAGACGGAGCGAAAATCCATCTCCTAATGGAGTGCAAATCCCCCCGGATGTTCTGATGTTCTGATGTTCTGATGCTCGGAGATGGAGATGGAGGCGGGCGGCGGGATTACCCGAGTAAAGCCGGCGAGGCCCGGCGTTAACTTGGCCACGCGCGCACACGGAGTTTGTGTCATCTTGTCTTTGTGTTCTCGTGGGGACAACACTCGTTCTCCCAACGTTTTTTTGTGCGGGGACATTGCTCTCGGGGGCGTTTTGTCCGGTCCCCGCACTTCCAAACTCCTCTTTGTCACCGGCCGGTATGGGTTCCCTCAGACTCCCGAGCGCTTGACAATGAAGAGTCATTCCAATGCCGAAACTTTCCAAGGGAATAAAACGAAATTCAGAAGACATTTTGCACTTTGCGAATGTTTAATAACAAACAAGTATCCGAATCAGAATCATCTTTATTTGCCAAGTATGTCCAAAAAACACCCGAGGAATTTGTCTCCGGTCGTCGGAGCCGCTCGAGGACGACGACACACGGTCGATTGACGGAGAACACTTGGGAGACGGGAAGACATTGACACAAAAAAAACAAAAAAAAAACATAGTCGCTGAGCGATAAAGGGTTGCTAGCTATCTGGGAATGCCGGTACAATTGAGTTATTTATATTTATATCGATTAGTGATTATACACTTCGAATGACTAATCTCGCAATAGTCCGGTGCGATGACCGTTGTGCAAAAAGGGCGCCGAGACTTCAAGGACTGCGTGCGGTTCAAAGTGACGGCTAGTGTGACGACAAAATCCGTTCTGCAACGTGTTACTATATCCAGGAAAGTAATCAGATTACAGTTACTTCATTCCTGGAACCCTAACCCTGTTTTGAAACCCTCATTTGAAAATCTAACTCCTGTTTTTCAACCCTACTTTAAAAGCCTAACCCTGTTTTAAAACCCCATTTGAAACCTTAACCCTGTTTTGAAACCCTACCCTCTTTTTTCCATGCAATGCCAGCTCTCAGATTGGCATGACTTTTGTCTTCTCCCTCGACTGGCTGACGTCATCAAAGGTTTTCATTGCAAACATCATCGGTGACGTTCAGTTCGTATTTGTCCGATTTTTTGTTTTTGGAAATTTTGGGATTTGTTGTTTTCTTGGCGTCGACGTCATCCTTCTCGTCTGCGACTTGATTTCGATCTCGCGGCGTGAACTCTTTGTCCCGCTTCGGTCTCGTTTTTCCCTCAATTGCTCAGCGGCATCGCAGTCGAGTTGTTGTCATCATCACCAAATAAATGATGAACTGATCACTGTGGTTTTAATTTCGCAAATTTCTGTCCTTAGAGTATTTCACGTTTGCTTATCAGGAAATCGGACTGTGTCGGGTTGTACGTTTGCTCCTAGAACGGTTCAGGGTGCGGCGCATTCATTTGAAACAATTGTCTTTTTTTCTTTTTTTTGACTTGAGACGTTCGAACTGAATGATGGAATTTTCTGAGCCAATCAGAATAGACTATTCACCAACGGTGTTGCCACAATTACCTTCGAAAAAGTACCGGTTACTTTACTAATTACTTGATTTCAAAAGTAACTAAGTTAGATTGAAAGTAACGTTTTAGTTCCTTTCAGCAGCTGCCAAAGTGCCACAAATATCAGTTTACAGTGCAAAAAAAAAAGCATCATCTTAACCGTACCCATTAGCCGGTAATATACGCCGCACAGGTTTGCAGAATGACGTCATCAACATGAACCCATAACTGCAACATTAGTGGAGTGGAAGCCTCATTAAACGAGCGACTTAGTGCAGACGCCACATGCCAAATACAAGCACAACATTCTCACTGCACTTCTCTCAAGACTCTTAGGCAGACAGACATACTGTAGCAACCCTGCATATTGTTCCAGTTCTGTGGTTTCCGATTGTGTGGGGGTCCATGAAGGCAACTGTGTGTGTGTACACGTGAAACTGAGTGACGCTTAGATGTTGGGCTTGGGGGAAACACAGGACTGCACTGAATGTTGTTTTAAAAGCGCGATTGCGACCCGCAATAGTCATTTTGTTCGCATTATTGTCGGGGTCGACGGGGGAGAAGCACTTCTTCCGTCAACGTCAGCGGTGCAGCGCATTTAAACCAGCTCACGAGCAGTCCGGACTCCAGTTGACGTTGAAAGCGCTCACTTTTCGCTGTAAATATTATTCAGGCCAAGTATTTTAAGTCCTTACCTCCATGACCATTTCTGACCGCACACTTCGGTATGAATCATTAACCCACAACATGCCAGTAAAACTCTATTGTTAATGTGTTCATAAAAAAAGTAACAACAATCAAATGCACTTTTTACTGAGAAAAACAAAAATAGTGTGGTGACAGTGAATTCACACATTTCTTAGCATTTTTTATTTTTTAAATCATTTCTGCACATTCCCTGTGTATTGTATGATTAACAATGACCTACCCGTCAGTTTCTAGTCAATCATGTTTTACAACAAAAGGTCTGCGCATTCGGGGAAATACTTTGGGTAAATGGACCGCACAGCTCAATCTGTATTTTATTATATTATTTTCACTTTTGAAAATAGGGCTGTTGTAACAGCCTTAGAAAGATTGATATTTTTCATGATAATAGTGGTTGACATACTTTTCCAGATCTGGAAATTGCGTGGAAACCCTAACTTATTTCAGAGGGACTAATACAATTAAACATCGCCATAAACACCAAATACCAAACAGTTTTGGGGGGCTGGACAAGTTTTTAGTGAACGCTTTAGCTCCCCTAAAACGGGCCTAGCGACACAACTGCTGGAGGGGTTTGAAGTGAGGTTACAAAGATTTTTTTGACGGGTCTCTCGCAGCGTAGCGCCGTCCCTGTATGAGAGGGAAAGTTGAATAGCCAACAGCCAGCATCCCCAAATTGCGGCTTAAGGGAATCTGCAAATACAATCCGCCACACATTTGAGGTTAGGGAAACTTGCGACAGTGAATTCTTCGGGAAATCGGGAGTTAAAGGAAATTAGTCAAAACTCGTAGCTTTAAGGAAATTAGACAAGTTTTGAGGGAAATTGTCATAGGTGGAGAAATTGGTGGAGTACTAAGGGCAATTGGAAATTTGCAATTTTAAGGGAATTTTGCCAAGTTTTACAGAACTTTGTGGAGTTTTGTGCCATGTGCAGTTTGAAGGAAATGTGATCCAGTTAAATGGAGTGTTCAGAGAAATGTAAAATTAGTAGCGTTCGAAAGGCCATTCGTGAAATTTGCAGCATTCAGGTGAAAATCAAGTATTTTCATGTAAATTTGTGAAATGAGTAGTCTTTGTGAAAGTTAGTTGACTGAAATAAAGACCACAGAGAAGTAATTACAAATGATTTTTTTAATATATAATTTCTTCAACAGAAACAAAGCCCATCCAATCAATACCAATTAGAAAGTGTGCTGCCCCCATAGGCAAGGGGCCGCATTGCTACAGGCATCTCTCGCTCCCTCTTATTACTACTGCAGTAAACATGCTGGAGTTTGTTTTTCAGATACTTTTGCATTCAAACATATTTTATTCGGATAAAATCATACAAGTGTGCAGCAGAGTTAGTTCCCAAACTGCGCATTAGCCTGGAAGCTAATACAGAAAGCAAAGTCTACATCTAAAGAGCTCTGCAGTTCTACGGTCGGCGGCGGAAACGTGCCCGGAAGCTCCGGGCCCGACGAGCTCGCCTCCGCGAAAGAACCGGAGAGTGGTAATATATAATGCAAATACAACAATGACAATAAACCACATGTTCGTTTCTTTTAGGATTGCCATGTGCCAGACATTCACTGGAGAGAAAGAATCGGACCAAATCAATATTTTGCACACAGTAGAAGAATCAGAACACTTCGACGCTACACTTAGGAAATAGATTTGCTCTTTGACAGCTTGATTCCAAACCTTGGCATGTTTTTTTACTTCAATTCCATTTTCTACATATTTTTTTGTTTTGCAGACCAATTGGGAGAATTTGAATAAATCAGATGACCGGCCCCGCGGAGGCCCTGAACACAGCTGTGGATTTTATCATCAAGTAGTTACAGAGTCTGATGTATCTTTAACATTAAAAAGCTCACACTACCCGGAATATAGAAATTTCACGCATACAGGTGACATTCAACATTCAAGTGCCAGTGTTTTTTTTTGTTTTTTTTTTGGTTTTTTTTGTTTTTTAAACTGTCTTTTGGTCAAGTTTTCTGAAACTTTCAAAGAATCACTTTTGAGGCTTACAAAAATAAATATTTGTCAAAAATGTTTAATAAATTACACAAAACTAGCAGCAAAAGTAGAATCTAGAAATCTGTGCAAATGGCTAAATTCACCCCTCCCCCCCCCCCGACTGCTAAATCCCCCTGGTCCCAAATAAATCCTGCTTTTGAACATTGAGAACCCATCCCCCTTTGTAAACAAGCTGCGCTGTTTGTTTTGTTTTTTTACTCCGCCAACAATCTCCTTACACTGTATTTGGAAGCCTAAGGACACATATGCCAGACATCTATATAAAACTCTGGATGTGCAATAAAAAGAACGTTAGTAAAACTTGATGGGCACATACATGCGCACGCGCGGGTCTCGACGCGGCAAAATCAAGTAGCACCATTCGACTTCAGCTTCTCGACCTGTTCAGTTCTGCTTTCATTCGCGTGAATATTTTGATTAAAAAACGTTTTCAAGGCACATCGCACCTGACGAGAATCCGAGCACGGGCACACGTGTGACAGAGCAGACGGTACTTTTAAATGACCCCACGAGGGGGACGCGGACCCCTCCCCCATCCAGTGGTTTCACCAATGACAACTGCGCTCGTTCTGCTTTGCCCCGCCTTCTCATTTTACTGGTTAATTGATAACCATTTGTCAACTTTCAAAGCAGGGTCAGGGAACCTTTAGGAAGTCCGCAAAGTGTACGAAACGATCAGACGTACCACGCCTGCTTTAAAGCGATGAACTGTGCCCCCCCACCCACCCCACCCCACCCCAAACGCAGCTTGAAAAAGAATGCTTGCTAAGCCTGCGACTCACGTGACCTTTCACCTTGACCAAAAAACATAACACTTGCACATGAGGACCATCGCGGTGCGAGATCAGGCCCCCCCCGATGCGGTAGTCCTATTAATGCGGCCCACTTTTACCATTGATGCAGGCGCCTTTTGTTTGGATGCATACGCAAAAAAACAGATTTTTGTACACTGAAAATGTTTAAGTAAAAAAAAAAAATAAGTGAACAACAAAAACACCGCCCACTTTACGTAGCTAGCGCTCGGTAACATGGTAGCTGCCGCAACACTGTCAAGTCAATTGAAATAAAGGAGGAAAAGAAAATGGAGTAACAAGTTGGTTTAAACGTCAGCCATTGCTGGCACTGAACCGGGCGATGCGCATTTAAGAGCAACGACCGTGGCCTTCGTTGTAAAATCAAAAGGAGCCCGTCCAGGATAGAGTGAGCAGAAAACAAACTCAAATGCGGATCATTCAGAGCAGCACAGTGGGCCCGTCAGCTGTTTGCTAGAAAATTTGAGGTTCAAATGGAATCGTGACTCAGAGAGCCACAACACCCCAGTTTTTGCCAAGGTTTGATCACATACCAGCTTGTTTTCTCTTTATTTTTAACCTTTCTAATATTTTCCAAACTAAACAGTCAAAACTACAATTAGAGCTCTTGGCCATTTTCCCATCTGGTGAAATGAGAACACAGATTGATCCTGTTTCAATTCAAAAAGTCAGAGTACATTAACATACAAGTGATCCTCCGGTTGTTGGTTTGGCAGTTTGGGGGCATTTCTTCTCCCCAAAAATGCTTCCTCATACAATGACTGTGCATATATGCCAGCGTCCGTGCTGGCACTCAAAGGTGCGCTCCCCGCTACCGTGCGCCAACTTTCTTTAGCGCCACTCCGCACCCGTGCGATGGTTTTGAGCCGAGCGCCCGGCTGAGCACCAGGCTTGCTAATGTACTGTGTGTCAGTGAAGCTACACAGGGAGTGTTATGGTCTGGCGGGGTTTTTTTTTTTTTTTTTTTTTATATATATAATTTTTTTTGGTTTTGTTTTTTAAATTTTTTTTTTTTTTTTTTTTTTTTTTTTTTTTTTTAAACATGTGGTTTCCCATCAGGGTGGTATGGCAAGCTACTCCGCTGGCGACTAGTTGCCCCACCAGTCCACACTTCCTGAGTGGCTGTAGTTTCCTCCGTAGCCGCCGTCGCTGTAGAAGTTGCCTCCGAAGCCACCTGGAGGACGCCAAACGAACACAACGACGTCAATTTCAACTAGTAGCGCACGCTTGCCCAGCATCACAATGTAGCCCACCAGGCCTCCTCCAACTATTCGACATGAAGTGATACAATTTGGATCCAGAAGTACAAAACTCTTTCAAGCGAGACTGAGAACAGAAGCCCAGACATGACTTGACATTAATTTATTGCGGCGACAACATCTATATATTGTGCACACAAAATGCTAAGTAGTGGCCATGAAATGCTAATACAGTGGAACCATGATAAAACGGACCCCGATGTAACATATCGAATAAAATGGACCGGAGGGATTGAACAATGAGTCTAAAAATAGTGTTCCATTTGTCACTTAAACTGCCGTTGACAAAGTCTGTTAGTACCAGTATGGGCCACTGTTGTTTACTGGCGCTGTTGCGCACTGCAGGCAGAGAAAGCATCACAGATATAGATATAGTCCCCTCCAAAGGTATTGGAACGGCAAGGTCATTTCCTTTGTTTTTGTTGTATACTGGAGACATTTGGGTTTCAGATCGAAAGATGAATGTGAGACAATGAGAGTTCCAGCTTTGGCCTGCCGCTTCTTTTTCCTGATGAGTGGTTTGCATCTTGTGGTCTGGCCTGCATACTTCTCTCGAAGTCTTCTTCAAACAGTGGATTGCGATACCCTCACCCCTGTGGAGGTTGGCAGTCATATGTCACTGACTGTTGTCTTTGGGTGTTTCTTCACAGCTCTCAACATTTCTGTCATCAACTGTTGTTGATACCCTTGGCCAACTGTTCGATGTCTGTTGCTCAGTGGACCAGCAGTTTGTTTCTTTTTAAGGACATTCCAAATTGTGTATTGGTTATAGCCAATGTTTGTGCAATAGCTCTGATCAATTTTCCCTCTTCTCTCAGCTTCATAATGGTTTGCTTTTCTCCCAGAGACAGCTCTCTGGTCTTTGTTTGCTTAACAGCAAAAGCAGTTTTGACAGGTGAAACCCAAAGCTAAAAACAAGCCCTAATGTTGAAGCAATCAATCTAAAAGTCAACACCTGAGCAACTAGAAACACCCATCAGTCACATGTTCCAATACTTTTGCTCACTTGAAAAGTGGGTGGCTTCAAACAAAGGTGCTTTGTCCCTGAGTTGTTTAACAGATCTAGATGTAAATACCATGAAATAAAAGATTGAATTCTCAACCTTTGTCTCATATTCATCTTTTGATCTGAAAGCCAAATGTCTTCAGTATACAACAAAAACAAAGGGGGTGACCTTGCCGTTCCAATACTTTTGGAGGGCACTGTACAATATGACTAGATCCAATTCCAAAAGACATGCCTCCCGTGCCTACGTGGCGGCCATGTCATGATGGCTCTATCATCTATTGTTCATAGAGAGCTGCGCAAATAGAGCGAGTGTGTCATAGCTGCAGTGTTAACTGAGGAATACAAAACAAAAAGTATCTGGAGTCTAGAAAGAGTTTTTTTTTGGGTCAAGTGGTTCGCCTTTGGCAATGGATTTGGAACTAGGAAGCACACCAATTCCTGGCGGCTCATGAAAGCAACTGCTATAATGTGTACTGTACATCAATGTCACCATGACCAAGCACAGCAGCGTGCTAAGTTTGGATAAAATTTAAAACTACTACTGTAATGAGCGTTTTAGGCCACGAAAAAAAAAAAAAAAAAAAAAAAAAAATCTGCACTGCACAGTAATATGGGTGCATTTAGCAACAAAGAAAAAAAGTTCTTTAATGTAAACAGACTGACTATACATTATCAAGGACGACCAACCCCGCTCCCTTTTAATCCGTTTTATCGAGGTTCCACTGTTTGTGGTTTTAATATAAACATGACGAACTTGGTCTTGGTAAATAAATTGAGACTGGAATACAGGGTCTCCTTAAGAGTAGTAAGTGGGAATAGCCTGTAATGCTCAGCTTTTCAGAATGTTTTTTGTAGCTCGTCCACAGCCATAAAATATAATGTGATTATACTACGCTGCCCATTGTCTTTAGCTAGTACCTTAACATTTCTCGAGAAGGTGCGCTTAGCCAAGAGTTCAGTACGAAGCCACAGCTATTACTTCGTATGTTTTCATTGGGCACAAATGAGCATTTTGTGTGAATGTATAAAGCGATATTCTTTTGCTTTGATTGAATTTTCCACCTTTACTCTCATTGGACAGACAGGAAGTTCCACTACTTTAAGCTTAGCTCAAATTAATTTAAAACAAAAGCTTCTAACAATTATAATGGAGAAAAATGGCACATGACCTACCTCCACCGAAGCCACGGTTCCCTCCATGTCCGCCGGTGTTGCGGCCTGCGCGGTTGCCGCCAAAGCCTCCAGATCCTCCCGGTGTCTGTCGGTAGTCCCGAGCACCAAAACCACCTGAGAACCTACCGAATAAATAAATAAATCAATAAAGAGTTGGCACGTTACGTTGATGGACTTTGTTACCTCTTGGAGCGGCCACGAGTGCTGCTCTTGTGCTGGTGCTCGTAAGCCAGGCTCTCTAGCCAGGAGGGAACCTCCTGCTTGGCCTCCACCAAAATGTCCAGTAAGTCTTTGGTTATGTTGCTGTTTTTGTCGTTAAAGAACGACGTGGCCAGACCTGCACACGAACCCGCAAATGTTAGGGAAACTGAGACATGGGTGAGCAAATGAAGCACTACCGTGTGTGAGCGTACAAGGATGTGCTGTATAATAAATGGAAAATTACTTCATACCAAGGTTGCCCACACGTCCCGTACGGCCAATACGGTGAACGTACTCTTCAATGTCACTGGGCAGGTCGAAGTTAATGACGTGCTTGACGTTGGAGATGTCGAGACCTCTCGCAGCCACCTAGTAAACAAAGTCCACCATTTTGTCATCTTGTTCACGCCTAACATGATACTAATCAAATTTTTTGGGGTTCCAGTGGATTACTTACAGCCGTGGCCACCAGGATCGGGCAGCGTCCCGAGCGGAACTGGTGCAGAGCCTCCTCGCGGTCTCTCTGGGAGCGATCGCCGTGGATGCTGGTGCAGGCGTAGCCTTCGTGATACAGGAAGTCCTCCAAAGCGTCGGCGCCTTTCTTGGTCTCCACAAAAACCAGAGTCAGCGAGTCTTTCCCTGTCAAGAAAGAGGAAAAAGAAAAGCATTTACTACATTGCCATTTGGTGCCTTTCTGCTGCCAAAGGACAAGAGTTGTTGGAACTAGTTCGTCTAGGTCATGACAAAAGGAAACCAAAATGAAAAATTTGAAAGAATAAAAAGGGATTGCAGAAGCTTAACGTCTGACTATCATTCATTAGCAGTTTCGAGTTAAAAAAAAGTAGTACTGTAGATGTGGCAATGGTGTAATCAGGGTAAAAGCTTAATATACAAGTACAATGGCAGAGGGGTTGATGGTAGGAACGGTGATTCCACACATTACAGCCAGCCGCCACTGCGACAACAAAAAAATCAAAGCACCGCCTCGCCAGTGCTCAAGCATGAGCCCGTTTAATGAACAGGACCGTGCCAGCTTTAATGACTGGCAGGAAACTGAGCAGACGGACATTTGAAACCGCTCACGTCCACGCTGTGGAAATAAAAACTGAGCGGCATATTGGCTGGGGAGCAAAGGGGAAAATAAAACAAATTTGGAAGAAGAAAAAAAAAAGGGGGGGGGGGGTGAGCTGTGGGATGTGATGTTTCTTTTTTGGTATTCACACTCACCTGGCTTTTCTGGGGCATCTGTCCCACTTTCCTGAACCTCATTGGGAATAACTAAGATAAAAACCAAAACCAGGCCAGAGTGTAAGCCTGCGTGGTACACAGCGTTCACACTTTATGCAGACTGCCTACGACTAAACATTGAAGGAATTCTACTGTAGCTTTTTAGCTTGGCGCGGGGACATCACAAGACGACTCTCCAAAAGACATCACTCACATGAAGATAAAAAAAAAAAAAACTAAAAAAATGGAGTCTCTCACCTGTGGCATTGAGCAGGTCCAAGAGGAAGGACCTCTTGTCATTCTCCTCCACCCAAACCACCTTCTGGGTGATATTCTCCGAGGTGGACCCAACACGGCCGACGGCCAGGAAAATGTAGTCCTCCAGGAAGTCACGTGCCAGGATCTGCCCAAAAGAAAAGACCGCTCGTTCGGACTTGCAAAAGATCTATATATGCAAGTAGTAGTTTTATGAGTTAGTCGCGCGGACCTGGATCTCCTTGGGGAAGGTGGCGCTAAACATCATGGTCTGACGGATGCCTTTAGGGGGCATGGTGTCTTGCTCCACGATGCGTCGGATCTGTGGCTCAAAGCCCATATCCAACATGCGGTCGGCCTCATCCAGCACCAAGTAACTACACACATTTTAAAAGATTTATAAAAAAAACACATTCCAGCACTCCTCCCAGTTCAAAGTTCAGCCTGCTCTTATACTGACTTGCAGTAGTCCAGACCGATCTTGCCCCTCTCCATCATGTCGACCAGGCGGCCCGGCGTGGCAACCAGCAGGTGGCAGCCTCTTTCCAACTCCCTGATCTGCTGGCCGATGTCGGCGCCGCCGTATACCACGCAGGGGCGCACGCGTGAACGGTAAGCGAACTGGAGCGGCACACGGAAACGCATGACAAACCTCGTTTATCACAGAAAACCTCCACAGGAAATTAAAACCACCAAGTAGTGATCAATTATTATTATAGGACTATATAAATTGACAGGTTTCATATAGGCACTTCAATATTGATGAAATTGCATTTGAGAGAGCTGCAGGTATTTTATCAGTCCACTTGAGGTATCCATCCACACGCGCACTACACAAGTACGTGCCTATTGGGCATGCCCTGTTTGAGTGATGTGAACAACAACCCAGGTGGATTTGGTGTGTACAGGCAATTTCCTCGGTTAACCATTTACACTGACACTCCTGACAATGTAGTCAGCTAAAAGCATTACGGGTACCCAGCATTCATTACGGTGAGCTTTAAAACTACAGTAGTGTAGTTGCAGAAAATCAAGTTAAAACTTTGCTTTTTACTTGCATTTGTTCTTGTCAATATGAGTGTGTGCATTAGCTATTTGTTAAGCTAAGGTTGGTGTTAAAGTTTTTTAATTATTTTCCGGCCATGTCCTTTGCACCCTCAAGCAAGGTGATTTACCAAATGAGTTGCATACACAGTAAGGTTTCTTTTTCTGCTAAGAACAAGAGCCCAATTGATGTTCTGTGAATCATTGTTGCCACATTTAAATCTTTTAGCCTATAAAGGATGAGCAGGTGAGTAACTGCACTACACTGACCTTTAAAAAAAAATAAAAAAATACCGCACAATCAGCAATAAATGAAGAGCAATATAGCGAGGGATTATTATTCTTATCAGGGCTGTTAATATCAAATCTTAATATCAAAACCGAGTAATCACCCCCCCCATTTTTTGTTTTAAACTAATAATGATTACCTAACGTATCAGAATAATCTTTATTTGCAAAGTATGTCCAAAAAAACAAGGAATTTGTCTCTGGTAATTTTTTTTGGACAATTGTGCAAAAAGATGCAGAGTCCTCTAGAACTTAGAGCAGTTCGAAAGACTAATATTGCAATAGTCCGGTGCAATGGGCGCAGAGCCCTAATATGAACACATACAACTCCCATAATCAACCCCATCCCAGCTGGATGCAACTTGGGGGGAACAAAAAAAACCCAAATATATATATACACACACACACACTGGCATTTCATTTACATTTCCCCATTGTAGCTACCCATTCAGTCCACACAAGTAGCCAGCTGTAGCTTTCAACCCTACAATCTCAAAAACATGAAAACAAAACTTGTTGCTTAAATGGTGCCTTTTTACAATGAGGAATTAAAACAAAAACAGGACTTTTTGTCCTTAATGTGCAAAAAAAAAAAAAGAGAAAAAAACATGCAACACCGTATGACCGGAACGATGGTGAGAGGACATTGATAAGTTTTCCTTCCTCATAAGGCTGGCTGACTATATTAAAATCCATCCATCCATTTTCTGTACAGTTTATCTTCACTAGGGTCGCAGGCGTGCTAGAGCCCATTTTATTTTTTTATTATACTACAAATCAAATTCCATATTATGACTGTACAGCGTTTTAACTAAAGCAATCTTATACAAATAATTTTCCTAGTCATCCATTTTTACATTTACAAACTGTGTTACAAAATAGACTCACTCCCATTTACGCAGTGTCCCTGAACGTACCTCGTGCACTCGCGCAGCTGCCGCGTGCCTGCCTAGTTTCATTCTGAAGAGCAAAATTGTTCGCGTGCTGCATTTCCTCTATTAGCGTGTCCAAACAGGTCCTTCTGCTGGTCACTTTTAATATTACAATATCATCCAGCCCTGATATGAACACATACAAACAGGCAATATAAACAGTACTCTCTGGCATATTCTTTCACTCTGAAAAACGAGTTGTATCAACAATAGTCGAACGCAGCGACTTCTACTATCTTTGTTACTGCAAGTGTATCTCATTGCGTTCGCCACACTGCCCCAGACGTGGACAGCGGGAATCGCGATCAATGAGGCACACACAGAGACAGCGAAGCACCTCGAGACTCACTACACGATTCCTATCCGCCACACCATTGTCAGAACTAAACCCCAGTTGCATCAAAAGATTTAAAAGTGTATTGCCGCACGTGGAAAAAGCAAATGCTGTTCCCACAAAATAACCGATTTGAACTTCAAGTATTTTGCACTTTAAAACGCATAACTTGTTTGGTTATTCTTCACGGTTTTCAATTTTTCATTTTTTTTTTACTTAAAGGTCAATGGACAAAGACTTTTTTTAGTTTTTCTTGATAACTCTAGAACCCCTTTACTAACCACATTTGCCATTTAAAAGTGATTATATGGCAGATATACAGCAGTTAAATCGATAAATATGATACAGAATGCGCCTTCTGCTTTTTGCATCCCGCGCCTTCCGGTCTTTGTCTCTTTCCGGCACTTTGACATCGCACAAGCCAAACAATTTGTTCATTCGGCGTTGTGTGCTATTGCTCCATGATGTTGTTCCCGCCCTTGTATATTTGTTGTCGTATGATTTAACGATGTCACGCTGGTTTATTGTATGGCATTTGTTTGTACAAATGGTTCAGGCAGCGGCGAGGTTTTTTTTTTTTGGACTTTCCAAATGAAGAGGAATACGTGACCAGTGGATAGTGAAAGTCACTCGACGGGAAGAAACATGCCCAGCTATGGGTGTCTAGCAAGCATTCCAAACTCTGTGCCGATCACTTTAAACTGGCGTGTTTTGAGAATGCATTGGATACACAGGTGTAGTTAGGCAGAGGCTAAAATCAGCTGTGGTGCCAGCTATTTTTCCTATGGCCATCGGGACCTCCACCGCCAGCAAGAGAACTAAATCTCACAGCAGCAAAGCGGCGCAAAAACTTTGTGTGCGGCGTGTTATAACGCTACTCGAACGAGGGGCAAACCATATATAGGAATACTGCCTCTTATGTAAAAGCTTGTGCCGTATCACTGAAACATGAATATATAATACGCCTAGTCGTGATGAAATATATTGGCACCCCTGGGGTGGCATTATCTCAAGCCATGAGTGTATAAAAAGACATGCCATCACATCGAGCCAGTGGCAACTATCTGTTGTACAGCTGCTACTTGGCTACTCGCCATCCTCACTGTCTGATCAGCTCAAACATGTACGCTTTGATGATCCCAAGTTCAGTTGGGTGCTCCTGTATGTCAAAATCCTCCTCCTCCACATATTCCAACACGTTGCTCGCCATTGTGTATAGTGTGTAGAGCGCTGTTTCTCTCAGTTGCAACGTCACTTCTGGTAGCCCTTGTGGTGGATAGAGTAACCACACCCCGGTGTCTTGAGCTTCGGGTATGTTCGGGGAGGACTCAATGAGTCATAAAAACCTCCTTTTTAGCTAAACTATGGTTGAAAACTTCCTGGAAGTTACGTGCATGTATTACATAAATGCAAATATGAATTTTAACTGACCTCATAACATCTTTGTCATCTGACCTCTAATCTATTCAAATGTAGAATATGCTTATGTTTAAGTTAAGCAGTGACTATGTCGCAATTTCAATATATTTTTATTGGCTTTACTGAAGTTATTTTCAGAATTTTCTAATATAATGTATTTTATTCAATTGTAGTACATCCTTATGTTTAAAGTTACTTTATGTAACCCATTGGTTAATAATAAATGGGTCAGTTTTTGAGTGTTATCACCCGATCAAGCCTTTTATCACATTCCATACTACAAAATAAGTATGTGTATGATTATTGCTGATATCGGATCGGACAGATCTCGGCCAAAACTCAAGGCTGAAACGTTTGTATCGGCTCGCAAGTGAAAAAGTTCGATCGGGACATCCCTAATTTCGCCCAGAATCAGCTGATAGGTGCCAGCAGGCCCGTGACCCTCGGCAGGATAAGTGCTATGGAAAATGGATGGATGGATGGATGGATTGATGCCTTGACTCTCCTGGTTGCTCCAGTCTGTGACCGGGATTTGAACTAGCTTTGTGTTCCAATGCGGTTGTGTTATCACTGAGCAAGCTTAACATCAAGCTAGTTGCTCGGTACTTTAAGATGTGGAACGTTGGAAATCGAAAATAATTGGTGTTAAAAGGCGGGGTACACCCTGAACCGGTCGCCAGCCAATCTCAGGGAGAGTCAAGGCAAAACATTATAGCTCCAACTTTCCACCAATAGAGGGTGCCAATACACTGAAGGGAGTTTGAATACAGAAGAATGGAGGTAAAGTACATGTGGATACGCCTGCATGGAAGTTGACTTGTACGGCGCCGGCAGATCTTCAAGGCGGAGATATTTGTGTCTACCTATTTTTTAAGACAACTTATCCGAGTAAGTCCGTTTTTTCCCCCCCAGCCCTAATTCTTACTACTGTTATTACTAACACCGTTTAAAGCTACAAAATGTATTGCGTTGTTTCCGATGGCAGCAGACAGTGCTGTGCTCAAGAGCTCACCTTTCTGGCCTCATCATAGATCTGCAGTGCCAGCTCTCTGGTGGGGGCAAGGACAAGGGAGATTGGGTACTGCTTACGGCGCCCGTATCTTCCGTTCTCCTATTGGGTTCATAAATGTTTCATTACGTCGACGACGTTCTAAGTTGGAGGCAAAGCTGTGTTTTATACAGGTTACCTGTCCACTATTCTTAGCGGCCTGCAGAGCATCTCCTGGCCCCTCTGTGTAGATCTGACTCAACACGGGCAGCAGGAAAGCGGCAGTCTTTCCAGATCCTAAAATAAAGCACATAACAAAAATACAATAGATTATAAATCATTAAAAACAGCAGTGATTCTGGCATCTCTGCCTCTAAAATCTTAACATATCTTACCAGTCTGGGCACAGGCCATGAGGTCTCTCTTGGACTTGATAATGGGAATAGCGTGCTTCTGGACCGGAGTGGGACGCGTATAGCGAGTCAGGTTGATATTTCCCATGATGATCTCCCCCATGTCCACGTCGTGGAACTACAACAATTGAATTCATAGTCAGTTGTGCGAAAACGTAAGGGGATCGTCGCAACTGTCGATGACAAACTCACGCTTTCAATGTGGGGTGGGCAGTTGCTTCCGGTGGCCTCCACGGGTATATCATCATACTTCTCAAAATTAATCCCCGTGTTGCTGCCCGAGAAGAGCTCACTAGAAAAAGAGAATCATACACGTTTAAGGTGAGCACAGAACAAAACGACAGCAGGTTGTTTGATATTTCAAGTCATGTGTGGCTTACTGTTCTTGACGCTCGTTGGGAGCAGTCGGTTTGGACCAATCCTCGTCTCTGGATTCCTCCGCCCAACGGCTGTTTCCTCCGCCAGAAAAGCCGCCACGTTCGTACCTGATCACACAAAAAAAAGAAGAAAAAAAAAAACTTTTGTATTTGAGTGAAAAAGCGTTTAGACCAAAGAAAATACAGCAAGGTTGTTTAATTGTGGCATTTAAGACCTTCAAAAGGAAGACTTATGGATGACTTGTCATTTTTAAGAATAAACAAGGCCACAAGAAATCGTACCTAATCTGCTCGAGTATAATTCGGCACCCCCAAAAATCTGTAAAACCCTTCTACCCATGTATAATACCCACCATCAATATGCTGCGATCCATGCGCTCAAAATCTGAATTACCCGTATTTGGGTTTTTCAAAGAAATATTTTGCGCTGTGTGCATGCGCTGACATAATTGTGATTTATATTTAAATTCTCCAGGTCGGGCCAGTAAAACGCTTAATGTAGAAAAGCTTAACGTAACAAAACTTGTGGCCATCTCTAATATTGCCCCCTTCCCAAAGTAAAATATCAGAACTTGCTGAATTGGGCATGTATAAATTTGTAATATTAGACATTACATGTCATATTGGCATGAAAGTACACTTTTTTTCACAACCCATAGGTACTGGTTTACGTTTTTACGTGAAATATTTTTTTTCATTTTCTTCATACTTAATGTATAATGCGCATTATCAATTTTAATATTTTTAAGAGGTATAATGTGCAGTATACACGAGAAGTTACAGAAACTTTTTTTTTTTAACGTGTAGGTTAAAATACTGGCGGTTGATTAAATACTCTCACCATAGGAAATCCTCTAAACAGACTCAACGGGCAAAGAGAACAATTGGGAGTCTCACCTTCCCCTTGAGCCTGCTCCACGGTCATGAAAGAAGGCAGACTTTGACCTGTCGTTCCGTCCGCCGAAGCTGTTGAAGGTGTTGTCTCTGGGCTGCCCGCCCCAGTTACCGTCCTTGTTCTCGTAACCGCCGAATCCTTGCAGGTGCAGAAAGGACAAGACGTTTCCTGAAAACATGCTTTCAGGCCAGCAGGTGGCCTTTGATTATTGCTCAAGTTTCCCTTAATACCTTTGGTTTCAAGTCCATGTAAAAGTGAAAATGTCTTGTAAATCTGATCCACCACAGTGTTAACAAGCCTGCCAGATTTAAATGACTAAAAAAAAAAAAAGAGGACTTCATTTTGCCTACTTGAGTCAAACAGCATTACAGTGAGGCATTTTCTAAGGCAAGAGAGGGGTTTCCCACCTGCATTTTGCAATCAATGGCTGTTTAAAAGGAGCCTCCACCACTGTTAATGTGGAAGGAGCCACACCCACCTCGATCATGGCGAGGGGGTCCACGCCCTCCAAAGCCCCCATTTGTGCGGTTGTCGTGGTAGCCGTTCACAAATCCGTTGCTGCGGCCACCATCCCATCCAGGTGAATCTTGGCGAAATCAAAAGTGCTGGATCAGTTTTGTGAAGACGGCCCTACCAGACAACTAGCAACCCTTTACTGCTCAGTGATTGTTTTTTTTGGTCAATGTCTTTATGTCTCAAAAGTGTTCTGTCAATTGACTGTCTGTTGTCGTACTAGAGCGGCTCCAACTACCGGAGACAAATTCCTCGTGTTTTTTGGAAATACTTGGCAAATAAAGATGATTCTGACTAGTGTGTTGCATAGATTTCTTGAACTGAACTAACATGTCCATTTATAGTTTAATATTCAGAGAGAGAAGGATACTAGCAATTCCGTCAAGAAAATGGCCAGAATTCATAGGGGGGAGAAAAATATATCGATATACATCTAGATATACGTATACACACACGCACGCACACACACGCGCACACACACGCACACACACTCGTACACAACCAGTCCGTGAGGAAAAATGTCAACTCCTAACCGGCCCGCGGTGCAAAGGTTGGAACACTGATTTACGGTAATTGTTGAACGCAGTGTTGCTGTGTGACAGTGGCTGGTTGTGGCAATGTCCCACTTTGCTATATCTGACAAGCTGTGTGAAGCTATCTTGAAACGACTTGTACATGACAAATAAGATCTCTCAAATAGTGACTGCAGTAATTTAACTCTCACTGTTGAAGAAAACCAATAAATCCTCATACTGGTATATTTCCCTCAACAACCTTAAAATGTAGCATTTGTGGAAATCTTTCAGGGTTAAACCATTGCATTTAGCTTTCCGGTTGAACAACACAGCCCATTGGAATGTTATTCAACAAATAAGCAAAACCAATCCAAATGCTAGAATGTGAGGAACTCATCTCAGACTGGGACCCAACAAAAGTGAACAAAGTTGTGCATATGCTGAGCATTTTTTATGCTTCGAGCGGTGCAAATTGTTTCGCACGACAAACCAGTCCAATCATATGAACAACATTCAAGCATTTGCTCACTCGAGACAATGCAAGGTCTGAAGGTGTTTAAATCATGACGCAACGAACACTTCTTGCTGCTTCAGAGTGCCACAAAATAACTTTCATTTGCAAAGAAATGCAAGCATGGGGGGGAGGGAGTAGTGGACAGGACTGCTTGTACCCTTCTCAATGGAATTGAAAGTTTTGGAATGTTTGAACTTAACTCTGAACAGTTAGGCAAATAAAAGCATTGCCTCGTCAAGTACCAACATATTGCGCACGCGTTAAATGGGCACATTTTTATTGCCAGGGGTTTCCTCCATGAACCAATGCAAATCAGTGTTGCTTCTGTGGTGACAGCAAGAGTGGTTGTGATCCTTTAATCGCCATGCAAGTTGACTGATTGCACATAGACTCCCACCAAGCGACTTCTGCTGACTGTAGTCATTCTGTGCATGCGTGTGTGTGTATATATATACAGTGGGGCAAAAATGTATTTAGTCAGCCACCAATTGTGCAAGCTCTCCCACTTAAAAAGATGAGGCCTGTAATTTTCATCATAGGTATACCTCACCTATGAGAGACAAAATGAGGGGGAGCGAATCCAAATAAATCACATTGTCTGATTTTTAAAGATTTTATTAGCAAATGATGGTGGAAAATAAGTGTTTGGTCACCTACAAACAAGCAAGACTTCTGGCTCTCAGACCTGTAACTACTACTTTAAGAGGCTCCTGTCCTCCACTCATTACCTGTATTGCATTGCAAGATGTGTTTTAGTTAATGAATACAGTGGAACCTCACTTGACACATCAGCTCAATGACCATATATAAAAGTGCCAACTCCTCACGCCTTTATAATTACACTATAGTATCACTATTATTTCTTCAGCTTTGTGTTTTTGGCATACCACTGATGGCAAAGAGAAAAAAAAGTGAGTCATCCACAGAACCAAAAAGTTGACATTAAGTCTGCAGTGGCTCTGCTTGCACTGTGTTCCAATCCAGTGTCTGTAAATGAATGTACAGCAACTCGTCTGTGTCAGCGGCCAGGAGATTACAGTTTTAGGGAGTGAGGTACTGAATTCCTGGTCAAGGAGGCCCAAATGATAGCAGATTAGGACAACCTTCAAGGGAGACCGACACCCGTCACACGCACTTAATTAGAACGCAATACACACCAATGCTTCGATTATGAGACTTTGGATTTGACACCCGTCTGATGGCAGCAGGCTGCATGCTACCGTCCTGACCTGTATGCAAGGACTTTCAGAATTATTATTCTTGCAGTATTCGACCGTTTTCCCTACGACAGCAGTGTTTAAATTGAGTTAAAACAATGTTAAAATGCAGTAAAACTACAGTTTATCCAGCCCGGGATCCAATAAACGGTTCAGGTCCAAATCCTAACCAACTTTGTCAACACACGGAGGATTATTCAGGGATAAAGCTAAAATAATCATTTTGCGCTCAAGCCTCAACTGGCGAAAATGGGACCAAACAATGAATTATGTAGGAGGACTTTAAACCTCTTATTATTAAAAACAGCCACAAGTGATTCTGTGCATTAGGTAATCAAAGGCACCATCACTACGCTTGTGTGGTTTTAGCTCTACTGACGAGAGTCCAGAGGGCATGCCAGGCCGTACCACGTGCGTCTGGCCAGCCCCGCTGTGGGCATTTTAAAGGGCAAGCTCTTGAGAGGCCAGTCCCGGGTAAACTGAGCAAAGGTAGGGAAGCAGGCTATTTATATATAAAAAAAAAGAAATTAAAAAATTAAAAAAAGACTCACGCGGCATGAATATGAGCGGGCGAGGCCTCGACTCGGCACTAATATAGTTACCAATCTCGGGGTCGTGGCCATTGTGACGCAGACAAGTTATTTCTCCGGGTCTCCTGGCCCTCTGCCTCTCATGGCTTTAGTGGAACTTGAAGATTGCAAATCAAATATGGCCTTGAGTGTACGGTGGAATAACCGACTAGTTCAGCCAACATTTCTGGGAAAATGCCCCAAAAGATCAATTCCAAAAGACTGCAATTTTTTCCGTGAATGAAGCGGGAAATTGTGGTCAACCACTCCAACGCAAATTGTAACATAGGAAAGCGTAATTACATAATCAATACACAAATTGTAACAAGCAGATGTTAATGTACATACAATTAAATACTAGTTAGACAATACTGTCATACTGTCAATAAACTAATGGGTGAGGAGTTTGGATTTTGTTTTCTTAGTTTTTAAATTGATTAACTAACATAAGCAATTGCAGTCACACTTTTACCAAGCAGATGTCAACTCAAATTCCATTTTGCTAAAAGCTTAATGGTTAATGATTAGCATTAAAATGACATGGGGAAGTTTAAAATTCTGTGAAGGCTCGTGCAGTCCTAAAAGTTTGAGTTGTTTGCAAGCATCCCAGCAGCATACCACATCATTTAAACCTATGGTTAAAATTGACGTGAAGAGCAAGTGATGCACCGAAATGTTAGGCGCCGAAATGTCCCAGTTGAAAAGGGTGAAAAAGTTTTTGGTTTCAGAACCAAAAAAAAAAAAAACTGACGCGTCCACATTGAACAGTTGTCCAACCTCCCTGCTTTCTGGATACTAAAGGCAATGCTTGTCGAACATCATTATGCGACCCCCCAACTACAGTCCCTTCCAAAGGTATTGGTACAACAAAGTAAATTCCTTTGTTTTCGTTGTATACTGAAGACATTTGGGTTTCACATTAAATGACAAATATGAAACAAAAGTTGAGAATTGCAGCTTTTATTTCATAGAATTTACATCGAGATGTGTTCAACAACTCAGGACAGAGCAGCTTTTGTTTGAAGCCACCCACTTTTCAAGTGAGGAAAAGTATTGGAACATGTGACTGATGGGTGTTTCTAGTTGCTCAGGTGTTCCCTTTTAGATTGATTAAGCATTAGATAGTGCTTGTTTTTGGTTTTCACCTGTGAAAACTGCCTTTCCTGTTAAGCAAACAAAGACCAAAGAGCTGTCTATGGGAGAAAAGCAAACCATTTAGAAGCTGAGAGAAGAGGGAAAATCGATCAGAGGTATTGCACAAACATTGTGCATAGCCAATACAACAATTTGGAATGTCCTGAAAAAGAATGAAACTATTGGTGCACTGAGCAAAAGACATCAAACAAGTCGACCAAGGGTATCAACAGTAGCTGATGACAGAAACATTGTGAGAACTGTCAAGAAAAACCAAAAGACGACAGTCAGTGACATGACTGCCAACCTACACAGGGTAGGGGTGAAGGTATCACAATCCAGTGTTCGAAGAAGACAGAATAAATATACAGGCCGTACCACATGATGCAAACCACTCTTCAGTAAAAAGAATCGGAAGGCCAGATTGGATTTTGCAAAGTAGTACAGGGATGAGCCACAAAAGTTTCGGAACAAAGTTTTCTGGAGTGATGAGACCAAACTTAACCTCTAGCAAAGTGATGGAAAGGCCAAAGTATGGCGAAAGGAAGGATCTGCTCATGATCCAAAACACACAAGCTCATCTGTGAAGCATGGTGCAGAGGTCATGTCATGGCTTGGGCTTGCATGCCTGCTTCTCGAACGGGCTCACTAGTCTTTATTGATGATGTAACTCATGATGGTAGCCGCAGAATGAATTCTGAAGTCTACAAAACCATTTTGTCTGGCAATTTACAGAAAAATGCATCCAAACTAATCGTGAGAAGCTTCATCACGAACACCCAAAACACACTGGGGACTTCATCGGGGGGGAGGTGGAAGGTCATAGACTGGCCAATTCAATCACTGGACCTTAACCCAATAGAGCATGCATTTTACCTCCTGAAGAGGAGACTGAAGGGAGAAACCCCCAGAAACAAACAAGAAATGAAAGCGGCTGCAGTAAAGGCCTGGAAAAGCATTTGAAATGAAAAAGTGCAACAGTCTGGTGAAGTCAATGGGCTGCAGGCTTGATGTAGTCATTGCAAATAAGGGTTATGCCACAGAATATTAAATGTTATTCCTTTAAGTTCATTTAGTCTGTTCCAATACTTTTGATCACTTGCAAAGTTTGGGGCTTCAAACAAAAGGTGCTCTGTCCTGAGTTGTTTAACACATCTAGATGAAATAGAAGAACGACGGGGACACCACGCTAATTGCTAAGCTATCGTGACATGAAGTCACAAAACAAAAAAGTGATTGGTCATACAACACACTTGAGTCCTGAAGTATTGCGTTACATTGTGTACGAAAGGCACTACATACATTTGCTTGGCAGAGAGTAAATAACTTTGAAGAGCAAAATAACAGGCAAATTAATAAGCCTTTGAAAATAAACTACACAGCCGCATCGTCTGAAACATAAATGAATTGGTATATCATTGCATACGTCACCTGAGAACTGCGGCATGTTAAGAGTATTACTAATATTATTGTAACATAAAATAGCCTATATTAGTCCCACAATGAGGAAATCTGTGTGGTTTCAGCAGTAAGGGTCGATAGAGGAAATACAAAAATTGCATGCAACAGAAGACATTTGGCTGCAAACACTTCCGCCTTTACAAGGTTGACACAAATATTGAAGCCATACATTATTAATGATCACGATTATAGAGTAAGGGTGTTCCGATCAGGGTTTTATGCTGCCGATTGTAATACCAGTCATACTGTCCATATGGATAAACTGTGAATTTTTCTATTCATTTATGGTAAGTGGTATTGGCTATATGATCGGACATACTTAGGTTTGCTTTGCAGGTGCTGCACGCCTGTCCAGTGTCCAATAGGGGAGAATTTTTTTTATTTTTGATTGATATTAAATTAATGATTAATAAAATGATTTTTCATTTAATTTACAACTTTGGAGTAATTTAACTATAAAAACGAAATATAAAAGAACAATAAGACAAATGATAAACTAGTAAAATATTAAAATAGAAATTTAAAAAAAAATTAAAATAGTCATGGCTAAAAACATGCCAATGTTTATAAATAGAATATTTTTTTGTAACCTAGTTCCCGTAAAACAGGAAAGGTTTAGTCTGGTTTATATTATATTATTAAAAAAAAAAAAAAAAAAAAAAGCATATTTTTATAGTTAATAACTGCAGCTGCTGTCCGCACTTTGGCCTTTTAGCGGCAGTGTGGCATGACGCATGCGTGGAGCTACTCATGTCCTCTAAGCTATTAAAAAATAATACGAAGAAGGTCAATATAACTAATACAATTATTTTTAGCAAATTATGAATATGCGCCTGAGTTTGTTATCTTACTTGTCTGCCCTACTACACCGTGTGTGTGTGTGTGAATATTCGTTATTTGAAGGTAAATCCTTCCCTAATATTACCGAGCCCGTCAATAGGGTTTTCCATTAACTGTTAGCATAAGCTGGCAATTTCTAAAACGTCGTGTTGTATTTTAATAAGGTCAATTATTTTTGTTGCACATTTAGTTTTACAGTAAACTCCAACGGTGGTGTCCATAAACATTTTAAAGAACGCACAAATTTGGATTAATTGGCCAGCCTCGCGCTACACTGCACACATTCTCCGCAGGCCGCAAAGTACGATCAGCGGGTGATCGGCAATGAAACGTATTGCTACACGAGCGCCGATCACGTGTTTTCCACGGAAATCGGCCGATCGTGATCGGTGGCCGACTGATCGGCACACCACTATTAGAGAGTAATGATTAGATTGTGCAACTGAACTGTATGCAGAATTCTTTCTATCCTATTACATAATATACTGCAATAACTGACCCGCGGTAATGTCCTTCACATGTTAAAATACGGAAATTCAGACAAATTGTTCTGGAAGTGAATTTCTATCAGTTGGCAGCTCTGCAGCCATAGCCAAAAATGCAATTTCATTAGTAACTGGCGTAGTGTTATAATTAATAATTAGCAGGTTTTATTTTATTTTTTTTGTATGAAAAGCGCTTACAAATAAAGTTTGCTAGATCATTTCGGCCTTGGGTTCCACATTTTTTGTTTTGGTCAAGAATATTCATTTGGGTGCATCACTACCCATCTAACTTCGCCCCACCCCTTCACACTGGCTTTGCGATGGCTACCTCATGCATGTGGAAATGCAGATTTGCCCTCAGTGAAAGCAGATAGAAGGGACTTACAGATATTTACTGGTGCCACTGAATAATCACACTCTCTAGCAGCGGAATAAGCATTTCCTGCTGTGGAATAAGAGCACAGTTGGGGGGAGGAAAAAAACGAAAACATCGTCAAGCGTGTTACAGAAGATTTCAAAGATCTATTCGAGTGTAAAGTGATGTGAGCTAGCTGTGCCTGGCACACTACACATCGTGAAGCCTATAAGAGGCTGTCTGCTGTCATAGTAGCAGGAGAAACAGAACACCTTTGTGCAAATTTTACTTCGTTTGTTCAAATTGGGACCCATTTTGACACGTGGGCAGTCTAGAGTGAGAATTTGATGTCTGCTATATTTTGTAAGACCACTTGCCCTACTACACCCACTATTAAATGCTTCACAGTGGCCATTAGTGCTAGTCTATGCACCATGGCAAAATAGAATACTGTACTGAAAGTTGTTACAGGATAACCAAACATCTGGGAAACAAGAAAAATAGTCAGCTCCAAGCCTTGTATTTTTCTCTATTTTGGCTACCTTCACCATACTCTAGGGCAGTGATTCTCAACTGGTGGGTCGAGGTCAGCTAGTAATACACACACACACACACACACATTCCTATTCTGATTTTTCCAGTAGAGTACAAAGGCGAACTATCTTCCCACACAAAACACAGGAAAGTCACAAGTTACTTCCTCGTTCTCTGGTCACTAGTTTAGTCTGTAAACAAATACAGTGCAGCTCAGCCTTTGGCTGGCGGACATCATGGCAAGCCATATGCCTTTGGCGCTACCGCAAACTCATTTGATGCGGTATTAAAAAATATTATAGACTTATGTTTTCAGAGGATATTTGTATACATTTATGTCCTTAACTTCTACCAAAGTTGGTCACGACTTTACAACAAATGGAAAAATGCGAGTCCCAGGAGTGAAAACAGTTGAGAACTGCTGCACTACAAAACTTGAAACAAAGGGAACCAGATGAGGTGGCCAAGGTGTCTGCAGGCTACTTTGAACACTTACCATTTTTGGGACCATCTTTATTCCTCAAGTGAGGTGGAATGTAACGTCCTGGAGAAAGGAGAGTAAAGCAGCAATTTACATCCGAGTATAAAAAGTAACTGCTGATGAATAAAAAGTTGAAGAGCAGAAGAACATGATGACCCTAAACAGATAAGTCAAGGTCAGATCTACAAATTCCACAGTGTACCCCACAGGTCACATCCCCCAATTGTCACTGCAACTGACATGCTTAAACGACAAACAAATCTGAGTTAAAAACAAATAATACTTACTGCCAGTTCCTCCACCTTGTCCCTCAACAGAGTTCAAGTCTAGGGCGGCTAGCTACAACATAAACGACAAATACAAACAAAAGGTTTATGTTCAAACAACTGCATGTAAAATTGTGCCTAGTATAGAAAACCAAATCGTGCCATTTTTGGGGGATTTGAAGATGCGATGGCGACGTAGCGACGGGATATTGGGCCAGCGCTATGGGAAGATGTCCATCGACACAAGGAAACCCACTAATGGCGACTCGCACTTGGAGATAACTCACTAAGCGTTCATGCGAATGTTTTCGGTGCGGTTTGGGAGCTTTTCAGACCCGCTGCCAACACTTGGGGATTTTTTTTCCTCCTGCGCCACGTTTCAGGTTGTCAAGGCCAAATACCTGCCGGTACATGCTAGCGCCCACAAATTCGTTTTAATCACCGTAAACGCCAGACGACCGCCTGACAGCGTGCGGGTGTGGACTTGAAAGCTTGAGCGTCCATATTTGTCAGTTAACGAGAAGAGTTTGAAGCAAGAATTGTCGTCGACGGCTTGTTACGAGGCCTCCGCCATCACCAGCTTCTCTTCTCGCCGACTCCATTTTGGCAGACGCCATGTTAGCTTTAGCACGAGCTAGCAACGAGGCTCGACGGCAAAGCGCGACATTTTTACACTAAAAGTCACAAGTAGACAGCCAAAATAAAACACTTACCTGCTGATCTAGACCGTGTGGATTATCAACGACCACATGACTCATAACTAGAAAGTAGTGGGGGATTATTTTCTGAGGAGAAAGGATTTTTTTTTTTCTTTGTTAGCGCGACCGGGCTACACTGGAACTTTGTTTCCTCGTCTCTTTAGACACAATTAGAACATACAAACTTGAAAGAGCTGACGAGACGTTCGCCTAAAAATAAATAAAACGCCGACACTTTAGTTCTTTCTAAATTTGAGCTTCGTAAAGAAGGGGTCGCTGGTGATGCTGCCGGCGGGGTTGAACGTGCTGGAATGAGCCACTGGACGTTCAGCTCACGCGAGATATCAGCAGGGTTGCCAGCAGATGGCCGTAAATATCGCGATACTCTCCTGACGTCTCATCGATGGAAAGTGGACATGCAGCGTTGTGTAATTGCATCCGCATGAATAATGTCATCGGTGTTTCTGTGTCATGGAAAAATAAAGCTTTATTTCAAAATGTAAACCATTCCACGATCTATAAACCACGCTTATGCAAAAAAAAAAAGAGCGTTGGAAGGAGTGAAAAGCCAGTTAAATGTTTAAAATGTCAAACTCATTGAAGTTTCAAATGTTTTTTGTTTGTTGTTGTTTTTATAATGCATGGGTCAACAGACAAAACCAATCCAATAATTTTTCCTTGTTCCATACAAGTTCCTAAATAGCAGTGATGTGACGTCAGAGGCCTTCGAAACACTATCAGAAGCACTCGCCTACATTTACCAGCTAAATTGGAATATTTAGTCCATGAAACTGTGGTACTTTCTTCCCAACCGTCCATTCTCTTCATTTTCGCAGTGTTTGTCTTTTCTTTCTTTCTTTCTTTCTTTCTTTCTTTCTTTCTTTCTTTCTTTCTTTCTTTCTTTCTTTCTTTCTTTCTTTCTTTCTTTCTTTCTTTCTTTCTTTCTTTCTTTCTTTCTTTCTTTCTTTCTTTCTGTATTTGTCCAATGAGATATCAGCCTCTCTTTGTTGCCATGTAAATCTATGATTTATTCAGCCATATTAGCAATGGGACCGTTTACTATTTCGTTCACACACAGGTGTCAAACTCGAGGCCGGGGCACAGCTCGGGCCCGCCGCATCCTTTTATGTGACCCGCTAAAGGAAATCATGTGTCATACTTCTTGCCTTTCAATGAAGTTGGGATATTCCAATCATTTTTTGTTGCCGCACCCTTTTTTAAAACAAACTGAAGAATAGTTGAGCAAACTATTTCCATTGGCTTCTGATTTAAAAACCAGGAAACGCATCAATTTGTTGTGTATGATGTACGATGGACTCGTTACAAAGTCCTAATGGCCCTTTGAGGGAAAAGCATAAGTACAACGTGGCCTGTGACAATAACGAGTTTGACAGCCCTGCACCAGTCGGGTGTGAAATTTGCCTCACAGGAGTAACAGAATAACGTCAGCATTTTTCTGTCTGTCCTCCGCCGGCCGGTCAGAGTGAGCCGAGCTCCGCGAGCGTCTGAACGCAATACATTTAATAATCGGCAGTTGGATGTCTTTTATTTAGATTCTTGACATTATTAGATGTTGCATATGTTTTCTACAATTGTGAAGGAATAGCGGCGGTTTTTCGAGCTGGATTCGGTCGGGTAAATTCACTGAAGGTCCGGGTACCAAATGCACGGCCGTATCGATGTTTTGTTGATAATAATGTTGGTGAAATTAGGAACGGAGAGAAACGAACGCTTCGCAGACCATCGCGATGTATCCGCTCGGGTACGCTGCCATTGTTTACCAACGGCATCAATTAGCTGTCTACCGAAGCTGAGACTGACCCACTCGCAATCGTTTGCCTTCAAATGCCCTTTGCGTAAGGTCTGGTCGCGAGCGCAACCGAGAGACGCCCCACCGCGACCGCTCCGAGCCCCAAAGCGTACAAGAAAGAGGGAGCGATGCGCGGCTGGCGTCCCTGTATCCGGAAGGGTTCGGGAGTCATCCGAAGAGGTCGGAAAGCACTCCAGTTCCGGGCACTCCACATGTGTAAATGTCAAACGCCTTTATTGAACGGGACCATTAAATACGGCCTCACGGGCTTTTTCCATGTTCAGTACCCAAGTGAGTGCCAGGACCTCTGTTTGATTGTCTGTCTGTCAATCTGCTCCGTACTGTATACACATCGACTACTGTCAAAAGGGGACTGGGCTTTGGGGCGAACATTGCGGATTAAACCTAATATGCACGATAAGCTTCACATGTTAACCAGTTGCAAAACACAACTCATTTGTAACGGCCCGGAAGAGAGTCCGCTGGGTGTCGGGACCCTTAACCGCGGCGTCTGGCTCGGGCCTCTCCACGCTCCTCCCGCTCGAGATTTTTCGTCTGAGCCTTCCCTGCGTCTGCGTTGGTGTCCTTGTCGTCACGGTGAAATCTGTCCCGGAATCTTAATCTCTCGAGAGACTCCGGGTGGGAGTATTGCTCGCTTTTCACTCCCGTAGCTCGCTCGGTGCCCTCTTGCGATTTCCGTCACAGGTACGGCCGCCGGCCGTCTCCCCGGCGTCGCCGACCTTCCTCGGCTGCCGTCTAGACTCTGCGGGAAGTCGCCGGTTGCCCAGGAAGCTCGGCTGCGTAATATATCAACAAATGTAACCTTCTCTAAACTTTTGAATGCACACGTCCAACTGTCCAATGTTCCAGTACTTTTTGCACAACTCGCCGCAGGGAAAAAAAGCTTTTTGATCCGTGATTCGACCAACACATTTTCTGCTTCAATTAGAATTGTTCTTGAAACGGTCCTCTTTATCGCGATGTTCACTTTTTGACACGATGAAACCGAGACGACACCGAACTTCCCAATTGCGAGCTTGCAAACAGGATGTTCTCAGACAGAAGTGGCCACTGTGTCATCAGCAGCTTCTAACATCGATGCAGAGAGACTGTAAGAGTCACAGAAAGGCACAGTCGTGGACATGTGCTCAATTCATCGATCCCAAAAAATACAGAAACATCGAAAGGAGGAGGATAGGAGCTTGGGTCAGCCGGCACGTTGGACGACTGGTTGGCGCATCCGCCTCACAGTTCTGAGGACCGGGGTTCGAAGCCCGGCCCCGCCCGTGTAGAATTTGCATGTTCTCCCCGCGCCTGGGTGGCTTTTCTCCGGGCACAAAACATGCGTGGTAGGTTGATTGAAGACTCTAAATTGCCCGTAGGCGTGAACGTGAGTGCCAATGGCTGTTCGTTTCGGTGTGCCCTGCGATTGGCCGGCGACCGGTTCGGGGCGTAGCCCGCCTCTCGCCCGAAGATAGCTGCGATGGGCTCCGGCACGCCCGCGACCCGCGTGAGGAGAAGCGGTGAAGGAAATGGATGGATGGATGGATGGATCTGCAGTCATCTACGAGCATTCATTTCGAGTCCTAGCGAGGCTTCGTTTCACTCACAATGTGAACGACGAGGCTAATTGCATGCAGACATCATCCGACGTTGAACGAGTTCGTATGCGAAAGCCACGCAGTCACACACAAGCGGGCCGAAAAGCTGCAGATTGTTATTGGCGGGTTGAGCCACATTCTCAATGTGGGCGTGTGGCGAAGAAAACTCTTATGTAACACGTCTTTTTGAACAAACAAAAGCAATGTTTTCTATTCACACTGAATGTTGGTTCGAGCGTTTGCTGTACATACCGTCATCAATTTTAAGAACATAATTGTATGTACTCTATAGCAGATAAGAAAAAGAGACGCTTCAAATGGAAGTTGACTGTTTTGGGCTGGCGGCACGGTGGGCGACCGGTTGGCGCGTCTGCCTCGCAGTTCTGAGGGCCGGGGTTCAAATGTGGCCCCGCCTGTGTGGCGTTTGCGTGTTCTTCCCGGGCCTGCGTGGTTTTTCTCCGCTTTCCTCCCACACGCACGGTAGGTTCATTGAAGACTTGATTGCCCGTATAGGTGTGAATGGTTGTTTGTCTATATGTGCCCTGCGATTGGCTGGCGACCAGTTCAGGGCGGACCCCGCCTCTCGCCCCGAGATGGCTGGGATGGGCTCCGGCACGCCCGCGACCCGCTACAGAAAAGGGATTTCCAATGTTAGCATTTATTTTACACATTCATGTTATTTTTTGGACACAATTGAAATGTGTAAAAAATAAGAATTGATATTAACACGATTAATTTTGTCATACCAATCATGAAAGTGTTTCATAAAGAAATACACCAACATCATTTTACTATATTTTGACAGTTTTTATGGATGTGACACATTTCATATGTATCATGTTGTATATTATTTTATGTATGACCTGTATCGGATTACATTTGTGGCCTGCGCCCAACACCGAGCCGACCGTCGCCCGTCATCGACCGACGTCGTCAAGTTGATTTTTTTGTCTTGAGTTTGTTGTCCCATTTCTGCGGGGCCAATTATAGATGACTCGTGCACTCGCCGTAGTCGTGTCGCCGCCCTGCACGATTCGCATATCTGCTGTTGACCGATACCGGCCACTCACGCCAGAGTAGCATCTGCACCATTTGCTAACCGATCGAGGAGTATCTGCAACATTTGCACAATCGACATGGTCCCAGACGATCGCGCTACCCGTCACTCGAAACCGCATCCGCTCCTTGAAGTCTCGGCGCCCTTCGCACGACGGTCATTGCGCCGGACCATTGCAATGTCAGTCTTTCGAACTTCTCTAAGTGCTGGAGGACTCTGCATCTTTTTGCACAATTGTCAAAAAAATAAGAATAAATGTACCGGCATTACCAGATAGCGAGCAACCCTTTACTGCTCAGTGACTGTTTTTTTTTTTTTTTTTAAATGTCTTTCTGTCTCCAAAGTGTTCTCTGTCCATTGACTTTCTGTTGTCGTAGTAGAGCGGCTCCGACGACCGGAGACAAATTCCTCGTGTGTTCTTTGGACACACTTGGCAAATAAAGATGATTCTGATTCCGATTTGTCTCCAAAGGCTTCGCAGGCCCACGGCTGGCAATGATTGACGACATCCCGCCCTCATCGAAAACCCCCAATCGGGCGAGAAAAAGCTCAAAATCCCATTCCCCCCCCAAAAAAGATACCTTAGGAAGGGACCGCAGACGGGGGGGGGGGGGGGGGGGGGGGGGGGGGGGGGGGGGGGGGGGGGTTCCCTTTCAGGGTGGAAGCCGAGCCTCTCACTGAGCACTTTTTGGCCTCTTAGGAAGGTCAAATCTCCGAACCTCGACATTTCCCTTATTGTGGAAAAGGCCCGACCGAGCGTTACCTTTCCGAACCGACGCCAAGCGTCTCCGCAAAGTGTCGGTAAACTGAGATATCGCTGCCGTGAAGGACGGTCGCTCGGGGGAAAGCGAGGCTAAAAGCGGATTGAAGGTTGCGTCGAGGTCTACCGACGGAGCATTTTTGAAGATTTCCGGCAAATATCGGATAGGAAAGTTCCACGGCAAAATCCCGAAGAGCCAACATATCAGAATCAGAATCATCTTTCTTTGCCAAGTATGTCCAAAACACACAAGGAATTTGTCTCCGGTCGTTGGAGCCGCTCTAGTACGACAGACGGTCAATTTACAGAACACTTTGGAGACATAAAGACATTGATAAAAAACAATTGTGCAAAAAGCTGCAGAGTCCTCTAGCACTTAGAGCAAGTTCGAACGACTCATATTGCAATGAGCATTGTGCAAAGGGCGCCGAGACTTCAAGGAGCGGATGCGGTTTAAAGTGACGAGTCGTGCGATCATCTGGGACAATGTCGGTCGTGCAAATGTTCCAGATACTCCTCGATCCGTGTGCAAATGGAGCAGATGCGACTCTGGCACGAGTGGCCGGTATATGCAAATAGTGCGGCGTGGCGAGACCACTACAGTGAGTGCATTGAATCGAATCAGCATCGGTGACAATCGATCACTCGGATCGGCCGGTGTCCTCCTTCCCCTCTTTCCGGGTCATATCATTTCATAATACACGTGTACTTCGTACTCTGATTGCGATTATTCCGCAACCACTTAACCTATTAGTGATTTCAACAGATACGTATTTCCCTCCCGGAGCTCCCAAAAGCCCAAGCACGAGGACGAAAGGCTGCGGGAAGGTGCCTACATTTCCCACAAGCCCCCTTCGCCGATTCCTCCGGAAGAAAACCTCGGCTCGGGCTCGCCACTTCCTCTTTCCGTCGACGGAGTTCAGGTAGGAGCGCTTCTCAATCGCCGCCGGTTTCTAATCCGCTTCAAAAGGCCATTTAATTCAGTCATCCACTTGAAAGAAATATTGAGGAAGATACCGGACACTTTCGCGGACGTGGCAGAGTGATTATTGTGCACCCGTAGCCCCGAAAGCGGATGTTTGCGGTCTCGGGGTGACGCGGCGTAGCGCGAGTTTGAGCGAGCTCGTTTGCTAGCAGCCGCGCGTCGGAAGTGATGATGTGTTGGAAAGCGCCACGTTTGCTCGAGTTTGGTGTCAGCCCCTGTTTTCCAATGGTCCTTTCAGTTCCACGATGGGACGCGTGATCAGGGGACAGCGAAAGGGCGCCGGCTCCGTGTTTAAAGCCCACGTCAAGCACAGGAAAGGTGCCGCTAAACTCCGCCACATTGACTTCGCCGAACGCCACGGCTACATCAAGGGGATCGTCAAGGTGCGACGGTTCGTCTGGAACGCTTTCTTCCCGATGGTCAAGTGACGCTCGCTCTCCCCCATCCCCCAGGATATCATCCACGACCCCGGCCGCGGGGCCCCTCTGGCCAAGGTGGCCTTCCGCGACCCGTACCGCTTCAAGAAGAGGACCGAGCTGTTCATCGCCGCCGAAGGCATCCACACGGGCCAGTTCATCTACTGCGGCAAGAAGGGTAAGAACGGCGGCGCGGGGTCGCTCTCGCGAGTTCTCCGTGACGAGCCCAGGCATAGTTTGGATATTACACATCGTTTTCGCAAACTGCTGGAATAGTTGAGCAATTTTTGGGGACCCACGTAGTGGTGACATGAGAACCTTTTAGGCGGCACACTGCTCAGCGATGTCCGGACTGGCTTCTTGGTCGGGTCCGAAAAACCCATTCGCCATCATTTGTTAACGTCTCTTAATAGGGACGGCAATATAACTAACGTACTACTGAAACAGTTGCTCCTCCAAACATTATTTTTGGGCCAATGAGATGCTCGCGAGCGATTTTGGACATCCCTGCATGAGCAGAACAAAATGTCATTTTTCAATAATGTAGTATAATTGTTTAGAAAATAAAACTGTCTCATCTAGAATAAAAGAATAAAAAAATATTCCAAGGCAGTAATATCTATCTATCTATTATATTGATGGCGTTTCGGGGTGTACCGTTGTAGTTGGTTGGCTGCCGTTGGGGTCCTCTCGAGGGAACCCAAAAGCTTTGCCAACTTAGTTGGCACATCAAACAACGGGTTCGGGTTTTAAAAGAGTTTGAGCTTGCGAAATACAACAAAAAAGAGGAAGTGGAGCCGTACCAAAAGTCAAAGTTTGGACGGCTTCTCGACCGGGTCCGTACGCGTTTGAGGATTTCCGTTTTCTTCCGCCCGGCAGCTCAGCTGAACATCGGCAACGTCCTTCCCGTGGGCACCATGCCCGAGGGCACCATCATCTGCTGCCTGGAGGAGAAGCCCGGCGACAGGGGCAAGCTGGCGCGCGCCTCCGGAAACTACGCCACCGTCATCTCGCACAACCCGGAGACCAAGAAGTCCCGAGTCAAGCTGCCGTCGGGCTCAAAGAAGGTCATCTCCTCGGCCAACAGAGCCGTCGTCGGTGAGGGTGACGACGCCGCCGCCGCCGCCGTCTTACGTGCTCGCGTGATGGATCTTTTGTTTGTATTTTCCCAAAGGTGTGGTCGCTGGCGGCGGTCGAATCGACAAGCCCATCCTGAAGGCGGGTCGCGCCTACCACAAGTACAAGGCCAAGAGGAACTGCTGGCCTCGCGTCCGCGGCGTGGCCATGAACGTAAGTGTCGTACGCGCGCCCGCCGTCGCGCTCCGCTTCCGACTGGCGCTCACGCCTACGTTCGCTTCCGCCCGCAGCCCGTCGAGCATCCCTTCGGCGGCGGCAACCATCAGCACATCGGCAAGCCCTCCACCATCAGGAGGGACGCGCCCGCCGGTCGCAAGGTCGGTCTTATCGCTGCCCGTCGTACCGGCAGGCTGCGCGGAACCAAGACCGTCCAGGAGAAGGAGAACTGAGTCGGACCGCGCTCGAAATAAAACAAAAAGTGTTCCAAAACAAAGTTTTCTGTTTTTGTCCGTTTGCGTACACTTCAACTAGGATTTCCTCGACCGGTGCTTTGTGTAACACGCGTGGAAGTCAATAAAGCAACCTTTTGCAAAAGTTCACGTTGTACACAGCTGGTGACTGCTTGTTTCCAGGACGCCGACACTGAAAAGCATTTGAAGAAAAGTCTTGGCTAACCCAATTGTTCAACTGGACACTTTGTGCAGAATTTTTAAGCACGTGAGAATTTGGACCACGTTGTGAATTTCTTGAACATTTCCTCCAGATCACCAAACGCCCGATATAAAGGTGGGCCGAATTTTTAGGCAGCTTTCTATCGGCCCAAACAAAACACTTAAACGACGCCTTCCGTCCATCCATCCATTTTCTGCCGCTTATCTGAGGTCTGGTCGCGAGGGCAGCAGCTTGAGCAGGGACGTCCAGACTTCCCTCTCCCCAGACACTTCATCCCGAGGAGGCATCCTAAACGTATGCCCCAGCCACCTCATCTGGCTCCAATCGGCGCGGAGGAGCAGCGGCTCTCCTCCGAGATCCTCCCGGATGACCGAGCTTCTCGCCCTACCGCTAAGGGAGATCCCGGACACCCCGCGGAGGAAACTCATTCGAGCCGCTCGTATCCGGGATCTCGTTCTTCGGGTCACGACCCGCGGCTCGTGACCATCGGTGAGGGGAGGAACGGAGATCGACCGGTAAATCGAGAGCTCGGCCTTTCGGCTCAGCTCCTTCTTCACCACGACGGACCGATACGAAGTCCGCATCGCTGCGGACGCCGCACCCATCCGCCTGTCGATCTCCCGTTCCGTTCTTCCCTCGCTCGTGATCGAGACCCCGAGATACTTGAATTCCTCCACTCGGGGCAGGATCTCATCCCCGACCCGGAGAGGGCACGCCGCCCTTTTCCAAGTGAGGACCACGGTCTCGGATTTGAAGGAGCTGATTCTCATCACTGCTCCAGTGAGAGTTGGAGGTCGCTGCTTGATGAAGCCTGGAGAACCGCATCCTCTGCAAAAAGCAGGGATGCAAAGCTCGCACTGCACCTGACCCCTATAGCCCCTCCCACAGGCGGTGAGCCCATGGGAAGGGGGACCCACATTACCTTTTAAGGGTTAGGGTTAAAAAGTCTGAGAGGGATGCAGCACTCCTGAAATAAAGATTTTGGGGCGTGATCACAGACCCATCAAAAGTTTTGTTGTGAACGGTCAACAGGGTTTCAAGAATCTCAAGAAGAAGATGCAAATGAACTGCCAAGGATTTGTGAAGCTACCGGGAAAGCCATAATGTTGAAGTTCTGGCATATTTTAGAACTGCAAGCTGCCTGGCATACCTCCAAGTACAAGATATGCAGAAACATGACCGAGGTAAGAAAAGCTGACCAAAGACCACCGCTGAGCAACACGCACGACTGGGCCGAGAAAGGTCTGAAGACTGATTTCTCAAAGGCTTCGTGGACCCATCAAATGTGTGACTCTTGATGGGGCTGCTATTATGAAAGCTGAGCTGGTTGGACCTTCTCAGCTTGAAGATGGGCTCGAAATGAACTCCCAAACAGTGGTACAGGAAGAAGTCTGGCGATGGTTTCGTCTGCGTGTCCGGCCAGCAAAGGCTTTGAAAGAAGGAAAAAGTGACGACATGGCCCCCTTCCTCACCTGACCTGAACCCAATTGAGAACTTGTGGCCACTTCTCAAACGGGAGATATAGAGTGAAGGAAAACAATACGCCTCTGGGAGGCTGTGGTTTCTGCTGCACAAAAACTTGATCCACTACAACTCAAGAAACTGACAGAATCAACCCATGGATGGAAGGCTTATCATTACCGTTATTGAAAAGAAGGTTGGCTATATTGGTCACTTTTTTATGCATCTCTTTCTATGCATTTCTGGTGAAAAGTTTTGAGTTGTTTATAATTCTCACTTAAACAAATGAAAATAAAAAAGTGAGATGGGGATTGCGTAATAATTCTGCACACAAATAGTTGCCTAATAATTGCACTCATATTGATATTCTCCGAAGCAAGCCTAAACCTCACTTTTACTTTCTTAAACCTTCTTGTTTGAGGTTTATTAAAGTTTTGCATTAATCTAAAGCACTGTGGTTGGTGATTGATACAAATAATCCTAAAAAATGAGATTTGCCTAATAGCTGTGCACATGGTGTAGGCTGTAAAAGGTTGAACACATTCTGAAAGTGTATTTCAAAGTTAATTTTGCAAATGACTGAATTTGAAGGTCTCAAAATGAAAAGGTTATTAAAAATATTACCATGTGTATAAAAACGGAGCCATTATTACCATTATTAGAGACCATGACTTGATATAGATATGAAAAATCTATTTCCAGTTCAAATTTGATGTCGGCGTCCATAATTTCGGTCGAAGTTGCCTTAGATTATTGAGAGGCCAATGACTTAGCTGTCGATAAAATCTGTATTCAAATTTATAATCTATGCAGCAGCAAACTTTTGATAAATACGTCCGGTAAAACCTTTTTGTTTGTCGAGGCCAATGACAAATATGAGATTTCAAATACAAGTTTGTGGTCATTTGCCGCAGCTAATGGCTGTGCATTTGAGTGAAGCGTCTGATTGTTAAATGTGGTCCAAACGTTTCTTTTGAATAGCCAACAAATAGATGAAAGTGGCCATTACGACATTTCAGAATCATCTTTATTTGCCAAGTATGTTCGAAAAACACACAAGGAATTTGTCTCCGGTCGTTGGAGCCGCTCGAGTACGACAACAGACGGTCGATTGACAGAGAACGCTTTGGAGACAGAAAGACATTGATAAAAAAAAAAAAAAAAAACAGTCACTGAGCAATAAAGGGTTGCTAGTTATCTGGTAATCTTTTCTCTTTTACAATGGTGGAAAAAGATGCAGAGTCCTCTAGCACTTTTTGTTTGATTCCCCCCCTTTTATTTTATTATTATTTATTATTGGATATGAAAGTTTAGGGTCGTAGGCAGCAGCAAACTACCCCACATTTTGAGATGTCTTCATTTTGGTAAGTAGGGTAACACATCCAATACTTTTTGTTTTATGGCCTGGCCAATAACTGCATGTCAAATATTAGCCTGCAATGAAGCTAACGTGGACGGTTGTGGAGAACATGCTAACCCCACACAGGAAGCCAGGACTCAATCCCCCAACCAGAGAAATGTGAGGCGGACGTGCTAACCACTTGTTCTACGTGCCGCCAGATTTGCTGAAACACTATCTCATCCAGAAATTGTCTCTCCTGCGTAACCTCTTTTTAGGTCGCGGGTGTGCTGTCGCCCATCTCAGATGACTTGGGCAAGAGATTGGCACACCCTCAACTGGTCACCAGCCAATCGCAGCGCACAAATAGCCAAACGACCATTCACACCTTCGGACAATTTAGTCTTCAGTGCCACCGTGACTAGATTAAATGCTCAAAACACTGTACATGTTCAAGTTTTTAGTTTGCAACAGGAAATGCCATTGAGTCTCACAGTTTTTGTAAATGCGGTGCCAGGTATCGGTATCAGGCCGATACCATCTTTTTTCAAAGTATCGGGCAGTAGTAAAGGCTACCGATACCAGCCACCGACATCGAAAGCAAAAAAATCTGACATCCAGTAAGTTCGCTTTGCCAGTAGTTGGCGCTACACTGCACAATTCGACACATCAGCGAATCATCATGCGTCAGAAAGAAAAGTCTTTGTTCACAATTAGCTGTCATTATGTTCATTGAAACATTTATCAAAATACTAGCAGAATTGGTAGAGCATCTGTGAACACGCGAGTGACTGGTGAGTTTGGGGGGGTATCGAACATCCTTAATACCAGATCTGCTTTTTCTAGAGAGGCCAATGAGTTGAAGTAAATAATGTACTTAAAATATAATAAAATACATTGAGTGTCCTTAAAGTATATTTGAGGTTCATATTGTGGTAGTACACAACAGCAAAGAGCACTACCTTTTTTAAGGGGTCTAAAATGTGAACATTTTGGAACCCCTTGGATTTATTTATTTATTTTTTATTTTTTTAAAGAGGCCAATGTCTGTTTTTTTTATACGAGTAAATACTCGTATAAAAAAAAAAAAAAGGGATTTCAAGTTTCCCTTTTTTTTTTTTTTGGAGCAGCCAATGATTTAATGGGGCGGCACGGTGGACGACTGGTTAGAGCGTCAGCCTCACAGTTCTGAGGACCGGGGCTCAAATCCCGGCCCCGCCTGTGTGGAGTTTGCATGTTCTACCCGTGCCTGTGTGGGTTTTCTCCGGGCACTCCGCTTTCCTCCCACATCCCAAAAACATGCATAAATTGGAGACTTTAAATTGCCCGTAGATGTGAATGTGAGAGCGACTGGTTGTTTGTTTGTATGTGCCCTGCGATTGGCTGGCAACCAGTTAAGGGTGCACCCCGCCTCCTGCCCGATGACAGCTGGGATAGGCTCCAGCACGCCCGCGACCCTAGTGAGGAGAAGCGGCTCAAAAAATGGATGGATGGATGATTTGATGGCTCTCTATGCGCAAGTAAACATGACACAGACAAAGATTCCAAGTTCTTTATTTGCTAAGGGCGCAATGCTTTTTTTTGTTTTGTTATATTTCTGTGCACAAAAAAAAACCTCACAAAGTGAAAGTCCACATCGCGACTGTAGCTCCAGAATTCAACGTCACACCATGGCCAAAACAAAAGTCGGCAAAAAACAGGGCGCAGATTAGAACTCTGTACAGTCAATATCTTCTTTAAAAATAACAAAAGGACAAAAATGTTCCTTTTAAACCAAATTCTATTTTTTTTAGTGAAATACAACAAAATAAATTCTATAAAATAAGAGCAAAATATTTAAATATAATACGGTGGGCAGAATATTTTCATTTGCAGGAGTATTTGGTATGTTTTAGACAAAAAAAAAAAACGGGAAAAAAACGTATTCAAGTTACCAATTAAATACAGTATTTACTGATGTTTACCTTTTACTACAGAATCACAAGTTAGTTGCAATGGGACTAACCAGCTATTCCTAAACACCGCGCGCCGTGGCGCCCCCTTGTGGCCACCAAGCGAGATGGCGAGTGAATGGGAAGCGGGTCTCAAAACTTGGGGGCGCTCGACGGAAGCTAAACCACGCATCCTATGATAAACCACAAAGATGGTCGGCGGTGCAGCAAGTGTAGCATGTTTTTTTTTTTTTTCCGGGGGGGGGGGGGGGGGGTGATTAAATGTAAGCTGTCCCACCTGCGAAACTCCACTGCCAAATGTGAAGGATTATATGTGCAATTGAAAGCCACTTAGTCATACATTGGTTCAAAAATATTGCCCTTGCTGTAGATGGGGACAAAAAAAAGGAGTAGCGCCCCCCTGTGGAGATGTGGAGTAAGAACAGCTTCAGGTTGTCATGAACGTCTTCCCTTGGATGACACAAATGTGGTGAGAAGCCATGCTAAATGTTACAGCATATTGACTGAAAACAAAATAAAAAAGAAAAACATAAAAAGGCAATGATTCTCCGGCCAAATGTTGCATTCCTGTATTTTCACGTCAAACAGCGGCAAAGTTCACCTGACGGCCAAACAAACTCGACACCCAGGGAGCTAACCAAGAACAACAACAAAATGGTGAAGATAAACGCGTCCTTCGTCATCTACAGTTGAATGACCTTTGAATCGTCCCCCATCTGGAACAAACTCTTACCGCGGAACGTGGCCGATGACCATGGCCCCCCCCCCCCCCCCCCCCCCCCCCATTCTCCCCGTATCCATTTTTGTCCCAACAGCGAAGCACAGCAAGTGATGCTACCGGGCGATCCAACAGTCACCAACACGAACAATATTATGTACAACTTTCATCATCATCGCCAGCCCTGGGTTAATAGTTTTTTTCTTTATTTAGAACTCTTAAATCCACTCCCTCCGCTCCTGCGGTGCCCCCCGCTGGGAGAACCAAAGAGAGAGCAGAGGAGGAGGAAGGGGAGCGGGACCACAGAGGCTCCAGGCACAGCAGAGGAGGGAGGCGGCGGCAAAGGGGGCTTCGGGGCAGGGCGGTGTTACTCCTTAGGCGGGGCGGGGGCCGGGGCGGGCTCCTCCGCGCTCTCCCAGTTCTCTTGTGCTCTGGGGCCGGGGCCGGGGCCGGGGACGGGGCCGGCGGCCGGGGCCTGCGCGGGGCCCGGGGTCGGCGCAGAGGCGGGGCCGGGGCGCTGAGGGTTGTTCATGTGCTGCGCGGCGGGGCCGGTGTACGGCTGCCCGTGAGGGTGGTTGTTCTGGAGGACAGAGAGCGGGTCGGGGGGGGGGGTGTTAGGGCTAAGATGTGTTCTATTATATGGACATTTTCTTGCTCAAAACAACGTGGCCGGCTAAGTATAAATATTTATTGGAATTTATTAGAAGGCACAAGGATTTAGAGTGCAACCCCGATTTACAAGCGCCTCAATGTTAGAACAATTCAATTTACAAATCCAAAAAGGAATAAATATTGCCGATGGTCGCTCACAGTGTGCGAATGTTTCATTTATCCATGTTGTGCTGCGCGGTCGGCCATTTGGGGGAGGCGGATCGCACTCAGCCGCTCCAGCGATGCGCTCGGTTGCTACTTTGTCATTGTGTACCCTTTCTGTTTTCGCTTATATTTTGGAGTTTTGCTAGCTCAATCAATGTCGAAGAAAAGCGACGGACGAGCGTGGCAAGAGTGAGCGACTCACTGTTAGAGCTTGCTCGCAAGAAGGGCTTGTCCCTATCGAAGCTTTTTAGAATCGATTCTCCTCTTGATCAAATCGAATAATAATTGCCCCCTCAACACGTTTTAGAACTAATATGCATTATATCCTCATTTACGAGGGATTGAATTTGATGCTTAAACTGCATATGTTGGTACTGAGTGTATGGTTTAAATTCGGTTTACAGAATTTAAGACAACAAAATACTAAATAATAACAATACTAAATAATAACACTTAGCAATTGCTATAGGCAGTGTGCTAGCGATTACCACTTTAGGTGAAAAAAAAAAAAAGAAAACAAAACAAAAATATCCCCCCAAAAAAGCTCACATACTTGTATGAACAATACAAATCTTAACAGTCTTAATAATCCCTTACAGATGCACCTCTGTCGTTTTTGTCCAAGTTTATCATTTTTTTTGGTCGCAGCGGAGCTTCAAGGAAGACATTTTGTGCAGACCATAAAACCGTGATAAACCAAATCGTGAATTTTGTGTATATATGAGTATGGTATGTGATATGAATATGCAATATTGTGTACTATAATAATATACCACTACATTTTTAATTATATATTGTACAATAACGTAGTGGGTACGGAAAGTATTCAGACACCCTTAAATTTTTCAGTTATGTTGCAGCCATTTTCTAAAATCATTTAAGTTCATTTTTTCCTCAATGTACACACAGCACCCCATATTGAGAAAAAAAAAAAAACTTAATTGTTGAAATTTTTGGTGATTTATTAAAAGAAAAACTGAAATATGACAGCCATAAGTATTCAGACCCTTTGCTCCGACACTCATTTTCAACTCGGGTGCTGTCCATTTCTTCTGATCATCCTTGAGATGGTCCTATACCTTCATTGGAGTCCAGCTGTGTTTGATTATACTGATTGGACTTGATTAGGAAAGCCACACCCCTGTCTATATAAGACCTTACAGTTCACAGTGCATGTCAGAGCAAATGAGAATCAGGAGGTCAAAGGAACTGCCTGAAGACCTCGGAGACAGAATTGTGGCAAGGAACAGATCTGGCCAAGGTTTACTTTCCTAAGAGCACAGTGGCCTCCATCATCCTGAAATGGAAGACGTTTGGGACGACCACAACCCTTCCGAGAGCTGGCCGTCCGGCCAAACTGAGCGATCGGGGGAGAAGAGCCTCGGTGAGAGAGGTAAAGAAGAACCCAAAGATCAGTGTGGCTGAGCTCCAGAGATGGAGATGGGAGAACGTTCTAGAAAGTCAACCAAGATGGTGAGAGATAAGATTCTCTGGTCTGATGAGACCCAGATCAGACTTTCTGGCCTGAATTCTAAGCGGTATGTATGGAGAAAACCAGGCACTGCTCATCACGTGTCCAATACAGTCCCCAACAGTGAAGCATGGTGGTGGCAGCATCATGCTGCGGGGGTGTTTTTCAGCTGCCGGGACAGGACGACTGGTTGCAATGGAAGGAAAGATGAATGCGGCCAAGTACGGGGATATCCTGGACGAAAACCTTCTCCAGAGTGCTCAGGACCACAGACTGGGCCGAAGTTCACTTTCCAACAAGAAAATGACCATAAGCACACAATTAACATAACGGAGTGGCTTCAGAACAACTCCGTGACTGTTCTTGAGTGGCCCAGCCAGAGCCCTGACTTAAACCCAATTGAGCATCTCTGGAGAGACCTGTCCACCATCCAACCTGACAGAACTGGAGAGGATCTGCAAGTAGGAATGGAAGAGGATCCCCAAATCCAGGTGTGAAAAACCTTGTTGCATCATTCCCAAAAAGACTCATGGCTGTTCTAGCTCAAACTGGTGCTTCTACTAAATACAGAGCAAAGGGTCTGAATACTTATGGCTGTGTGATATTTCAGTTTTTCTTTTTTAATAAATCTGCAAAAATGTCAACAATTTCTCTCTTTTTTTTTTTGGTCAATATGGGTTGCAGTGTGTACATTAATGAGGCGGAAAAAAAAGAACAAATGATTTTAGCAAATGGCTGCAATATAACAAAGTGGAAAATTTAAGGGAGTCTGAAAACTTTCCGTACCCACTGTATATGCTATCCACCATGTGAAATCCAGCCACATGTTGGCCCAACGCAAGTCGCACAAACAAGAAAAAAAAAAAAAGTTTTTTTTTTGTTTAAGTCATGAAGAAGCCACTCCAAGTTTTAATGAACAATACCAATAATGGTTTTCTGGATTTGTTTCCTCTCATGTTGTCTCTCATAGGTTTATACCTCACCTATGTGAGGTATAGGACAGTGTGTGAAAACTTACAGAAAACGTTTGACCTCTGTCATTGCCCACAAAGGGTATATAACAAAGTATTGAGATTAACATTTGTTATTGACCAAATACTTAATTTCCAACATAATTTGCTAATAAATTCTTAAAAAATCAGACTGTGATTTTCTGGATTTTTCTTTTTCTCATTTTGTCTCTCACTGGCCATTACAGGCCTCTCTCATCTTTTTAAGTGGAAGAACTTGCACAATTGGCCACTGACTAAATACTTTTTTACTCAAAATGGTAGACTTTTTTTGGTAGTTGTTGGATTTGGTGTTCAAAAGTTGGTAGTAGTTGTAGACTTTTTTTTTTTTTACTCAAAACGGGAGACTTGTTGCTGATCTTCTCATGGCTGGCCACCTGTTTATTTGTGCTCATTCGGCTGCATACCTGCTGGAACTGTGCGGTTCCAGGAGAATGCGGGTACAAAGAGGTGTCCTCGGGCGGGGACGAGTCTTGATCGTCAGGGGCTTCCTGTTCATCCGGCTCCTGCGAGCAGGACAGCAAGACGAAACACAAATATTGACTGCATGCAGCCGTGTCAGACGTCAGCTCAACTTACAAATTGCCATTCAGCACTTTCCGCACTGACATACACAAATATTTATTTCATGAAGACATCATTCTATATGTAGCTTTGGCCACAGATGACTAGTCAAGTCTGAAGAAATACAGCATATTGTGTGGGAGGTCAGTTTATTACCCCAGTAAGCAACCTTTAAAATTACCACCAGTATTTTGTTGTGGTGCCTGGAATACTGACCTTCCCTGGGCTTCCCTGAGTACACTTGAGCTGTGTATGAAATATTACAAGAAGCGTGTCATTCCACTGGAATTGTTTTAAATTCAACATGAACAAATGCAACTAATTACATTCACACACAACTCTTAGTGTATATTCAAAAAATAAATAAATAAATCAAGCCCATTCGATGTGGCTGCTGAACACTAAGCGACTAAATCCACCTCGTCGACATAGTCCAGCATGCATTTGATTCTCCGCTTTCATTCGTGTCGATTTCGGGCTCTTTATGCTACTCGGTGGAACCTAGAGTCCAACAGTGCTACGATCTGGCGCTCAACTGGCGGGGAAAAAAAAAGACAACTAGCTGTCACCACGATGTGATCGTGCGACTTCAGCTCAGCCAGTGTGTTTTTCCACCAAAGAAGGCTAACAGTGCTGGCAACGAGGGAAAGTGTGAAGGTAACCGTAGAACAGGAAATGGAACTCGCACATAGGAAATAGGTCTGGCTGCTCAACATAATGTGATCAATACAATTTAATAGAGTGTTTCTCAAACCGGAGTCTTCGGACCCCCTGAGGTCCGTGAGCCTTAGCTTGGGGGTCCGCAAACTATTTTTTTTAAAAAAATGTCATAGTTTTATAAAGACCATACCTGGGGGACCAGCATGGCAATAAAAGGAACATACTAAATTACTAGTCCCTGCCTTAGTTTTCGGCCAATTAAAAGCCCAAAATAAAATCTTTCAAGAATATAGTCCTATTTTTTTTAGAGAATAAAGGAGTCTTTTCCAGAATCAAGGGTTTTATTTTTTTAAATTAACTTGTTAAAAATATGACTCTCTTCCCTATTAAACTTTGATTTTAATATAAGAAGACTATTTGGGAAAAATACCAATTTATTCTCATGATTTCAACTTCTTATCCCGTTTTTCCCTAACCCCAAACTAAGAATTAGAGATAAAAATTACGATTTATCTTTTCTTCTTAAAAATAGTCACCGTTTAATTTCTATGGCATTTAGGGGTAACACTTGGCAGTTATGTTTAATTGAATCATGAGGGAGTCCTGGGGAGATCTAAAGGGTGCCTCAACCTACAAAGTTTGAGATCTCCTAATTTAATATAAGTGTAAAAACACAACGGGATCGTCGGTTTCCAATGGTCTAGACCGACAACTTTGCGTGACGACGAACAGCGTGCAATCAACTAGTTTGCAGTGTGCAAGACTGAATTGCTCCTTTTTGTTACTGTTCTACCACTTGATGCTTTAAAATATATTGCCTTGAAGAGTTTTTCCACTGTAATTATTTATAGAAATTGCGTTACGTCGGTGTCTTATGCCTGGTACACACATGGACTTTTCAAATCTGAAAAGACTATCTGTGACTGATACATGAAGATAATAAATCTGGCATTTAACAATTTTGGTCATATTCCGTATGGTCTGCTCCGATAATAAAACGGAACACCGCACAAGGTTTGTTACACCGCCGATCACAAAAGCTCGCATGAGCTCACTAAACCCAAGAAAAAGCAGCCCTTCCAGATGCGCGCAGATGTTTTTTGAATGTTCCCAAAGGTTGCTGGAGCCTTATAAAATGGTGTTGTCCTAAAAAAAACAACTTGCTTTGGAAAATACTTCTTGCCGTCTGGGAAACCGACTTTTATACAAAAGAACGGCATCGGGTAAGACATGCTTTTTTAAAATGTACAGTCGTTTGAGTCGGGGTGCTCCTTGATTGGCTAGATTCAGTCCCGCGTCACAATTCTCGGCATCATGACTCGGGAGAAGTCGGCTCCCCCCGAACATGAAGACTTTTAGTCGTAAATATTGAACACGTTCACTATTTAAGACTGTTGGCCCCGACTTGTTTTTGACCCTAAAATCAGTGCGAGTCCACTCTTAACACACATCAGACCTAAGGATAATCTTATAAGACTTCAGATTGTCTGGCGTTTGATGTGCTTGGTCGGGAAGGCGAAAATCGAAACAAAACCGGGCCGTTTGCATTTGTGTGCGCACTGGGACTTGGCAACAAAACACAGTCTTAAAAATCAGGACCCCTGTACACAAAACCTGGAAAAAACACTAGGTGACATCTTCCTCTTGTCTCTCTCTCTCTATCAAACGTCGCCAAAGGTTGAGTAGTTTTACTCTATATTTGTTTTACCATCAAACAGTGGTTAACTTAAATATTGCCTTTGGACCCTTCCCATCTGGATCAAATTCTCTTTTGGCATTTGAACAACTAACGGCACCACGACTTTGGAGGTTCTACTGTCTGCTATAATCAACATACAAACTGCTAACAAGTGTAAGGCTCTTTTTATGATAGCAGCCTGCATCGGTCTTATGTGTTGGTTGTTTGCTTTTCAACAACAACAGCGGCAGTCACACACAGATTGTCAAAACTGTATATGGTTAATGTTGTAATCTGAGTGTCTACATGCACAGTGTATTGGAGCAGGTGTGTTTGGCATGCAAGGTCATTACCTCTTCAGGACAAAGCTCACAGGCCTTGGCGAGGGTCATGCGTGCGCTGTGCGAGCGCTCCAGGAAGTAGCCGTTAGACGTTTCGTTACTCTGGACCGGAGGCGACCAGTTGTTATAGGTGTACTGAGGATTGCCGGAGTACGGCCTCCTCTCCAGTTCGTCGCCCAGCCACTCCACAGCCCACGTCCACTTCCGTTTCAAGTCCCCGTTACTCTGCATGCACACCACCGACATGCCGATTAACAGCCACTTCATACTAAAAGTCTAAAGGCGGTCTAGTGTAATAATTACAACATGTGTGATCAAACACAAATTTAGCCCCCCAAAAAAAAAAAAACTTCGGCCACTGCCATTCATTCGGCCTCTTTTCTACATGAAGATTGTTCTGTAAATGAATGGCCCTCTCGTTAATTTTACAACTATGCACAGCCGTCTGAAAACAAAACTCATCAACAGGAATTCATCGTACCCATCCATTTTTCTGTAGTCCTCATTAGCGTGGCGGCTGCACTGTACCCTAACCCAGCTGACTTTAGGCCAGAGCAGAGATTCGAATAGAGAACTTCAGAAAGGTGAGGCAGATATGCTAACCACGACTTCCAACGATCTGCCCAAGCTATTTGTCATTTCTGTGATCAGGCCTACCTGGAGGATCTGGTAAGCCACAGAGCAGTTGCTGAAGAGGGCCACCATGCACTTGATGCACTGGTAGGCCCGTTTCTGATAGTGGTTCTTGGAACGCTGGATGGTATCAAAGAGACCATCCCTGTCATCAGGAATTCCCTTCAGCACATTATGGATCCTACACCACCAAAACATGAAGAGCATTATTAATATACATTGCTGTTTTGGTTGTGAGGACCAACCATGTTTGCTTCTTCTTTCAACCAATCGGTGCGGGTGATGGATTATTTATGATAAGAGACTAAATCCACTAATTATTATCCGAAAACCGCTACTCATCAATGCCATCTACTACGCAGTTAACAAAAACAGATGATGGGGTGATTGCTTGTTTACGCAGAGTGAAAAATGTATGCGACAAAGGACCAATCACATTCGCTGCTTCCACATTCTTGTAAGTGGTCAGCACAGCTGGTGGCTTGTTAACACAGTGTTAATAAATACAGTGCTGTGAAAAAGTATTGGCCCCCATTCTCAAATTTGTATATGTTAGACGAAATAGCACAAAGAAAAGTCACGGCCCAGGAAACTGCTTCCTGTCGTGACGTCATGCAGTCTCCGACCAATCCGAGCTTTAGCGTTCAGCTGTTTCTCATCGCAGCCGCTTCGCACTCGGCTGCGAACTGCTCCAGTGAGAGTTGGAGATCACGGCTTGATGAAGCCAACAAAACCAAATCTGCAAAAAGCAGAGATGCAATTCTGAGGCCACTAAACCGGACCCTCCAGATTTGGAGGTGCTGATTTTCCTTCGCACCGCTCCAGTGAGAGTTGGGGATTACGGTTTGATGAAGCCAACAGAACCACATCGTCTGCAAAAAGTAGATATGAAATACTGAGGTCACCAAACCAGACCCCCTCTACACCTCGGCTGCACCTAGAAATTCTGTCCATAAAAGTTATTAACAGAATCGGTGACAAAGGGCAGACTTGGCGGAGTCCAACCCTCAGCAGAAACAAATCCGACTTACTGCCGGCAATGTGAACCAAACTCTGACATTGCTCGTACAGGGACCGAACAGCCCGTATCAGTGGTTCCGGTACCCCATATTCCCCAAGCACCCCCACAGGACTCCCCGAGGGATATGGTCAAACATCTTCTGCAAGTCCACAAAACACTTGCAGACTGGTTGGGCGAACTCCCATGCACCCTCAAGGACCCTGCCGAGGGTGTAGAGCTGGTCCACGGTTTTACGGCCAGGAAGAAAACCACACTGCTCCTCCTGAATCAGAGATACGACTTCCCGACGGACTCTCCTCTCCAGTACCCCTGAAAAGACCTTAACAGGGAGGCTGAGGAGTGTGATCCCCCTGTAGTTGGAACACACCCTCCGGTCCCCCTTCTTAAAAAGGGGGACCACCACCTCAGTCTCCCAATACAGAGGCACTGTCCCCCGATGTCCACGTAATGTTGCAGAGGCGTGTCTACCAGGACAGCCCCACAACATTTGCCTTTAGGCAAATCTCATCCACCCCTGGGGCCTTGCCGCCGAGGAGACCTCAACCCCAGAGATAGGAGAGTCCGCCTCAGAGATCCCTGATTCTGCCTCCTTATGGGAAGGCGTGTTGGTGGAATTGATGAGGTCTTCGTAGTATTCTCCCCACCTAATCCCATCCCCACAGCTCCAGTCGGACGCCTCGGCAATAGAAGCGTGGAACATGGTCCACTCTGACTCAATGTCCACCGCCTCCCCCGAGATATGGGTGAAGTTTTGCTGGAGGTGGGAGTTGAAACTAATTCTGACAGGGGATTCTGGCAGACGTTCCCAGCAGACCCTCACAATACGTTTGGGCCTGCCAGGTTGGTTCTGCAAGAAAGAGATGTCCGAAATAGCTCCACAGGAGATGTGTAAGACTCATTGCCAGTTATAGAAAACACTTGATTTCAGTTGAAATCAATATTTAAAAACAGCATTTCAAGTTCACTTGGGTTATATTTGTCTGATATTTACATTTGTTTGATAAAGTGGATAAATTATACCAAAATATAAGAATTTGAGAAGGGGGCCAATACTTTCTCACAGCACCCTATAGGATGTGAGAACCATCGCTGTTCGTTTCCTCAATATTCTTGCTCCCGATCGATGTGAGTGAAGGGTCATTAGCGTTCGTCGAAATCAATGTCGGAGGTAAGTACCCATCATGTTTGCCTTAACATTCTTACGAACAAATCGGTGCAGGTGATGGGTTGTTAACTCAAGTCGAAATGTTGGATGTGAGGACCAACTCTGCTACTTATCACTGCCATCTACAAACCAGTTAAAACTAGATTATTGGATGATGGCTGATGATTACCATTAGCGTACCAACCCACAATCTCCACATCAACATAAACCAGCATGGCACCTGTTCCACCATTTGACCAATCACAGGTGGTAAATGTTCGACCAGAGCGCTGTGCGCATTCTATTAAAAATATATATTTTAAAAATGATATATATATCTCTCAATCATCACTAATCCGTTTTCATAAATTCTTTGTCACATGTCTTGCTAACACCAGACAGTTCCAGTGCAAGACACAATGGAGGAAAAAAAAAATAATTCTGATCAAATCTGAGCAATCAAGTCTGACCTGTGTGTCTGCCACGAGTCCTCAATGAGAAGGATCTGGAGCAGCAAGTCCAAGTGAGGCCTCAACTCATAGTTGTAAGAGTATGACACCTGTTCACAGCCAAACAAAAACTTCCTTTGAGCCCACACGCGACCAATAGGAAGTCTTGTGGTTATGTCTTTCAGTTTTACCTGCCACAGTAGCTCACTGAGCACAGTGGAGGAAAACTGAGGGTTCTCCCAGCAGCTGAAGCGGAGCAGCTTCACAGTCTCCTCAGAGTTGCTGCAGTCCTCGATGATCTTCTTCACGTAGCTGGTCCTCACAAACAGAATCTCAGCCACCATCTGCTGTATCAGCATTACCGGGGCTGTCAGGTTGGTGTCCCCATAGGGGTTAGGCAGAGGGGGGTTACCTGCATAGAAGATTGGTGAGCAATTATTAGAATGTGGAAAAAAAAAATACATTAAGATTTTTTCCTTGAGAAGCCCCCAGCTCCGAGCTCTGGCAACACAGCACAGACGCTCAGTGTGGCTGCTTTGTTAGTCATCACATCCTGAGCAAGGATGACGATCCTCACAGGGCACTGCAATTAGGGTGCTTTCACCCTTAACGTTTGTTTTGTTTGCTATGAATCATCCTTGATGGCTTGGCATGGTTTCTTCGTTTGACATGATTAAAAACAAAAAAAACAAAAGAAAAACATCCAAGGTTTTTCTCCGAATAGACATTAGCCTGTAAACAAGAAATGGGTTCTCTGTTTGGACGGTTGACTGATTTTGCAGCTGAGATCAATTATTGTGTTGATACCTGACCAAACAGACTTCACTAAGGGAACTACACAACTCGTGTCCGGCTCCAAAATCAGGCCGCTAAAAGAACGAGACACTCACCGTTGATGGAGGACTGCATGCGTGAGGACACGTCACAGCAGCGGACCAGTTGGGAGACCACCGTGTAGAGCTTGCCCAGTTCGGCGTACTGGTACTTGATGGGGGGGCCGGGACCTTCGTCCAGAGCGACTAGCATGAAGGTGGCGGGCACATTCAGCTTCAGCAGCTGGGTCTTCTCTGCCAGGCCTACGCAGGCAGGAGGAAGGAGACAGTGGTGGGAAGAATTGCAACGAATGCATTAAAAGGGATTATAGCAGGGAATCCTGCAAGTCACAGCAGATGTACATGACAGGCGGGCCGCCCGCTCAATCCTTACCCAGATTGGCGTACATGACAAAGAGGTTGAAGTACTGCTGCAGGTGACGGCCATGTTCAGAAACCTCTCGTCTGATCAAGTTGTGGACAGCTCTTAAAAGGTGGTCACTTAGACTGAGGTTATCACAGCCCTAATCAAAATGGAATACAATTCATTCATTCAAGTGCATCCAGGCGGACAACTCTTCAACCATCGTAAGTCCTAAACAAAAAGATGAACCTGAGCGGAGGTTCCAGGCGAAGCAGTGGGGGAGGGGCAAGGGCCGTCTTGCAGTGAGAAGTGAGCGATGAAGACTATGAGCTTGGCAAAGGCGCCGCGCACCTCGGCGCTCGGGCACTCCAGTAGGTACTCGGAGAAGCGGTTGGGGTAAGCAAACAGGATGTTGTGTGCAAACCAGTAGCGTACATTCTTACTGTGTCTCAGCAGGATGCAGAGAGCGTCATACCTTATCGTGGAGGAGAAGGTGGGTTTAGAGGAGGACAAAAATGGAGGGAGACACGATGCGGCCAGAGCTTACCAATCACTGGCAGGACCCCTGACTACTTTCTTGGTGTGGAAGCCTGTGCTAAAGAGGAAGCGAGCAGCCAGCTGAGCACTTATCATAGCAATGTCCTCTGCCTCGGGCAGAAGATGGTCTTGTCCTGACAGGGGGAAGAACGAAAGAAAAAGAGACTTAGTGTTTCTACTGTAGGACTGTCACTTCCGAATTGATTTTAATTATTGCACGAATAATCGTCATCATACCCCCCCACTATGACTAAAAAATATATTTTTTGTTTTACTACTTATAGGAGATGGACTTCATTCCTTGAACTGCATATGTTGGTACTGAGTTTATGGCATAAATCTGGTGTACAGAATTTGAGACCCCAAAATGCTACAGGGTTAGCAATCGCAATTAGCGAGCTAGCGATTACCATTTTAGATCAAAAAACACTAATTACAATTCAGCTCACTCATACGTGATATGTACAATACACATCTAAGAGTGTCTTAAAAAAACAGACGCTCCTTTGTCTTTTTTGTTAGTTTATCATTGGCCCAACACTGCGCCCGTCTGCAATAAATGTGTGAAACATGGGTTCCAGCGGCACAAACATGGTTGTGGGCAGATTTTTTTATTTATTTTTTGGTCTCGGTGGCGCTTAAAGGCAGAAATTCTGTCTCAACCTATTTTTGAAGTTGACTTAGCATTTCGTCGATTTTCCCCCCCAGCCCTAGTCTATTGTTTTAAAGCATTTCAGAATGTAGCATGACAAAACCAACTATAGCCACTTAATCTTTGTTCCAGCTTTTCTTCAATGCTGAAATGCTTAGCTAAAAGGTTAAAGCAGTGTTTTCCTCGCAAAACTTCAGCTTCACAGATGCCACGTCTCCTGTGCCTGCGGTATGTGCTGAGGTAAAGAGGTCTGCAACACATGGTGGTATCAGTCATAGTAAATGTAATTACGGGCACCATCTGTTTTCTTCCTGAAGATAAAAAGGAGGCATCTTTCTGAGGTAGGCCTGGCGCGATTAATTGGGAGGCTACGATTTGAGGAATTGTATTTAAATGCCGTTGTCATCATCCACAGGACTGGATGCCGTGGCGAACGCTCTGTGGAGTGAGTGCAGTTCTCGCCCGCCGAGTCTTACTGCTACTCTCCGGCAATTCGTCTTTCCATAGGATATTGTTCATGCAAGTATCAGAAACGCAAAAAACATTGTGAAATGATCACGTCATTGGTACGAGAACTGCCGTCCAAGCGTACGCCATCTGCATACATCAAACTGGAGTCCAAAACAATTTTGATGTGTAAAGGGAGGAAAAAAACTTGAGAATCTACTGGATGCTAATCGCCGTTAAAGACACCGCCAGGTCGGACCAGCATCTTCCCCCACCATAAGAGGCAACTCACCACCAGGTGGTGATCAGTTGACAGCTCCGCCCCTCTTTTCACCCGGGCGTCCAAGACATGCGGCCGCAAGCCCGATGACACGACCACAAAGTCGATCATCGAACGCCGACCTAGGATGTCCTGGTGCCAAGTGCACATGTGGACACCCTTATGGTTGAACATGGTGTCCGTTATGGACAATCCATGGTGAGCACAGAAGTCTAATAACAGAACACCACTCGGGTTCTGATCGGGGGGGGGGGGGGGGAGGGGCGTTACTCCCAATCACCCCCTTCCAGGTCTCACTGTCATTGCCGACGTGAGCATTGAAGTCCCCCAGCAGAACGATGGAGTACCCAGCGGGAGCGCTCTCTAGCACCCCCTCTAAGGACTCCAAAAAGGATGGGTACTCTGAACTGCTGTTCGGTGCATAGGCACAAATAACAATCAGGACCCGTTCCCCCACCCGAAGGCGGAGGGAGGTTACCCACCCTGTACAGGCGCCGTGCCGGGGGGGGGGGGGGGGGTTATTGTAATCGGGGATCGAAACCCCGAGGTACCCGCCTTCGACCACCGCCCAGCTCACACTGCACCCGACCCCTATGGCCCCGCCCACAGGTGGTGAGCTCATGGGAAGGGGGACCCACGTTACCCTTTCGGGCTGTGCCCGGCCGGGCCCCATGGGTGCAGGCCCAGCCACCAGGCGCTCGCCTTCGAGCCCCACCTCCAACACTAATTCATCTGAAAAATTGTGCTACACTGGGTGCTGATATTTTGATTAGCAAAAACTGCTCGAATGGGCTCAGCTGTTAACCACTGTCTGTGTGTGAATAATTGCGGTTATGAACTGAGGTTATTGCACCAACGACCCTTTTTTTAGGTGGCATCTATTTGACTGAGGTGTGTCCTAAGTGGATGGGCATGGCGTCTGTTTAAAGGACAGCCACTATTTGAGGTCACATGGTATCTATAACGTGCACACCCAAGGACTCAAAAGTTAAATCGTCAACAGGTGTTTTTGTAATGATTTTTCAGTGCTGAAACAAAGCGTACATACCTGGAGGAGGGTTTAAATAGACACTGTTACAGGTCAGAAGTTTCTTAATGAACTGGAAATATTCCAGGCTGTATTGCATTCGGTTATGCATAAACTGGACGTTCTGCTTGCGGACGCTGCACTCAATGACACCAGGCATCTTGACCTGATGCGGCTTGGCGGTGGAGATGGTCAACTCTGAGATGTATTTGACAAGCTCGCTGTCCTTGTCTAGCGAGTCCATACGTTCGTAGAAAAGGATGTAGGCGTTCCACCAGCGTTTTTGTCTGCGGTATGACATCCTTTTCATCATGTGATCAAACACTTCGCCCATGTATTCACCACCGAAGCACTGGTTCTTCATCTCCTCCTCATCGTCCATCTTGCACTCCGTCACGTCGCCATCGTCGAACTTATACCAGCGGTTTTTCTCCCCATCGCCGCCATTCCTTTGGATGATGTACGAGTAGTAATGTCCGCCGCTGGCCTGGCCCGAGTGGACGAGCACCCCCACCAAACGGTACTTGGAGCTGCCCACGGGCGTGGGCTCCGAGGGCTCGTTCTGCTGGATCACTTGGTTCTCCGGGTTGACGTCGTCACCCTCAATCTTGGCCACGCCGGCTACCGTGTACGGCTCCATGTCCAATTCCCTCGGGAATTCAAAGTAGTCGTTGAATTTGATGGCACATTCCCGCTCCCAATCGTAATCAAAGCGTTTCAGTTGGATGGCGAGGACCGGCGGCAGCTTCTTGATCAGGAGACGCTTGACAGTGTCCACCTAAACAAGGGTGGACAAAAATAACAAATGCGTTTTAAGCCTTCAAACATCTTTCTGAAAAACAGCTTCTGTCCTCTCTTACCTTCTTGTTACACTTCTCACAGTGGTATGCGTTGGCTCCCTCCAGTAGATCTCCTTTGACGTACTGCTCCATTGAGTCCAAAAGATTCTGGTGGTTTCTGATGTCCACATTAAGTGTTGTGAATGACTCCTCACACTCGTATCTAAAAAAACAAGCAAAAAAAAGGTAATTCTTTGGGGTAACAAGAACCCAGAGTTTGCACATTGCACTCCAACTGTAATCATAGATGACCATGATAAATTGTTTACAGTCCCTTCCAAACGTATTGAAACAGCAAGGTCAATTCCTTTGTTTTTGTTGTATAGTGAAGACAGTTGGGTTTCAAATAGAAAAATGAATATGAGACAAAAGTTCAGAATTCCAGCTTTTACTTCATGGTATTTACATCTCGATGTGTTAAACAATTCAGGACAGAGCACCTTTTGTTTGAAAGCACCCATTTTTCAAGTGAGCAAAAATATTGGAACAGAGATTATTAAATTAACTTAAAGTGAATAGCATTTAATATTTGCTGACACAACCCTTACTTGCAATAACGGCATAAAGCCTGCGACCCATTGACTCCACCAGATTGTTGCATTCTTGCATTGAAATGCTTTTCCAGACCTTTACTGCAGCCTCTTTCAGTTGCTTGTTTGTTTCCGAGGGTTTCTCCCTTCAGTCTCCTCTTCAGGAGGTAAAATGCATGCTCTATTGTGTTAAGGTCCAGTGATTGACGTGGCCAGTCTAAGACCTTCCACTTTTCCCCCCTGATGAAGCCCTTTGTTGTGTTGGCAGTGTGTTTTGGGTCATCGTCTTGTTGCATGATGAAACCTCTCCCCATTAGTTTGGATGCATTTTTCTGTAAATTGCCAGACAAAATGGTTTTGTAGACGTCAGAATTTATGCTGCTGCTACCATTGTGAGTTACATTATCAATAAAGACTAGTTCCAGAAGCAGCCATGCAAGCCCAAGCCATGACATCCACCATGCTTCACAGTTGCACTTGAGTGTTTTGGATCATAAGCAGATCCTTTTTTTCCCCTCCATACTTTGACCTTTCCATCACTTTGGTAGAGGTTAATCTTGGTCTCATCAGCCCATAAAACCTTGTTCCAAAACTTTTGTGGTTCATCTGTACTTCTTTGCAAAATCCAATCTGGCCTTCTGATTCTTTTTACTGATGAGTGGTTTACATCTTGTAGTATGGCCTGTATATTTATTCTCTGTCTTCTTTGAACACTGTATTGTGATACCTTCACCCCTGCCCTGTGGAGGTTGGCAGTCATGTCACTGTTGTCAATGTTTATGCCCGATGTTTGTGCAATAGCTCTGGTTGATTTTCCCCTGTTTTCTCAGCTTCCAATGGTTTGCTTTTCTCCCAGAGACAGCTCTCTGGTCTTCATGTTTGCTTAAGAGCAAATGCAGTTTATACAGGTGAAACCCAATGACAAAAACAAGCACTATCTAATGTTTAAGCATCAATCAAAAACGCAACACCGGAGCAACTAGAAACACCCATCAGTCACATGTTCCAATACTTTTGCTCACTTGAAAAGTGGCTTCAAACAAAAGGTTCTTTATCCTGAGTTGTTTAACAGATCTAGATGTAAATACCATGAAATAAAAGATGCAATTCTCAATTTTTGTCTCATATTCATCTTTTGAGCTGAAACCCAAATGTCTTCAGTATACAACAAAAACAAAGGAATCGACCTTGCCGTTCCAATACTTTTGAAGGGGACTGTATAATTTAACATGTATAATGTAAGAACAGTTGTTTCACAGAGCAGCCGTTTCTAACAGTACCTATTGCCTTAACATAAATTTGCTAAATCAGTGATTCTCAACTCATGGGTTTTTGAAATGTTCTAGTTGGGTCATTGACCGCAAGGGGAAAAAAAAAAAGAAAAGAATAAAAAAATCAACGTACTATTTTGTACTTATCTGATGTTGGTATTTTTTGGGAAAATGTTTTGTTATTGTCACTCTCTTTGGGATACAAAAATACTCACCTGTGAGGGCATCCCTGACAGATCTTCTGGTCTGCAAATGAGCCTCCTAGAACCTTGCTGAGCATAGCAGGATGACCCAAGGCCTTCAATGCTTCATCCAGACTATCCACCAAAGAATTGAAAAACTCTAAAGCGTCATGTTGCTCTCTTAGATTCACTGGCTCACCCCATAACCTGCAGAGCCACAAGAAGAAACTACTTAAAACCTCTCTAAACCAAACCAGTTGAAATGACTGAATTACACACCTGAATTGTTTCCAGAAGCCCCTCGGGACATAGTACTGAAGTCTGGATGCAGCGAGATGGCCAAAGATGACCTGCAGGTGACGCAATACCCCGATGTTGTACTCCTTTCTGTCTTCTGCTTTACTAGCAGGCTTATCGTCAAACTGGTGGTGATAGTTGAACACCTCATCACGAGGATCCACGTTTGTCTTTTGGAACAAAAGCCAAAGATGAACACCGTATTTGGCCATCAAACTTTAAACTATTCATTGGTTGCCCCTACCTCATTCTCCTGCTTCTCATCGCCCGACATGTCATCATCCACATCGGTGCCTGTGCCCTCGATGGCCAGGATGCCGTTACGAATGGGGGGGATCATGTACAGCTGCTGAATTACAGAGTTCATGTAACACGTGGCCCCAGCGTTCTTCAGACCCACAAAGCCTTTATTGGGCCGCGGGCCTACCGGAGGAAGGTACTCCCACTCTGTCAAAGTTTCGCAGCCTGGAAGAAGACAACGAAGGGCTCAAACCTTCAAGTGTGACATGTATTTTATGACAGGGATCCCAAACTTGGCTTTGGGAGCCAAGATATGTCACAGCAATATTTAATGGGTCAACGATTGTCATGATAAAAGCAGGCGTCTGTGTCCTTTATAATTAGTTTGTAAACATGACATTATCTACAATATATTGCAATTAAAATTTGGAACCTAAGGGGAAATTAAATTTCTTTTTTGGACTTGAGTTGAAACAAGCATGGGAAACCCTGCTTTAGGACATCGCCTTACCCAAATAGTACATGTCTGTGAGCGTGTCAACGATTTGCTTGAGGTTGCGCAAACAGCCCACAGCAAGCGCCACCAGGAGCTCAAAGCCAGCGTTGATGGAGGCGGGGGTGCTGCACACTGGGATGGCCTGCTCCGTGGGGAACTCGCCGCTCTTCATGTACTGCAGGTAAACATTTGACGCCGGGAAGATGAAGTCGTCAATCAGCTCCTAATGAGGAGGGGAAAAAAAAAAAAAAAAAAAGATTATAAAATACAAAAGTTGTTTTTAACACAAAAGAATGGGAGAAGAGAGCGTCTGGTCTACTGTGTCCGCCCATTCCATCTTTGTGGCGTTTATATAGAATATAGAATCACAAAAAGTGTAAAAATCCTGAGCTTTTGTGTAACAATTCCCTCAAACTCAAAGAGAAAAAAAATAAAAATAAATAAATAAAAAATGCAAATGGGACAACATGTGGCAGGTGTACCTTTATGAGGTTAGCACCTCCCTTCTCACAGCCAATGTAATACTTCTTCTCGGGAGTCTGGAAGGCTAGAAGCTCCTTGGTGACACCAAGGTGGCCTTCCAGGATAGTCTCCTCCACACCAGTCTCCCCTGTCCTTTTGACTTCATCCTAGAAGACGTAAGCACAGTTACATCAGCTCACATTCACAACGGCGAGTATAAAAATGGATCAGATGATGAGATATGACATAATAGCCTACCCTTATCCTTTTGAGCCAGTCGATCTCATTGTTGAGCAGCACCTCCGCATTTGGCAGGTTGATGTTGCTGTTGTAGGCATAGTTCAGAAGATGCCGGAGCAAAGTGAAGTAGTCCCCGGCGTGCTTAGCTCGCTCCTTAGCGGTGGTCTGCACACAGGTGAAGAAAGTCAGGATGTGGTCATCAGTAGGCAAAGGAGCGCCACGTTACATACATTTGTGTCACTCACCCCCAGTACAGTGAAAAGGAGGGTAATGAAGAAGAGGAGGGGTCTGTGGCCCATACAGCACCTGGTTGCCATCAGGAAAAACTGTTCCTGTGCCATCTGACGCACTGATCTGTAAAAGGGACAGGAAAAAAAACAAGCTATAAAAAGGTGTAAATGGCAACCTATTCTCTCTCCTGCCTTTCCGTCATTTTTGCTTAACAAATTCAACACATAATGGTGCACTTACTTGCTGTGGCAGTGTAGCAGCAAGTCTATAATAAAGGTTTGCCAAGCCCTCTCCTTGCTGAGCGTGTCCAGGGCAGTGGGCATCAGGGCAAAACACAATGTCATCACTTCCAAGGCCTCACAACACACCTGCTCGTCTTCGCCGTCTGGTTCCTTGGCTGCATTTGTCTAATTACGCGGGGGAAAAAAACATGAACAAATAAAAAAATGTTCCAAGTCGGGCTAACTAGAATTTACCTTCTCGTATATCTTGCTGATGTCTTCATTAGAACTGAAGACGAGCTGCACTGTGCCGCAGCCTGATGCCCAAACTATTTTCTGTACCGCTCGGATCACACAGATGTCAGGAATCGACTTTGATGTCTGGAAAAAATTCTGACAGTGCCGCAACAAAATCCATTATTACAGAAACCTTTTCTTCTAAAAAAAAAAATCATCATCAAGAACCACTTAAATTAATATGCTGCAAAGTGTTAAGATTTAAGAAAACCGTCGTCAGGGTCCCGACACATTTGAGATTTCAAAACTCCATACACTTTTCCAGATCCTAATTTCCAGACTTCTCTATGAAATTTGTTTTAAATAATTTAATTTAATTAATTTCTGTCCTCAGAGTACTTCACATTGTCTTTTCAAAAAACCTGTGTCAGGTTACTGTGTTTGTTCGTCTAATCTAACAGCTAAGGGTGCTACGCATTAATTTGGAACAGAGTTATGATTTTTTGACAGGAACTACTTGAGACGGCCGAATGGACCGATGGAATTTTCTGAGCCAATCAGAATCAAGTATTCACCAAGACCATGGCATCATACTATGTGCTCTCTAACAAAAACATTGTAGCTGCGTTCTCAAGTGCCTTAAAAAAGAAATGATTTTTTTTCCCTAAACATTCATAATTATTTCTTTAAGAAAACAGAGCTGTTGTAACAAACTTGGAAACATGAATATTTTTCCATTTTCCATACTTTTCCAGACCTGGAAATATATTAAATTAAATTCCCTACTTGTGTAGGAACCCTGCATTGACGTGTGTATGAACCATTATCGTTATTTTTATTCTGACAAAATTATATACCGGTACTGCACATTCCATCTTGAATCATTCAGGGATAAAGATCTGATGCAGAGCCGAGTGTTCCCTTAATTCGTTGGTGCAGTACATGTATCTTTACAAATTACGGTGAGAACTTCAAGGTATCTGTGTATATTCACATTTCAACCCCTCTGCAAAATGCATTCATTTGATTATTTGCAGTTACCTCATCAGAAATCTGCTGTGCCAGGCGGATGGCTACATTGCGCAGCATACATTCTGAGGCAGGATTTGGTATGTTTTGCAGGGCGCTCTGCAGCACCAGAGCCTGATCGTGAGTGGCCTGATTAATCTGTTGTGAATTGGAGAGTGGAGAAATATTATCAGGAAACTCTCAATCAAAGGTTTGGGAACCATTTATGAGTTTTTCTCAATCTGGAGTCTAACCGGGGAAACAGGAATGTTTCCCTCAGCGTTGGGCTGGCAGGCCTCCGCCACAGCTTTCACGTGCCCAAAGCCTACGGCGGTGAGGAGGAGTTTGGCTATTTTCAGCGCGTTGAGGTAAGCCCCGCGCCGCGTCTCCATGTCGGCCGATGGCAGGAAGTTGTTCCGGGTGAGCATGCTCAACACGAGCGGCAAGCCACCGCTCTTCAGGAAGTTGTACTGGAAGTCGCTTGCATCCTCGCTCAGAGTGGCACTGGCTGGCATTAGTAAAGCATACACAACCTGGAACACAGGCAAGAATAGTCGAAAACGGGCAGGGAACCTACGGCCTTGACAACATCAGATCTGGCATGTAGTGCAATTCTGAAAACAAGAAACAATTCTAAAAACACAAAAAAAATAAAATAAATAAAAATAAATTTTAATGCCAAAAATGCTCATAATATATCAAAAACATTCAATATATCTTTGAATATTACAACCCCAATTCCAATGAAGTTGGGACATTGTGTTAAACAAATAAAAACAGAATACAATGATTTGCAAATCATCTTCAACTTATATTTTATTGAATACACTGCAAAGACAAGATATTTAATGTTCAAACTGATAAACTATTGTTTTTAGCAAACAATCATTAACTTTGAATTTTATGGCTGCAACACATTCCAAAAAAGCTGGCACAGGTGGCAAAAAAGACTGAGAAAGTTGAGGAATGCTCATCAAACACTTGTTTGGAACATCCCACAGGTGAACAGGCTCATTGGGAACAGGTGGGTGCCATGATTGGGTAGAAAAGGAGCTTCCCTGAATTGCTCAGTCATTCACAAGCAAAGATGGGGGGGGCGAGGTTAACCTCTTTATGAACAAGTGCGTGAGAACAGTTTAAGGACAATGTTCTTAAACGTACAATTGCAAGGAATTTAGGGATTTCATCATCTACGGTCCATATCATCATCAAAAGGTTCAGAGAATCTGGAGAAATCACTGCATGTAAGCGGCGAGGCCGAAAACCAAAATTGAATGCCCGTGACCTTTGATCCCTCAGGCGGCACAGGATCAAAAACCGACATCAATGTGTAAAGGATATCACCACATGGGCTCAGGAACACTTCAGAAAACCAATGTCAGTAAATACAGTTCGGCGCTACATCCATACATGCAACTTGAAACTCTACTATGCAAAGCGAAAGCCATTTATCAACAACACCCGGAAACGCTGCCGGTTTCTCTGGGCCCGAGCTCATCGAAGATGGACTGTTGCAAAGTGGAAAAGTGTTCTGCGGTCCAACGAGTCCCCATTTCAAATTGTTTTTGGAAATTTTGGACGTCGTGTCCTGCGGGCCAAAGAGGAAAATAACCATCCGGACTGTCATGGACACAAAATTCAAAAGCCAGCATCTGTGATGGTATGGGGCTGTGTTAGTGCCAATGGCAGGGGTAACTTATACATCTGTGAAGGCACCATTAATGCTGAATGGTACATACAGGTTTTGGAGAAACATATGCTGCCATCCAAGCAACGTCGTTTTCATGGACGCCCTGCTTATTTCAGCAAGACAATGCCAAACCACATTCTGCACGTGCTACAACAGCGTGGCTTCGTAGTAAAAGAGTGTGTGTACTAGACTGACCTGACTGCAGTCCAGACCTTTGAAACATTGAAAATGCGTGGCGCATTATGAAGCGTAAAATACGATAACGGAAACCCCGGACTGTTGAACGGCTGAAGCTGTACATCAAGCAAGAATGGGAAAGATTTCCACCTACAAAGCTTCAACAATTCGTGTCCTCAGTTCCCAAACATCTATTGAATGTTGTTAAAAAAAAAAGGTGATGTTACACAGTGGTAAACATGACCCTGTCCCAGCTTTTTTGGAATGTATTGCACCCATAAAATTCTAAGTTAATGATTATTTGCTAAAAACAAAGTTTTTCAGTTTGAACATTAAATGTCTTTGTAGTGTATTCAATTAAATATTGGTTGAACATGATTTGCAAATCATTGTATTCTGTTTTTATTTATGTTTAACATAACGTTCCAACTTGGGATTGGGGTTGTAGATTTGATTTTTTTTATCCATTTAGTATGGCACTTGCAGGACTGATAGCAAAAAAGGTTAAATCAATCAATCAAACCTTTAGTTATATAGCACCTTTCATAATAAAAAAGCAACAAAGTGCTTCAAGACAAAAGAAATGATAAAGGACAAACATTACTCCCACCCACCCGCAGTCTCATGAGCCCCTGCGACACCTGTAAAAGTAGTTACAATTAAAAAAATGTGTTTAAATACATAACATTGGTGTTGAGACACGGGTGAGCACACAGTGGAGTGAAGAAGCAGTCAGCAACAGAAGCTGGAAGCTGACGCCCCCCCCAGTGAGGAAACGAGAGATTGTCCACCTCTGCTCCAAAGCTTCATGTAACGTCAAATCTAGAACACTTGACAAAAACATGTCGTTTTTCTACTGCAGATGGTTTCCCACTTTGGAATAATACCATGGGAAACTACAAAAACATGCTGCATTGAACACACCAGCCCAAAAAGACATGCTACCAACAATTTACTTGTTGGGGACAGATTGATTTTACACTATAGGAGATGGTGGGTAGCAAGAAAACAGATCTGCAGATCAACGAACCAAGAAAACACCTGCAGATAAATGAAGACTGAGGAGTATAATTGTACACAGCTAGCATTAGCATGTGTAGAAATCTGGCTGACCTGGTCATCACAAATAGTATCCCATAGTACTGCTTGCAAAAATATGTCAATGTATGGCGAGCCAAGTAGGTACCGTGCAGTGTATAGCATATGCTTATTAGATGGGGCCTTACCTCAATGAGGTAGAGCACTTGTGAGGGGGAGGGTCCAAAGAAGCGAGAATCCAGTGAAGGGCTGAGGCTGTTCTCCCCGAGCTTGGCATGGTCCAAACACACAGCGCGCAGGTTTTCCACAGTAGTATTATCTGCAGTGGAAAAAAACAAAAGCAATGTAGCAGACAGGCTTTATGCTTACAACTGAAAATGTAGCTTAATAATGAAAGTACCTGGTGGCATGAGTTTCATGAGAACTCTTGCGCCATCTCTAAGGAGGGGCATGTTGAGTTGGCAGCCCAGGTCAGCCACCTGCCACAGGAAGGAGATGTAGCGTAGGTGTAGCGACATGATCTGCAAAATGGAAAAAGTCACTTAGAGAGATGCTCTACAAACACTGACATAACAACACGAACTTGTGATGCAACTCTTCATAAAGTGACCATGTACCAACTTACCACACCAGGAAGACAGCTCTCCACTTCAGGGTTGGGCCCCTCACCGTAATGGTTGCCGTGGTTGCCGGGCGATCCGGTGGAGGAGTCGGAAGAGCTATCTGGGCTGGAGGGCATGTTGGCGCTCACTTGAGTTAGCTTGGCTGTGATCAGCTAAAGAAATAGACGACAAAATTAATAACACTGTTCTATTGGAACATATCGAATCTCCTCATATCGTAGCCACCCCTCTAACAGATTAGGGCTGAATGATTAATCGAATTCGCAATGTGGTGGTATGCAATTTTCAAATTGAAGGTTGGATGGCCATGACCACATAAAAAAGAACAAACTTCTCCTGTGACCATTTCTCTTTGCCTCTCACTCACTCACACACACTTGCACTTCCCCCGTCCGCTCATCCAATCATGCACACCCAACCACTCATCCAATGACAAAGCACTTTCATGCCTTCAGGCCGAGGAAAAACTAAAGAAAACACAGCGCTCCAACTAAACAATAGGAACTAAATGAAAGTTTGCGGTACAATCGCTTTGAAAATGGACACTGAGACTTGAGGAGTAGTACTTCAATTGTCTGGGCCTAGTTTGGATTTGGGGAAAGACACAAGAGTAAGGAACATGTCTTGCCTCCGCATCTACAAAAGCATCACAAGGCCAAATATGACAACTGCATGGCTTAGTAAAAATAAAAATAAAACGACCATTGGTGTGTCAAGTGGGTCAAATCGCATTGACATGTTTCAGAGTACATTTTATGACTAATATCTGTGATGCTACTGACTGGAGTTTTTTTTTTTTTTTTTTAAATATATGTATATTTTATTTATCTAGCTATTTATAGACTGTCTAGCTAAGTTCAGTGCTTAAGACGTGCAGTCCACATGCTTATGTTTCATGAAACATGAAAAGTTGAAAGAATTGTTTGCATTGTTGTTGTAATCTGACTTCTATACTTTTGTCTGCACCACATTTGTTTGGATGATGATCTTCCTTTATGTGGTGACCGCAATCGGCGCTCTTGTAGACTGACATGATCGCCTCACAATGTCGTGTGGGTCCACGGTTCAGTTCCAGGTAGCAACACGACTTCCGCCCAGACTGCTTCAGTTTTTGCCATTTTGCTCTACTTCTCTTTAATAACCTTAACCTTTTTAGAAGGTTGCCTTTTTGCAGCAGGGCTCAGTCCTTAACCCCGCGAATAGCCAGGGGTTCACTCACTATATGTGATAGAATCTGGTGCTTTGAAAAGTACGATTCTGCATTCATTATAAGGACAGTGATTCCCAACCTGGTGCCGTGAGAGATCATCACGGGTGCCACAGGAAATTATCCAAGTTCACCTTCGATAAAAATTACACAGCGCTCTATTCTTTGTGTGAAAACTAGCAAAATCAGATCAGTGGTGTATCAAATAATTGTTTTCCCCACAGTAGATGGCAGATGGTGCAGCTAACCTGTTGCCACCCATACAACTGAACAATTCCTGACTTCCTGCGAGTACATGGGCTTTATGTTGAATTAAACAGGCCCAGATTTCACAGTCAGTCAACTTGTGAGGAAATTCCGATGAGATCATTATTTCAGTATTGATATTTTCGGTGCCATTTTTCTAATGTAAAACGGGTGCCTGGCTCAATGAAGGCTGAGGAAAAACTGTCCTAGGAAATGCCGATTATGTCAAAATCCATCCAGAGAGGCAACATAAGACAGAAAGATGAAAAGGTGACAGTTACTGTTTTGTCCTTCAAGTTGAGCTGTCCAATCAGCTTTCGATCATCAGCGGGGTCGACCACCTCGCCTCCGATGAAGAGTTCGATCTTGGTGTGCGCGGCGTTTGCTTTGATGCGGTTTAGGATGCCGCGGCGCACTGAGCCAATTGTGTCGTTGGTGTGCGACCAGATGTCCAGGTCGTCCACCTGGCGCCCCTGGTTGGGGAAGCGCACTATCAACGTGATATGCTTTCCCCGGAATGCCCTGAAAGAGAAAGGAAAACATTTAGAAATGTAGTCTCTGAAAAATAACGTACACGGAAAATAATGAAGAGCTGAGGCTTGTAATTTCACCTCGACATGGGCAGGATGGTCCTCTCCTCGTGGTAGTCGCTGTCACACTCATTGATGTACTCCTTGAGCACAGTGAGAACTCTCACCATGCGGATTGCCTCCTGGCGGGCACAGTTGATGCTATCTTTGTCTCCATCCAAAACGCATAGGGTGTCGTAGGACGCCTTCAGACGGTCAAAACATGACTGGATAAAATCTTCATGGATTTCCACCTGTGACCATGTCATAATGTCAGGGACATTGCCATTTCAGAAGATAATTAGTTGACCTCTAACCTGAAAAATTGCATGTTCAGAGCTCTATAGTGTACCTGGTTGACTTGTAACTTTGGTCCAAGATTGGTGTAGATCTCTTTCAGCAGGTCTATGGCTCTGCTGGCAATATCATCACTTCCTTGAATTACCACCTGAGACAAAATTAATTAAATATAATAAATGATATAATACATGTCTTCTTGAAAGGAGGAATGAATATGCCCGAATACAACTTGAAGACTACTACGATGAACTGTCATAATGCACGACACCAGCATATCCCGCAAGCCTTATTGCAGAGGTGGGAGTTAAGTTGCATATAATATGTGCGCGTCACAAGTAAGTCTTCAGTCTGGCTGCTGGTGGGGGCGGTGGGGCCCCGCTGTTGCTCCTCGGCCCTGCTTCTTCCTCTTCTCTCTGTTCCTTGCCTCCCGCTGCGGTCGCCTCTTCCCCCTCGCTAGTTGCATGGCGGTGCATCCTGCTCCCGGTTGGTTGATCCTGCTTGGTGTTGGGGCTGACCTCTCATGGCCTGCGGCTGCTCCTTGGGTTCCCCCCCCTTATCGTTCCCTTGTCAGGTGCCCCTATTCTCCCTGCTTTCCAACAAACAAGGGACACTCTCCCGTCCTCGGGCTGGGCGGGGACTGGCTGCATCGCGAGCCCTGCGGGTTGGGGGGGGTCTGGCTCTCCTGGGGATGGAAGGGGGTAGCGTGGCGTGTGGGGAGGTTGTCTGGGCGGGTGGCATTGGTTCCCTGCAGCCCCCACTGGGTGGCCAGTTGTTGGGGCACCTCGGTGGGGCCGGTGGACTGCTCTAGGTCCCTCGGTGTGGGACGTGTCCTGTCCGTCGGGCCGCTCTCGGGTGGACCCCTGGGCCCGATCCCGCCCCTTGATTGATTGGGTGGGGGCCCACAGTAATTAGAAGACACTTCTGTCAGTCTTTGTGCATGTAAAACGGTGTCAATTCACTTGCATGTATCCGCAGGCACACACCCCGAGGACTCGTTCATTGGTATGGGGTCACGCACTTACTGCGACAAATAACTCATGAATATGCAAATTGCTTGTGTATCCCCTCATTTATACTCTCGTCCTGTAGACTTTTTATAATTTCCATAATTAATCCCACCATGGGTTCACGGCCCTTGTCCTGCATGCTTCTTCTCCGGTCCTTGTCCTGTTCTATCTTGTCCTGTCCTTCCCTCACAGGGTGGCGCACTACAGCCCCATGCAACACTCATATTTGTTTCATTGTTGTACAACCCCAATTCCAATGAAGTTGGAATGGTGTGTTAAACAAACAAAAACAAAATACAATGATTTTCAAATCATGTTCAACATGTATTTAATTGAATACACTACAAAGACAAGATATTTAATGTTCAAACTGATAAACATTGTTTTCAGCAAATAATCATTAACTTTGAATTTTATGGCTCCAACACGTTCCAAAAAAGCTGGGACAGGTGGCAAAAAAGACGGAGAAAGTTGAGGAATGCTCATTCAACACCTGTTTTGAACATCCCACAGGTGAACAGGCTCATTGGGAACAGGTGGGTGCCATGATTGGGTAGAAAAGGAGCTTCCCTGAATTGCTCAGTCATTCACAAGCAAAGATGGGGCGAGGTTCACCTCTTTGTGAACAAGTGTGTGAGAAAATAGTCGAACAGTTTAAGGAAAATGTTTCTCAACGTACAACTGCAAGCAATTTAGGGATTTCATCATCTACGGTCCATATCATTAAAAGGTTCAGAGAATCTGGAGAAATCACTGCATGTAAGCGGCAAGGCCGAAAACCAACATTAAATTCCCGTGACCTTCCCTCAGGCGTCACTGCATCAAAAACCGACATCAATGTGTAAAGGATATCACCGCTCGGGCTCAGGAACACTTCAGAAAACCAATGTCAGTAAATACAGTTCGGCGCTACATCCGTAAGTGCAACTTATGGACGCAAAGTTCATAAGCCAGCATCTGTAATGGTATTGGGCTGTGTTGGTGCCAATGGCATGGGTAACTTACACATCTGTGAAGGCACCATTCATGCTGAAAGGTACATGCAGGTTTTGGAGAAACATATGCTGCCATCCAAGCAAAGTCTTTTTCATGGACGCCCCTGCTTATTTCAGCATGACATTGCCAAACCACATTCTGCACGTGTTACAACAGTGTGGCTGGGTAGTAAAAGAGTGTGAGTACTAGACTGGCCTGACTGCAGTCCAGACCTGTCTCCCATTGAAAATGCGTGGCGCATTATGAAGCGTAAAATACGACAACGGAAACCCCGGACTGTTGAACGGCTGAAGCTGTACATCAAGCAAGAATGGGAAAGAATTCCACCTGCAAAGCTTCAACAATTGGTGTCCTCAGTTCCAAAACGTTTATTGAATGATGTTAAAAGAAAAGTTGATTTAACACAGTGGTAAACATGACCCTGTCCCAGCTTTTTTGGAATGTGTTGCGGCCATAAAATTCTAAGTTAATGATTATTTGCTAAAAAAGTTGATCAGTTTGAACATTAAATGTCTTTGTAATGTATTCAATTAACAAGGTTGAACATGATTTGCAAATCACTGTATTCTGCTTTTATTTATGTTTAACACAATGTACCAACTTTATTGGAATTGGGGTTGTAGATTGGATTTTTTTTATCCATTTAGTATGGCACTTGCAGGACTGATAGCAAAAAAAGGTTAAATCAATCAATCAAACGTTTATTTATATAGCAAGTTAATGATTGGCTAAAACAAAGTTTATCAGGTTGAACATTAAACATTACATTAAATATCTTGTCTTTTGTAGTGTATTCATTTAAATATAGGTTGAACATGATTTGGAAATCATTGTATTCTGTTGTATTTATGTTTAACACAACGTCCCAACTTCATTGGAATTGGGGTTGTAGATAATGTAAGGATTTACTTCTCTCATCCTGTTTAGGATTAGTGCTTTGTCTTCGTTTCTCTCTCCCTTCTAGAAACTTCCAGTTGTGTTTGACTGCAAGTCTGATTCTCAATAAACATCAATTATAATACTAAGAAACCACAGCGGAAGCTTAAGAACTCCACTTTGACACAGTTCCGGCATAAAAGGGATACAGATTTTCCATTCTGCTTGACCTAACAGCGAACAGGACAAAAAAAACAAAAACAAGTCTTCAAGTCTTAACCCTCAAGTTTCAAGCAAGTCCCAAAAAACAAAACAAGCAAGTTGAGTCCAAGCCAGTCCAGGGATCACTTGGGTTAAAAAAGTCCCAAATAATACAATCTCGTCACAACATATATTGGAGTGCTAAATCATAACAAAATGTATCCAACTAAAAAAGTTAAATGAACCACAATTGAGAAAATGAAATAAAATGCAAGCATTTAGAAAAATAAGTTTTTTCTAAGGTTTGCATGCATGCTTACAGCTACCGATGTATGTAACACTGTTACTGTCATGATAAATATTGAAATACGTACGGGAGTACACATTTATATCAGATTTAAAAATCACCTGTTTTTTTGGTGCCTCTGCTTCCTCAAATATATTCCTTTGCATGTTTAAATAGGTGAATGAGAGGCATTAACTTTTTAGTTCGTTGTGCAATTGATTTGGATTAGTTTATGGGCAGATCTTCCACGTGATGGACATGCTGATGTATCAGAGTAATGAGTCAAACCCACTCGAGGCGGCGTCCAAGCTGACATTTACATCGCATCGTTTTTTGTGTGTTCCCAAACCAATCTACATATAGTCTTTATTGTCTTCTCAATTAAACATAACCAACATGAAGTTGAGTTTGACCAATTATATGGATACTATTTTACTGAGTTTTTAAATTTGTGCGTCACAGCTTTAAGAGCGCCAGTTAACAATTGGCCGTAACAGTCATGATTAGTCATGTGGATGACGAAGCAGAAGAACACAAAATGCGCACTTCTCACCCTCCACAGGTAGTCTAGGCCTATGAGTTCCAGGTCGTCCATCATGTAGGCCCTACGTTTGGCCACCAGTTTCCCCTCCCTGCAGTTGACAGCCTTGAAGAACCTCTCAAAGCACTTCATGCCATTCTCCGTCAACAGGGACGGGTCCAGCTGCAGGACATTATTCTCAAAGAAGTCCTTGTTGATGTCTGGGTCCAGGTCAGGTTCGTCCCCCATCAGTTTGGAGTACCTGCGATGCGGCATTTAGGATGATGTTCAGCACACTTGTGCGTGGTAGACAAAACTTCTGGAATCAAAGTGAACCATTAACAGCGTTCCTTCACATTTGAGATTTAAAAAAATCCATACTTTTTCCAGACCCTTATTTTTAGACTTCTCTAGAGTAAATAGATTTGTTGTCGTCAAAATATAAAGTTTTACTAAAACAATTTTCCCTTGCAACGCCTGAGGGCTTGACTATGAAGTCTCATTGTAATCCCATAACTTTCTAAGAAATGCAAACACGATTAAATACTCCAGCAAATAATTATCTAGATTGACAATATTAAATAACAACCACACGCATGATGAGAAAATCTGTTTTAATTATTACACATATGCAGTGGGGCAAAAAAGGTATTTAGTCAGCAATTGTGCAACCAATTGTGATTTTTAAAGAATTTATTAGCAAATTACGGTGGAAAATAAATATTTGGTCAATAACAAAGTTTCATCTCAATACTTTGTTATATACCCTTTGTTGGCAATGACAGAGGTCAAACCTTTTCTGTAAGTCCTCACAAGGTTTTCACACACTGTTGCTGGTATTTTGGCCCATTCCTCCATGCACATCTCCTGTAGAGCAGTGATGTTTTGGGGCTGTTGCTGGGCAACACAGACTTTCTACTCCCTCCAAAGATCTTCTATGGGGTTGAGATCTGGAGACTGGTTAGGCCACTCCAGTACCTTGAAATGCTTCTTACGAAGCCACTCCTTCGTTGACCGGGCAGCGTGTTTGGGATCATTGTCATGCTGAAAGACCCAGCCACATTTCATCTTAATGCCCTTGCTGATGGAAGGAGGTTTTCACTCAAAATCTCACGATAGATGGCCCCATTCATTCTTTCCTTTACACGGATCAGTCATCCTGATCCCTTTGCATAAAAACAGCCCCAAAGCATGATGTTTCTACCCCCATGCTTCACAGCAGGTATGGTGTTCTTTGGATACAACTCAGGATTCTTTCTCCTCCAAACACGACAAGTTGCGTTTTTAGCAAAAAGTTCTATTTTGGTTTTATCTGACCATATGACATTCTCCCAATCCTCTTCTGGATCATCCAAATGCTCTCTAGCAAACTTCAGATGGGCCTAGACATGTACTGGCTTAAGCAGGGGGACACGTGTGGCACTGCAGGATTTGCGTCCCTGGCGGCGTAGTGAGTTACTGATGGTAGCCTTTGTCCCAGCTCTCTGCAGGTCATTCAGTAGGCCTCCCGATTGGTTCTGGGATTTTTGCTCACCGTTGTTGTGATCATTTTGACCCCACGGGGTGAGATCTTGCGTGGAGCCCCGGATCGAGGGAGATTATCAGTGGTCTTGTATGTCTTCCATTTTCTAATAACTGCTCCCACAGTAGATTTCTTCACACCAAGCTGCTTACCTATTGTAGATTCAGTCTTCCCAGACTGGAGCAGGTCTACAATTTTGTTTCTGGTGTCCTTTGACAGCTCTTTGGTCTTGGCCATAGTGGAGTTTGGAGTTTGAGGTTGTGTACAGGTGTCTTTTATACTGACAACGAGTACAAACTGGTGCCATTAGTACAGGTAATGAGTTGAGGACAGAGGAGCCTCTCAAAGAACTTACAGATATGTGAGAGCCAGAAATCTTGCTTGTTTGTAGGTGACCAAATATTTTTTTACACCATAATTTGCTAATAAATTCTTTAAAAATCAGACTGTGATTTTCTGGATTTTTTCCCCTCATTTTGTCTTTTGTATACCTATGATGAAAATTAAAGGCCTCTTTTATCTTTTTAAGTGAAAGAACTTGCACAATTGGTGGCTGACAAAATACTTTTTTGCCTTACTGTATTTTTGCCTTACTGTAAGGGTGTCGATGGAATTTGCTGAGCCAATGAGAATCAAGTATTCACCAAGACCATGGTATAATACTGTGTGCTCTCTCACAAACGTAGCTCTGCTTCAAGTGCCTTAAAAACATGGATCATTTTAATTTGTTTTAGATATAATTTTTGGTTTTAGAAAACAGAGCTCTTGTAACAGTCTTGGAAACATGAATAGTTTTCCATATACTTCTATACTTTTCCAGACCTGGAAATGTATGAAATAAAATTCCATACTTTTCCACACTTTCCATACTTCGTAGAAACCCTGACAGTACCATTTGAAGCAGGCCTCGCGGTCACAGAGGAAGACTGCAGTCTCGGCCAGACACTTCCAGATCTGCTTGGCCTGGGGGGCACAGAGCCACAGCTGGCCATCTTTAAGAAGGAACCTGAAAAGAACAAAAATATTTAATTGGTACCGGCAACTGGAAGTGACACCACTCTCCTTCGACTAGCTTTTTTATTTCAGTGTCATTTAAAACCCCAATTCCAATGAAGTTGGGACGTTGTGTTAAACAAAAACAGAATACAATGATTTGCAAATCATGTTCAACCTATATTTAATTGAATACACTACAAAGACAAGCTGTTTAATGTTCAACCTGATAAAATTTGTTGTTTTTAGCAAATAATCATGAACTTAAAAGTTTATGGCTGCAACATGTTCCAAAAAAGCTGGGACAGGGTCATGGTTACCACTGTGTTACATCACCCTTTCTTTGAACAACATTCAATAAACATTTGGGAACTGAGGACACTCATTGTTGAAGCTTTGTAGGTGGAAATCTTTCCCATTCTTGCTTGATGTACAGCTTCAGCTGTTCAACGGTCCGGGGTCTCCGTTGTCGTATTTTACGCTTCATAATGCGCCACACATTTTCAATGGGAGACAAGTCTGGACTGCAGGCGGGCCAGTCAAGAACCCGCAATCTTTTACTACGAAGCCACGTGCAGTAACACGTGCAGAATGTGGTTTGGCATTGTCTTGCTGAAATAAGCAGGGGCATCCATGAAAAAGACTTTGCTTGAATGGCAGCATATGTTTCTCCAAAACCTGTATGTACCTTTCAGCATTAATGGTGCCTTCATGTGTATGTTACCCATGCCATTGGCACTAACACAGCCCCATATCATCACAGATGCTGGATTTTCAACTTTGCGTCCATCACAGCCCGGATGGTTCTTTTCCTCTTTGGCCCGCAGGACACGACATCCACAATTTCCAAATACAATTTGAAATGTGGACTCGTCGGACCACAGAACACTTTTTCACTTTTCGTCAGTCCATCTTAGATGAGCTCAGGCCCAGAGAAGCCGGTGGCGTTTCTGGGTGGTGTTGTTAAATGGCTTTCGCTTTGCATAGTAGAGTTTCAAGTTGCATGTACGGATGTAGTCCCAAACTGTTTTTACTGACATTGGTTTTCTGAAGTGTTCCTAAGCCCATGCTTTACACATTGATATAGTTTTTTGTTGCAGTGCCGCCTGAGGGATCGAAGGTCACGGGCATTCAATGTTGGTTTTCGGTCTTGCCGCTTACATGCAGTGATTTCTCCAGATTCTCTGAACCTTTTGATGATATTATGGACCATAGATGATGAAATCCCTAAATTCCTTGCAATTGTACGTTGAGGAACATTGTCTTTAAACTGTTCGACTATTTTCTTACGCACTTGTTCACAAAGAGGTTAACCTCGCCCCCCACATCTTTGCTTGTGAATGACTGAGCAATTCAGGGAAGCTCCTTTTCTACCCAATCATGGCACCCACCTGTTCCTGTGGGATATTCCAAACATGTGTTTGATGTGCATTCCTCAACTTTCTCAGTCTTTTTTGCCACCCGTCCCAGCTTTTTTGGAACGTGTTGCAGCCCTCAAATTCCAAGTTCATGATTATTTGCTAAAAACGATAAAGTTTATCAGTTTGAACATTAAATATCTTGTCTTGTGTATTCAATTAAATATAGGCTGAACATGTTTGCAAATCATTGTATTTTGTTTTTATTTATGTTAAACAACGTCCCAACTTCATTGGAATTGGGGTTGTAGTACCTCAGGAAGTTAAGTCGTTCCTGCACTTCCTGGACGTGGCTGTAGCGGCTTCCTGGTCGGACTATTTGAGGGTCAAACTCTGGCTGTTCTTCTGTGATCATTAAAAAAAAATTATCAGTCTGACTGATTACTCACTCTACTCCGTATTTATCTCTCAAATGTATACCTTTGGAGAACTGCCGCATCGTCTCCATGTAGGCTGACAGGTTCTCAGCCACCAGCGTGACCAGGGCATGGTTGTTTTGCAGCTGATTGATAAGGTCATGGCGGTAAAACACGTGTGGATTCCTCTGGGTTTGACTAAAAAGTCAACAGCAACAAAGAGTAAGTAACATAGAACATGGTAGGGGTAGGACAGAAACATTGAGCAATCAAGCGAGAAACTGAAAATCCGTTCGAGGAGGTGGCCGACAAATTGACTAGTTTCTCATTTGTTTTCATCAATGCCACAGAGCAAGAAGATTTTGGAGCATTTCTTGGTAACAATATTCGCGAACATGCTAGAGACCAACTTAAGCTCAACTTTTAAATTCAGGAAATACCCCATTTCCACAAATAACGGTGATCCCCTGATAATACACCGCGCCCCAACTAGAGGCCATGTGCTTCATCCACTGAAGACACAAACGCCTCCTCAAAAGTGACCATTTTCCGATTAGAAAAAAAGCGGAGTAAGTGCAATTATCTCCGTGTCAATACTATTGTTCACCCACGGACAAAGAGTGAACTGGTAAACCAATTGGAACTTTGTTGCTAACTAACACAGCAGCGCCTACCGAGGCACATGAACTGTCTCTCAGATTAAAGAGTGGAGTCTTACCACGTTGTAAACGATCATTTTATGATGAAGACAATGATAAGAGTTTGACTACATTCTGATATCTGATCACTCCACAATGTTGCGTACGTCCATGAATAGTTCAGTGGCGCTACACACTCATATGTTCTGCCAGTCAGCACCTGTTGCTGTTTTAGTGCATTTTCTCACCCCAAGACAGAGAACCCTCACATATTTGTGGTTCAGCATTCACAAATTTGAATATTTGTGGATTCTTTTGGGAATCTATCCTCCATAATTTGAGGAAAATCTCAGCTATTGGTCGTTTATATGCTAGGACCAAAGCAATAAAAGGTATTATTTTGGCACCAGCTGGTGGAATCTTGGTGTCGTTACGTTCAATTCACTGATAGTGTTATTGAATCTGTGTTTCAGATGTACAGTTTTGCTGGCGGTCCTTGAATGCACCTCTTCAGTTAGGTCAAAAGTGAAATTTAAAGTATGCTTCTGCTTCTTTCCCGATGCAGCTACTAATAATAGCCTGTGTCGTTTACCTTGCCTTTACTAATGTGTATTTTGGTGCGTAAATGCAAAAACATGAGTGAAATGACTATGTAAAGCGCTAATGTGCATATGTTTGCCCAAGTGTGACTTCACTTCAGTTTGTGCTCGCATTATTTAGGCCAGTAAGCTATCTAATACTATTGATGTGTCTCATGTGAAGGTGATTTGTGTTGAATAAATAGATTCTAATATGTCACTAACATAGTTTAAAATGCATTTGTATATATAAAGGCCTCCTCTTAATTTGCAGTTAATTAAATAAAGAGCTCTGGCCACTATTCATGAGAATAGGGTATTAATCATTAAGGCAAAAACGTTTAAATATTAAAAGCATGATTCTAGACAACTCCTCCAAATAAATGGGAACGTGCAATAAAAAAAATTTCAAAACAAAACGTGAACCGGCTTTTGAATGACATTGACGCTAGAAGAAAAAAAAAAAATTGGATAGATACAATGTCTAGTTCATGTTGCGATCCCGAATACTGTTAGAAACGCAAAACTTTTTTCAACATTATCAACTGTCTGCAACCTGTGTTCTGCTGCGGCAGATAGATCAATCATTATGAGGCAGTGAGTACTGTAAAACACTGAATTAAATGAGTACAAGGCAAGAAGAAACATCTCTTGATATTTAGTTGCTGGCATCAGGAGGTGTGGAGCTCCATCTCAAATCACCCTGCGTCATTCAATCTCAAGATGTCTAGAATTGGGGTGTTTGTTTTGATGCATGTGATTAACAGTGGACAAAGGGTTAAGATCGGTGAAAGCTCAGCTATAACCAAGTTACACGGGTATACTTCTATGTCTCTCTAAAGTTGTAAAAGATAATGTGTTTCAAGGGACATACATTTGCCGATTGGAATAAAAGTATCTGTACCATTATACATACATTTGGGAGTTCAAACATAAAATAGTTAATATGGCGATTTGAGATGGAACCGAAGAGATACTTGGCAAAAGCGGATTCATGGCAGAAATGTCCACTGTAAAAGTATATGTCATGAACATGTCAAAGAGAAAAGCTGAGATGTTTGACAAATGGAGAAGCAGGTAGAACCCTGGGACTGGCACTCAACTTACCCCACTAAGTTCATTTGCATGTTAATTCGCATTTTCTTTCTGAAAAACAACAGGCATGCAGACTACAAATTTTCTATAAGGAACTGGACTACAAGCATTACAGCTAAGGACTCTGCAATGAACATCTGACTGGAAAGCCAAGTTTGCTTGTTTGTGCTTATGTGTTAACTGCGGAATATGTTGGCCATGAGCTAACCTTAAGTTCTGTGGAGCTTCTCCAAAAAGGCTACATATTTCTCGGATTTGCTTCAAGGCAGGAATCACCCATTTGTCATTGGTTCGCAGCTCCTCTATGAAGCGATCAATCCACTGGATCTTCTGAGTGTCTCTGTCCTATAAATAAATGCAAATCGAACAAACACTGTCAGTACATAACCTCAATAGACAGATTGCCCTTTTATATACTGGCCCAGGTCTGTATTTAATAATTATAAATCAAATTTGTAAAGCGTTTTTCTCAATACTCAAAGATGTCTTACATGTTTACAATAATTAATGCCCAATATTGACTCCGCTATATAAGTGCAGTACATTTATCATTTACCATAACAGTTAATGCTAACAGTAAAGTGAAGTGCGACTAGAAGGCTGGTCAGATGTTGTATCAGGTGGGATTTGAATTGACATCAATGAGGTTTATCAGTGTTTCGGATGTCAAGAGAACAGAGGCGATGAGCGGCGATGGTATGAGGTGAGGTTGTTCAGTGCTTTGTTGGTGATCAGGAGGATCTTGATGCATTGCTCCTTGGGGCACCAGGACAGATGGAGGATGGGAGGGATGTGTTTTGAAGTGGGAGTGGGTGAGCAACCAGGCAGATGAGTTTCAGACAACAGAGGAAGGTAGCCATAGAAGCAGGGGTGTCAAACTAATTTTGGTCACAGGCCACATTGTTTGTACGGTTTCCCTCAAAGGGCCGTTAAGACTGTGAAACCATATAAATGTTTTATCACCTCATCATATTATTAAATATACACAACAAATAGATGGATAACTCATTTTGAAATCAGTATAAGGGGTTTGGTATCCCAAAAGATGACTGGAATAGCTCGTTATTATTCACTACATGTGAAAATTCTAGTATAAAAGTACACCGCCAAAATTGACTCCAAACAAATCAGGTAAACACATTCTTTTGTACAATGCACACCTGTCACTTTCGATCCATTGATAGATTTATATGCAATGTGTGTTAGTGGTCACCCCCTCCTACTCTGTTTGACTTAAGTCTGATCATTATTATCTTAAATACTACGGTTTGCTTATTCTTTAGTAATATGTCTATTGCTATGGCACACCCTAGAGTTTAGCGTTAACACTGCAGCTATAGAAGTATTTTCCATCACCTTGCACAACATCATACGGTCTTGTGTGCTTTTGTTCGCATATTAAGTACAAAAGTCCTGTTTTTGTTTTAATTCCTCATTAGAAAAAAGAAAAAAAAAGTTTTTCCTCATTTTTTTGAGATTGTAGGGTGAAAGCTGCAGCTGGCTACTAGTGTGGACTGACAATGGGCAAATGTAATGCCAGTATTTGGAGGGTAACAGCCCATGTTAGATGCATAGAGGAAAAAAAAAAAAACTATGAACTAGTTCATTTTTGGAACAAAGAACTGAACTTTGAACTAGTTTGCATAGAAAATAAACCTTCCCAACAGTGATCCTGTATTAAAAAAAATTAATAAAAAATTTGCAATGATACTGGCAGGCCAGTCAAGTTCATCCATACAGGGGTAATCCCCAAACTGTTTGACTGTCCAAAATCTCTTGGTATGCTAAGGCGTTCAGTGTTCCTTTCACTGGAACTCAGGAGCTAATATTTTGGACATTTTCAACTTTGTGGGAGCAGTTTGGAGATGACCCCTTCCTGTTCGAGCAGGACTGTGCATAAGTACACAAATCAAGGTTCATAAAGACATGGATGGAAGAGTTTGATGTGGAGGAACTTGACTGGCCTGCACAATCCTGACCTCAACGCTATAGCACACTTTTGGATGAATTAGAGGGGAGACAGAGCCTGGCCTTCTCGTCCAACATAAGTGTGTAACCTCAGAAATGTCCTTCTGGAAAAATTGTCAAATTTCCATAAACACACTCCTAAACTTCGCGGAACTCGTGGAGGTTAAGATGTTATAACTGCAGACTTCGGACTGATATCATATTAAACCGTATGGAGTAAGAATGAGATGTCACTTCAATTTATATCTGAGTCAAGGCAGATGAGCGAATACTTTTGGCAATATAGTGTATACACAGATACAAACACACTATTTTTAATGCAACATTTCACACTAATCAAGAAAGAAACCTTAAAAACATACCTGTGAGCAGCTGTAATCTAGTATTTTGATGTGAGCGCTAAGAGCTTGATCCATTATATCAACCGGCACGTCGTCACTGTGGGCCAGGTTCCACAGCAGATTGAGAACCTTGTGGGCCATCACACCGTCCTTGTCATCTTCAGCTAGGCGGCGGATAAGCTCCAGCAGTTTCTCTCGCTGCTTCTTGCTGGCGTTCGTCCAACTTGCCTGCACCAGAAAAACAGTTATTGTTTGTTGGGGGTATCCACTGCATTAACAGCAGAACAACACTTCAATTAATAGAAAAAAAGAATACAATTACAAAATAAAAAATATTCTTAAATCAATTTAAAAAAACAACAACAACACAACCACATCTAACTCACCTTGAAACAGTCAAATAGATGATCCAGCTGCTCAGGTGAGAAATCCCATGCTAGCTTAGCCAGGAGGTCGTGGACATTTTTCACAATGGCCTCATGTTTGCCCGCCTACACAGAGGGAGAAAACTCATTGTTATAAATACTGAACACAGATTTATAAAACCATTGCAAAACAAAAACAAAAATAAAAAAATAGTCACCCTTCAGCCATACAGTTCAGAATTTGTTCCACAACAATGGGTACAAAACTCTTGTCACAAATTATGTCAATCTCATGAGAATGAGGCTACCAAATAGTTCAGCAATCATCAAAGGACTAACGCTGAATAAAATGTACATTACATACATGTAAAGTGGTGCAAATTAATTGGGCAAGATTAGCTGCTAACACTAGCTGCTAGCTGGCCTCAGACTGCCACGCTGCTGTACAAGTCATTTTTACAGGTGTGTCACCGTTCTTCACAGGGGTGTCCTAACTTTTTCTTCCAAGGGCCGCATCCAGAAAACTTCACCGTCATTTAACATGGCAATTTACATTGCTTTTTATATATATAGTAAACAGAGATGTGATAAAGCAAAAAGTCAAGGACTTATCAGAATCAGAATAATCTTTATTTGCCAAGTATGTCCAAAAAAAACACACAAGGAATTTGTCTCCGGTAGTTGGAGCCGCTGTAATCAGAATCAGAATCATCTTTATTTGCCAAGTATGTCCAAAACACACGAGGAATTTGTCTCCGGTAGTTGGAGCCGCTCTAGTACAACAGACAGTCAATTTACAGAGCACTTTGGAGACAAAGACATTGACAAAAAACAATTGTGCAAAACGATGCAGAGTCCTCTAGCACTTAGAGCAGTTCGAATGACTGATATTGCAATAGTCCAGTGCAATGACCATTGTGCAAGGGGTGCCGAGACTTCAAGGAGTGTATGCAGTTTAAAGTGACGAGTAGTGCGATCATCTGGAACAATGTTGATTGTGCAAATGTTGCAGATACTCCTCAATCAGTGTGCAAATGGTGCAGATGCTACTCTGGCATGAGAGGCCAGTATTGGTCAACAACAGATATGCAAATAGTGCAGCGTGGCGAGATTACTACAGTGAGTTTCACGAGTAAGGAGTCTGGGGGGCACAGAGCACCAGCAGAACCACATCTCTACATTCAAACCTAAACAATCAATCTGTACTAAAATGACCTTGACACACAAGAGTCGTAAGGAGGTTCCTCAAGTTTTAAAGTGTGTATGAATCCAAAATACAGTGGGTAGGGAAAGTATTCAGACCCTCTTAAATTTTTCACTCTTTGTTATATTGCAGCCATTTGCTAAAATCATTTAAGTTCATTTGTTTCCTCAATGCAAACACAGCTCCCCATATTGACAGAAAAAAAATTAATTGTTGAAACTTTTGCAGATTTATTAAAAAAGAAAAACTGAAATATGACACAGCCATAAGTATTCAGATCCTTCGCTGTGACACTCATTTAACTTGGGAGCTGTCCATTTCTTCTGATCATCCTTCAAATGGTTCTACACCTACATTGGAGTCCAACAGTGTTTGATTGTACTTGATTAGGAAAGCCACACACCAGTCTACATAAGACATTACAGCTCACAGTGCACGTCAGAGCAAATGAGAATCATGAGGTCAAAGGAACTGCCTGTAGAGCTCAGAAACAGAATTGTGGCAAGGCTACAATAAACATTCTACACTAAGAGCACAGTGGCCTCCACTCCTCCTTAAATGGAAAACGTTTGAGAAAAACTGAGCAATCGGGGGAGAAGAGCCTCGGTGAGAGAGGTAAAGAAGAACCCAAAGATCACTGTGGCTGAGCTCCAGAGATGCAGTCTGGAGATGGGAGAAAGTTCTAAAAAGTCAACCATCACTCCACCAGTCAGGGCTTTACGGCAGAGCGGCCCGAAGGAAGCCTCTCCTCAGTGCAAGACACAAAGCCTGCATGGAGTTTGTTAAAAAACACCACACAACAACTCTGTGACTGTTGTTGAATGGCCCAGCCAGAGCCCTGACTTAAACCCAATTGAGCAAGTCTGGAAAGACCTGAAAATGGCTGTTAACGAACATTCACCATCCAACCTGACAGAATTGGAGAGGATCTGCAAGGAGGAATGGAAGAGGATCCCCAAATCCAGGTGTGAAGAACATCATTCCCAAAGACTCATGGCTGTATTAGCTCAAAAGGGTGCTTCTACTAAATACTGAGCAAAGGGTCTGAATACTTATGGCTGTGTGATATTTCAGTTTTTCTTTAATAAATTGCAAAAATGTCAACAATTCAGTTTTTTTCTGTCAATATGGGGTTCTGTGTGTAAATTAATGAGAAAGAAAATGAACTTAAATGATTTTGAACGAGTGGAGGACAGAGGAGCCTCTTAAAGAAGAGCCAGAAATCCCGTTTGTAGGTTTTTTTCTCATTTTGTTTCTCATAGAGGAGGTATACCTAAGATGAAAATTACAGGTCTCTCTCATCTTTTTAAGTCAGGGAACTTACACAATGGGTGGCTGACGAACTTTTTTGCACCACTGTCATATTGGAATGAAAGTGCAGGCTACACCTTTTTCATAACCTCTAGGTGGCAGCATACATTTATAAAAGGTGAATGTTTTTTTTCCATTTCCCCCTATACCCATGTATAATGTGCATTATTGATTTTTTACAATGTTTGGGGGGGGAAATGCTCATGTATTATGGTAATTATGGTACATGTATGTATTCGCAACCATAAAGATGATTCTAGCTACACAACAAAATAAATGACTTAAATTGCTTTAAGCTGGTTGGACACAACTGGACGCCAACATTTTAAGTTGGGAAACTGTAAAAATATAAGAACTTGTGAATGGGGCCAATACTTTTTCACAGCACTGTATCCTTATTCCTATAAGAGGTTTTCCAAAATGAAGTCCTTATTATCCTTATGAATCACACTTCATCCTTAAAATGTACTACTGTTCAATGGACTTAAAGTTTTTGCGGAATAAAAACAATTCTGCAAGGAAGAGTGGGCCAAAATATCTCTACAGAGATGTCAAAGACTCAATGCCAGTCATAGAAAACGCTTTATTTCAGTTGTTGCTGTTGAGGATGGACCAACCAGTTCTTCGGTTTAGAGGGGCCATTACTTTTTCCACACAGGGACCAGGTAACTGAATACTTTTCTTTTTCCCTTAATAAATGAAATCATTTAGAAACAGCGGCACGGTGGACGACTGGTTAGAGAGTCAGCCTCACAGTTCTTAGGACCCGGGTTCAATCCCCGGCCCCGCCTGTGTGGAGTTTGCTTGTTCTCCCCGTGCCTACGTGGGTTTTCTCCGGGCACTCCGGTTTCCTCCCACATCCAAAAAACATGCATTAATTGGAGACTCTAAATTGCCCGTAGGCATGACTGTGAGTGCGAATGGTTGTTTGTTTCTATGTGCTCTGAGATTGGCTGGCAACCAGTTCAGGGTGTACCCCGCCTCCTGCCCGATGACGGCTGGGATGGGCTCCAGCACGCCCGCGACCCTAGTGAGGAGAAGTGGCTCAGAAAATGGATGGATGGATTTAGAAACAGCATTTTAGGTTCACTTGGGTTATATTTGTCTGATATTTACATTTGTTTGATCATTTTAAACAGTAAAGAGGGATAACTATGCAACAAAATAAGAAATTGAGAAGGGGGGGGGTCAATACTTTTTCACAGCACTGCACGTGGACACTACTATTCAGAAGAAATTGGAGGTTTACTGATTGAACTTAGAGGTTCCATTGTATTGAAGCAATAGTTCTATCATGAAGGCATTACGACAATACTCTGAAGCCCACCTGTGCCGCCCAGATATTGTCGAGATCCTGCATGGTGAGAGCTTTCTCCTTGATAACGAAGCGAAGGATCTTCTCCAGTTTCTCGACATATTGAGGCTGGTGTAAACTGTCTCTCAGGACAATGGACAGGATGTGGTTCTGCTGGATCCACTCCTGAGGCACAAAAAATAAATACTGTTAAGTACAGATGCAAGAATGGTGTGCAAAAGTTAGTACCGGCCGAATGAGCTCACCGCCATGCGCTCTGCAGTCAGCCATTCGTCCTCCTCGGGGTTGTGCCGATGAGTGTAGTATGACACGCTAGAGATCACTTTGTTGACTTCATTTAGTGCATTCATTTTGCCGTTAAAAGAAGAAATTTGCAATAACCTGGTGAAAGAAAAATACAAGTTCATAGATCAATTCAGCATCAATGTGTTGATTTTCCAAGACAATGCATTACACTCACCTAAGTATCATTTTTAATCTAAAAATCTCTAAATTCTTCACAGTCTCCTCTTGCCCTGGTACACGGGATGCAAGATTCTTCAGAGACTTGATGATCATGGACAGTGCGTCGTTTTTGGCTTCATTCTTGGCCTCTTTCTTAAGCTCCTCATCGGTGAGGTTCTCCAGGAACTGTGGGACCATTTCGATGACGGGGAGGAAGTACTTCTTCACTGTGTGCAAGGTGAGGAACTCGTAACACTGGCCAAAAGGCCTGCAATGAAGACAATCAAACATGAATAGTGAGGAAATCCGAAAGTCGTGCATGCTCGTCAGGTAGCTTACTTGATAAGTGCAGCGATGATCTGGACGTTCAGTGCTTCGCCACTCATGAAGCGATCGTGCAACATTTGAAACCCGTTTAACGTGCCAAATTTATTTATTAAGTCCACCAACCAGCCCTGCAGTTGACAAATGAGAGTGAAGACCATGAAATCTTCTGTGAAAACACCAAATAGCAAGAGATTTTGATCCTTAAGTAAGGCAATATTTAGCATTAGCAGTGATATACCTTAGGCGAGCGTGGGTCTGGTGGTCTGGCAAATAGGTCGTCGTCAGCCAATTGCGCTCCGGCGGGGACGGTCTCAGAGGGCCGCGTGCCATTATAGATGTGGAACTTGCAGTGAGGGTTGGTGGCCATGGCCAGAAGCTCGAGTAGAGGAAACCAGTCCTGAGAGAGCTTGGCCACACACAGCTCCACCAAGCGGTGTGTGTTATTTATGATACACCGCTGGAAACACCGATTGTGGTAGAAGGGAAAGAAAATCTAAAAATCAATTCTACAATCAATAAACCATACTATTCGAACATGCATCCCTTCTAGATAACTATGGATGCATGATTGGAGACAACCACAATGTATCCCACTGGGCAAAGGCCCTTTCACACCACAGGAAATTTACCCCAGGACTCGGGACTAAAACAGTGTGTTCACACCACGGGGATTCTTCCAAAATCAAGGTCTTGGTAACGTTTGGAGCTAAACAGAGTTCTGCCCAAGAGTGGTAGGTTTTGAGAGATGATCGAGGAACTACCAAAGAACCTTTCCCTTTGCGCTAGGGTCTGTAACGCTGCATATACCTGATTGGATGACTATTTGCTGCATTACATTTCAGCATCCATGCTAGAAATGTCTACGGCTCTTAACATGACAGTCTAACAGATGACAATAATTTCCTCATCACATCAATCACACAACATCACACAATGTTCCTAGTGGAGGGAATCATTGTTTTTTTTTTTTGATTCCTCAATGATTTTTTTATTTTTTTTATTTGCCCACTGACAAAGAATTAACAGACTATACTTTTAATGGTAGTTTTACAACTTGTTAGCTGTATGAAAGACAC